>NW_008710245.1:744296-1036352 GCF_000327385.1 Lottia gigantea
AAAAATGTAACAAGTGCAAAATTACTGGAATTATTAAATGGCTTTGTTTGATAAGATAATCCTACTATTCTCTACTGTTCTTATAATTCTTCAGAAAATTGCTTTAGTGTTTTGATGTATGTTAAAAATCTGAATATTTCTTCAGTTTTGTTATTAAAATATGTTATCAAAATTTATATTGGTCGTTGTTTTTTTTATTCCACAAAGTAATATATTATTGAGTGAGGTGATATTGATCCGTTAATATTACGTATTTACATAGACTTATAATGACATTGTATGGTTAAGATATTACAATTGAATTGAGTCTGTCGTCATGAAAATAAGATGGTGGGGTAATGGATAATGAAATACCTTGGGATATCCTACTCAATTGGGTTTTGGAATAAGGTTGGATGTCATACTGAATTGGGTTCGCAGTTATATAGATTTAAACGTTTTGGTCGTGATATTTTGCTCCCAGTTATGATATTAAATTGTCGCAACGAAGATACAGGCTATGCTATATATTTAAATTCAATTTGACAATCATACATAAGCAACAGGCCTTGGTATGATGATGAAATTTAATGTGGGGGTACGTCAGTAAGATTAAAGCAAAATTTTAGGGTCAATATTATTTTCAAAATTAAGTTTGATCATGATAATGCATTCGTATGGTGGAATTCTTTGGTAAGATATAGTAAGATTATTATACTGAAATGGTTTAAATGGCTGGTACGTTTGTTCAGATATTGAAATGGGTTATATTTTCAGTCTTGACAACGGTTAAAAACTTTATTAAGACACGTGATGACACCACAAGACATTCTGTAATGTCTGAACAGACGTTTATTTCAGAATTCTAATTATTTCCTCTGTTAATTGTTAGAATCTGGTGTATTTTGGGTTAAGGGAAGTGTGTTAATAGACTATATTTCTAAACAAATAATCCGGCTGTAAGCCAAGCAATTAGTAAGAAGGCACATGCGTTTCTATTTTCCTATCTGTATCAGAATCTAGACTAGAAGAAATAAGCCCACCTTCAAACTTTGTGTGGTCTCATGTCGTGTATGAAATCTTAGAAATAAACCTATTAGAAAGCAATAATAGACACACTAGTCTTGTTAGATTCCTGTAGATTTGTCTGTAGACTATCAGGAAGAAATTGAGAGGTGCCATAAGTTTTAAGATAAGATTGATCGCTCTATTATCGGATGCCATAATCACAGAAAATAGTTTTGGCGTCGTCATCATCTGAACAATTTGTTATAAGGCTTTCAGTCATTATGTTGGATTTCATTTTCCACAAACCGTAAAGCACTGAAATAAAAATTAGGAAGAAATGCGCATTTTAGTTTTACTTTCAGGTGGTTCAATGGTGGATAGATTTTGCAAGATAGCAAATCGGTTGCAAAAATATGCAAACAAGTATATTTCTAAAATTTTGATAGCATAATTGACCCAATGTGCGTTGCCATGGAAAACCGAGGTTAACCGAATAACAAATATTCGATTTCTCAACCCGATTAAAATAAATCCCATTTTGTGACCCAAAGAAATTGCAATAAATGCAAATTATTGGAACGTGAATGAAATTACAGAACGACTATTTAAATGATAACTCTAAAAAGGTATTTTAATAAACTAGTAGTGTATTAAAAATACGGTGACACGATAATTGGAAATTTCGAGAGTAGATAATCATATTATACCCATACCATTAAAATAACATTGAATTAGAATAGGAGAGCTCACTTCAATTTATGTTGTTCAGTTTTAAATACATTATGTATTTCATACAACCGTACTATTTTACGGTATGATGCGTAGTAATTTCACGCCGTTTGGATCCATTATAAATAACATAGTCCCTTTGTGTGGACTTTCCCATATTTTTATATTTATATAGATATCACTTTCTTACGATATTAGCTTTGTAAAACATACCACAACTATAAACCTCTCGTAAACCTCATTAAAACATGTCAACTTCTTTCATCCACAAGTCCAGTTCGGCGGGAAGATTTTTTCATCTTGTCAGGTGTCAGAAGTTTCAATGCAGACGACAAATTAATACAGTCAGGGTGTATTCAATTGTCAATAAACACCGAATCATTTCCCCGACTCCCTTTTCTTCTCGTGCTCGGCAGGCGAGAAAAAAGATCTATTCATGAAGCTCAATCGTTTAGTTGGAGTGTTTGTTCTCGAGCTCGCAAACTCTCTGATATTATCTCGCCTTAACCGACCCCATCCCGATTCAGCCATTCTCAACACAATGAGCGTAAAATACTATAAAATGCTCCAAATTAATTAAGTGCCCAGAGTCCATTCTAGCAGAAAATGTATTACTCTGTAGTGGACAATAGAATGACCACGGGGTTACAACTGGTGGTCAGTTGCCCTGCAGGAAATTGGTCAGCAACATTGGTCAAAGAGACAGCGCAACACTAATATTTAGGACACGGTACGAAATAGGTTTATTTTGTAGCTCAATAGGTTTTTACACTTAGACTAATTGTAGAGGACGATGTAATGTAAAAGAAATACACTATTCATTGTCATCTATTGTTATTGAGTAATATGCGAGTCTAACTTAGTTACCATCACGATGATTATAGCAATTTTTGTATGGATGGCTAGTAACCCCCTGATGGCCGGATGTGTCAAACTTGGTCATGTTGTGATAGGCGGAAGAATCGATGACATGTACGGGTGACATTTAGTAAAGGTGGGAAACAATACGATATAGATAAATACTTATCATCTCACAGTAGGAATTAATAACATAATAGACCCGAGCTGTCGACAACATAGTTACATTATGACCACGAGTTGACTGTACGTTTTGGTAACCCTAGGGTTAAAAACATTGACATTACGATATCAAATTATATATAATCATTATTCAGTTAGCTAATTCAACAAAATTTGAAACGATCTTCTACGACACATATAATAATTACGCATACCATTACTACCGTGATACATTTACACTGTCGCATTTCCACGTTAACCTTGATACTTGGTGCGTTCACAAATTAACGTTGGAATCTTGATACCCGCTTCAGTTCATCGACCATAGATTTCGGCATTCACAATTTGGCAATGATTTTTCCGTAGTATTCTATTGAGTCGACCAGAACTAGAGCTAGGCTGTGGACATCACCATTTAAATTCCTATACCGATATTTATCTTGATCTCCCAGTCCTAAATTCATCTTTTTTATGTGAATTAAATAATTCTCCACAACCATTTCGCAAAATATATACATCCTATGTGTAATGAAAATCAACCCATGTGAACGTTACTTAGTTGCCAACTCTATCTGTTACTAGCTAATAAATTGATATCTTGTAGTTAGAACAATACAAATTAAAATAAAAATTGTTTTGATGTCTTAAAGGCAATATTTTTCTAAAGAGCAATTTCAAACTTGAAATGGATGTATTTTTCATAATAATAAATTTAAATCTTTTAAGGTATATCAATACTAGTTACCAATATGCCAGGGTTCATCAAGACCTGCTGTTTCTGTTACCTTCAAAACCTTTGCTATTAACCGTCTACAGGTTTTAATTTGACGAGTAAAATTGAAAATCGTGTTCTGAATTGGTATCGATACGAATCACCACTGACCTAATACATTAATTACATGTTTAGAATAAAAGAGGTTTGACGATCTGTAATAGTATCAAGATAATACAATGGAATCTTCTATAAATTGCAAGTGCATTTAACCATTTTCTATCAAAAATTCCAGTTTGCAAAATTTAATGTATAAGTGCATGTGTGTTGTTTAAGTTTAAGCTCTATTATGACGAATCTATCGTAAACAATCAAATTGTCATACTAATTGTGTTTATATGACTCAACGTTTCAAGTTTTTCAAATTCTACTCTTCTGTCATGGAGGAGGTTTTAATCTTGTGAGGTAAAACGATTTGTTCTTCAATGTCAAGAGGAAGAAAAGTAATTGCGATCATTAGCATTAAGATTGTAATCCTGGAAGGCAAATAAAGTGGCTGTTGCTTGTTCTGTGTTTAGATACAGTGACACTATGCGAGACGAGTTAAGCTGGTTTAGAACACTATACGATAAAGTAAAGACTCTTGGTGTAAAAAGTCCAGGTTCAGATTTCAATTAAGCCGTGAATGTTTAATCCTCGTCGATAAGGCACTCGACGAAATTCGATGCCAAACATTATCTTTAGCTGATTTCCTTGAGATGGTTGAGAACGTCGTCATCTCACTTTTCCAAACTAAGCTGTTTACACTAACGCTTGATGGCTTAATACTTCCGTCAGCCATTGGTAAAACCTAATTCTTGTTCATTACTAATTGCTATATTGAATCGTTTACTTCAATCCGAAACCAACAATTTCCTTTTACAATACTGCGTGTCTGGAGGCAAAATCACTGTCGATTATTGAAACATTTGCAATTTGAAGACGACAAGGATAAAGAGTTGACTGGATCGTTTCAAAATACCACATTACATCGAGCTGGTAACTAGAAATTAACTTGACTATTTTATAACGTATCAAGACAACAGCTCAAATTGCCGGCAAATTTTCCCCGTGGTATCATATTGAATGGAAAGAAAATTTCTTTAAAAGCTGCAATCACACTCCTTATTTAGTGTTAATAATTTTCTATCTCATCGTAGCTATTAACTGGTGATGTTTGGAACCAGACATTAGTGGAATCTTTCCTGAAACTATACAATGAACTGGAATCATTAGACTCATATTCCCTTTCAGATTTTATCAGATGTATAATTTGTTTGGTTTTTTTTTCTTGAGATTTCTTCTTGGAGAATATTGCAAGTAAGTAGCACGAGAATACTTTCCAATACTGTTAAACAATGCAAAATGACGGCAGATTTACAACACTTTTGCGCTTTTTGGCGATTATTTTACGGTAAAATTATTTTCTATCAAACAGTATAATAATTGCATAACACCTCTTCTTCAAACCAAAAATGTTTTAAAATTGTTACCGCTTTTTATATTATGATGAAAGCAAACCACTAAAAGCATCACATAATCATGCAATGCAAGTGTGTATATTTAACAGAAAAAAATATGCAAGAAACTTGTTAAACAAACAGAACAGATGTGTTAAAAACTGCTTTCAGCAAAATTCAGATTCCTTTATCCATAATTTGACTCTTTAATAACACAGAGAACAGTTTCTAAAGCCATCTAACCAGTCTTTAAGTTTGATGTAGAAAATTTGGTTACAAGGCATTATGAGAAGGCATTGAAGCGTTATTGTGATTACCAATGTCGTTAGTTCAATGCGTAGGTAATTGACGGTGCGATCGTCTCCATTCAATTCAGTAGGAATCTTTCTACCGAGGAAATCAGGCGAAGCTAATATGTTTTAAAGATCACTGTGGAAAGAAAAACTATCTCCTGAAGCTGTAAGACTCTAGACACCTTCCTAATCAGAAGAGTAAACCAAGGGAAGATAATCAGGTTTACACTTCTCGAGTTTGTTCATTATTTTTGTACCAAGTTAGCTTGATCTGTTTTCAAATAAATAGAAAGTTATAGGTCTGTACCAGATGACAGAACACAATTTAAACCGCGTTATTATGTGGCTTTTATTTCAATTCTGTCCTTTAATAAGTTCACTCAATATTATAAATAAGACATTTATGATGAAGTTTTCGTTGGGAAAAGTATTTGCACTAGGTAATACGTCGAAAAAGTCTCTGGCATACTCAATATATTCATATTTTGAAACATAGACCATGTACTATTAATATGGAAAGCATTCTTAGCACATGCAAGTTTCTGGGATTTCTTTACTCTATAACTACAGGTTAGACTAACCTCAATGACTGATTATTTGAGTATCCGTATCATAAATATTGGTATATCCATAACGATGGACAACAAGAGTAGCAACTCCAAGTTCTGCATAGATTTCCAATTTCAGACATGAAATATCAATTCAAATACTTGAATTCTACTGACTCAGACGACACCATGCTGTGGGAAGTGGAAAACAATAATGTCTGAAACCATAAAGTTTGTAGGAGTTCTTAGGTCAACAACAGAATAAAAGGTAAATAAATGTCATGAGACGATGTCATAAGACGGGACTGTCCAAAAGTAAAAGGCATTTTCGAAAAAATAATAATGTCACGAATAAGGTGTTGTCCACCAAACGTACTTGACCTTACCTAAAATAAGTGGTAATTTGGGATAAAAAAGGGGACATCCTCCACTCCTGGGTAATGCCTTACTCTTAAATACAGAGAGAGTGTACTACTGATTTTTTAGGTAAGTAAAGTAAGTCCCAAAAGCACTGGACTCTCCCAGTCCCTGTCATTCAAACAATTTCCCTTTTTGTAAGTCACCCGTGCCCATAGTAGCTAAGTTGTAGTGCGCAGGTATCACGCTGGTTCTAATCAGTCAAAGTACTATTCGATAACCGCCAGTCTTTCATCGATCCAAAGAAAATTATCGTATCATATAAGTATAATACAAGTATATAGAAAATCAAATATATAAACAACTACTAATACTGACACTTTATCGATATGTGAACCCGGTTCTTTTTTCTACGTTCATATAACATCCATGTAAAGGTTAATGCTGGATTCCTCGTTTTTATTAACACACGTAATATGAAAAAATCCTTCAGCGACACTTAGGGTCAGAGATCACATTAAATAACGGAATACTATTTTATGATATACTACTCCTGAGTTTTATTGTTATGAACAATTTACATTGTCATCATTAGATGAAATTGTGTACCAGTACAATAAAACATGCACGTAGTATTCTTGTACTAACTGAAGGGAAGCAGTGGAAGGTTCAACCAACCGGAAGTACATATAGTATTTTCAATCTATCTATTCTTTCCTTATATATAAGCGTCATTAGAAACAGAAAAAAAATAGCCAATACCAAGTACAAAAATCGAACTCAACTCTAAAGACCCTATATTATTTAAATAAACAAATGAAGAGAAACCATCTCAAGAATTCACAGTTCTAATGGGATTTTATTTCATTAAACTTATTATGACCATTCTCTAGAGTAATATATTTTTTTTTCATTTCAATTTGCTTTATTGTATTGTTTTCAACATAATGGCCTTAATACCATAATATTCCGACATGTGGCATTATTATTTATTTTTTACTCCATTTACTCGTATTGTTTTCTTCTGAAGATAATGGTTCTAAAACAAGATTCCTGTTACAAAGCTTCTAGTGACACTATAGAGGTATATTAGAACGTATTCAACGTTATAGCCTCAACTTCCGTACATTTTTAATACAGAGGCATTGAGGCTGGGTAATCAAGCGTTTAATATGACAACGTAATCAATATTTGTGTACCTACTATTCAGGCCCTTGACGAGAGATTCTCATACTCTGGCCTGTCTGCAGTTCAACTTGCTATTATGCGTTTTTTCCATGGATCATGAGTACAGAAGTCTTGTTCTTGTATCTAATTGGAACATACAAGTAGGGTACTGGTAGAAGTGAACAATTTACTGCCACGAGGTGCTCCAATTTGCAAAACCAATGGTTCATAAAGAATGAATAAATCTATATACAAACAAAT
This sequence comes from Lottia gigantea, assembly GCF_000327385.1. Classification (NCBI taxonomy): domain Eukaryota; kingdom Metazoa; phylum Mollusca; class Gastropoda; family Lottiidae; genus Lottia; species Lottia gigantea. The sequence goes on from NW_008710245.1 coordinate 751,870, forward strand.
ACTATATTATACATCTATCGTGGACACAAGGTAACATTCTTCAAAAGTACTCTCATAATATCATGGTTTGGTCTATTTCTTGAATTCCCCAGTTAATCTGTACTCCTGGGTCTACTTCATCCTTCTATAACATCATGGTTTGGTCTATCCAGTCCTTCCACAATATCATGGTTTGGACCATCCAGTCCTTTCATGTAATAAATCTGAATCCGAATGGAGATCCAAAGCTGGTAGGATACGGGTATTATTCTGGTGGTGGTAAATGACAAGTACACATCAGTTTCCAGCAAAATGCTGATATTGTAAGAGGTTATGTCCAGATAAGGCTAAATGTCCGATGATACCTCTCCTGGTCAACTCGCTATTTTGTTGCTCGCTTGGACATAAATATTTCAATTAGTAAAGAAACATTATTGTCTGTTTAAAAGCCACCTTGCGTCTTTAGTGTAATAATTGAATGGTGCTCAGAAGAACACACGCTTCCTTTCTCAGGATTAAAACTCAATGCTTTGTAATGATCTCGTCTGATATTTGATAGGACAAATTTTACAGTTTAAATATTTTGCTGGGAACCACTTTCTCTGTTTTCCGATTGAAAGTATCAAATTCAAACGGCACCATGCCATATGGGCTCTGGATTTCAAACAATTAGCTGTCATTAGATGCGCTACCATTTAGTCGTCGGCACAATAAGAGGAAAAGAAAACGTATTATTAGCTGTTCATGGGAGCGGTAATTAATTTTACCATATGCAAGATGGCGAGTTACACTAGGTTGATAGGCATTCATGAGTTAGTTCTATAAGGTAAAATGGGAGCTAATGGCACTCTGGGTCACTCCTCTTCAAAAACCCGAAAACAATGCTTCTCATGATCGTTTGTTTTATCGGCAATACAATTATCTTGCATTGAGAAAAAGTGATTGAAACCGTCGACCTCGGGTTGATAATTTTAAATTGTCATCCGATTAACTGATGACAACGATGAAGAGAAAATGTATTCATGCGGCAGTCTGGAATTTACCCAACAATGGCTTAAACAAAATAAAGTGAAACATCTTCATTCTTTCCAGCCCAGTTATTGTGTGACCATTGCTTGCTCAACTGTGGAATTAATGATGTGGAGGTCAGCGTGTTATTTGTTTTGTAGATGACGAACTGTCATCCCGACAACTTAATTTGTCGTCTGTCTCCGCCCCTGTAATCAGACGCCATCATGTTTTCATTCATCTCGTGCTTCACAGATCGTCTGCCGCGCATGCGCAGTGAATGATAATACTAGGCCACAACTGAGATGACGAACTAAGAGGAACAGTAACTTGATTATTGAATTGAATAGATTGATATTACTTTGGCCACCCCGCTGAGCACAGTTTGAGCTCTTTATTCCTCTACCATCTGTACTCCTAGTTTGACAGAATGCTCCATTCAAACTCTCTAGCGTTTCTATTACACAGATTTCTAAAAACTAGGTACATATTAAATTATATTTACAATAGACATATTATTTAATAAATATTTACTCAGTTTCTCAACTTAAACAATGACATATTGAAGATTTTTCTATTTTCTACTTCAAATTGAAAACTTTTAAACAAAAAAGTAGGAAAATCTATACCGTAATAGGTTGTCGTAATTAAGATGTATTACGTATTCTTGAAGCTACACAACTTTTTAAATTGGATACAAGGATTGAGTGGGTTATCAATACACTCTTCTAATTATGACATCATGTCATTCTACGTCTATCACGATGCGAAGCGATGTTCATGTAATCTTTGACTTATCAAATAATGAAAATGATTTTCTGTTTGTTTTCTGGATGTTTCAAATGACAGGTCAATGGATTACGTGTTTGTCTTCGATCAAACGATACATTAGTCACAATTATTTACTCAAATCTACAATTGGGATATTGATGTTTGTTCTCAAACTCAAATGGCAGACTCCTATTGTTGAATAGATAATGTTAGAAATAGATTTTGTTGACTAAACGTTTTTGACCTCGCGGCAAAAAATCGTCTAAATTTTTAAGTCAAATATAGGAATTAATTGCCCAATCTATTGATATTTTGTGATTCAGTATTTTTTCAATGGGCTCACTTCTGGAAAAGTAATCAATTTTTTTTCGTTTTTCGTTGCCTGCCAAGGATAATGAATACGGTAGTCCGAAGCAAACTTGTTCAGTCTGGCTATTCACATATCCAAGACATTCGTCAGCAGTAACTTCGTTCAAACTTATCATGATGAAGCTACCGGAAGTGGTCAAGATTTACATCATAAACTCCTGCATTACACGAAAATCTTAAGTTTTTTCTGAGATTTGTCTATTTCGTTTTTCAGAATATTTTTTAAATCTTGGAATGACATGAAAAATATGAGGCTTTGGCGATTTGTGTTTTAAAAACAATACATTTTCAAAAAATCATAAAAATAGCCCTCATTATGGCTAGAAATCTATTTAAAGATTAACTTTCCGTCTGTTGAAAATTCCATATTTCAATTTTAAAACTGCAGGAGGAACTGCAACTATATGCGTCGATTCGTTTAGTAAACTGCTTCCGGTTGATTTTGATTATAAGAACATATGCACTTACGAACATTCTCCCCTTAGAGTGCTCTAATTATGTCTACAATGGGTAATTGTGATTTTAATCACCGAACTATTATGTACTCTCAACTTCATCTAAGCATGAGGTACCTTATGAACGATGTTATGGTATGGTACTAGAACAATGGATCATAATGAGCTTTTCAATGAAGATGGGAAAATAATATCGGATTAAACAAATTCACCTGAAAGCACCTGCAAATCCAGAAGGCACTTCACAAGACAGCTTTCATATTTTCCAATTTTATCTACTTGAAAATGTCCTCTTGAAAATCAAAGGCAATCATCTCTCTTAATCTTCCGAACAAGGAGACAAAACGACGACTTTTTAATGACCCCCTCCCCATTCAAATCTTCTATTGAGAAATTATGAATGATAAACTATTGCATTTAATCATAATATCTTCTGCAACAATAGACACCCATAATCCATCATTTCAAGATGGCGGATAAGAAGACTTCTATTATAATCGTTTGAAAACAGGTATTGTTTACCCGAGATGAAAGTTCTTTACTCTCAGCATAATTATCAAGCTAGCTGATTAGTAGACAAAATTACTATGCAACAATATCTTCCAAATTGACATAACGCCATCTCCGACAGTAAGCCGACTTTCATCTCGTTTTGTGTAGCTAAAAGTCAACGGCGCACCCGTTGTGGCCATTGTTTTCTTGACTTTATTCAATTATGTATTTTTCATAGACCACGGAGCCATTGTTTCTCAACCCCTGTCGTGCATACAGCACAAAATGCTTCAAAACCTCTTATGCTTTCTCTTTCGTTGTTCTCTTCAGTTGAAGATAATTTTTGAAGATGCTCTTGAATTTGTCAACATGATAATTTCCAAATGGTTACGAGGCTTCTTGTCTTTAAAACATATGTCTTGTCTTTTCAAGTATCTCCTTCAAACTCGCTTAACAATAAATCCCGTACTAACATAAATTGTTTATCGTTAACAAGGTTTGTTTATGAATTGTTCTTTGCTTTCTTTCATTATTTTCCTGATATTTTGGCTTATATTTATGTTCTTTTTCTAAATACTGTCAATTTGGGATTTATTAGCTTTACAGGTAAGATTGAAGGAACTATATTCTTTTACAAGATAAAATACCATGGTATCAAACTTCTTTGCCGAGTTATATTCGTAGGAGATCGGGTTTATTTTTCAGATGAGAAATTTTGTATCAGAAATTCGATAATTGATTCTTAAAACAATACGACGAGCATAAAAAGAAATAAAATTAATGAATTAAAATTTACTTCAGGCTTTTTCATTTTTCAGGCTTATTGATATTTAAAATGACGAAATCAAAAAATAGCTTTAGGTTATCTAATCACTAACAATGTTGTTTTATTGCATTACCAATTATGTATATTAACAAAACCATTTGATTCATTAAATCAATGAAAATTGATCTTTATATAAGTCATTTCTGCTGCCTTGTTTAAGTCAACTAAACGATCCTATGAATTTTTATATCCGTTAGGCTTCGTTACATATCAATGTCTAGAAGCCGCCAAGCGCATCTAATTCATTACCGAGTGAAAGGAATTATTAGAAAAACGTAGCACTCTTTTCATAGTTACCATCATTTTTTCATGACTATGGGTTTTGTTAATCGGTAAATTGCATGGCTTAACCAACTCCCGCTAGAGCGAATAGTTTTTATACGATAATGATATATTAATAGATACATTGAACAGTACAACAAAATTATCTTGGGGATCAAGACAATGATAATTTTACGTCATCAATTTGTTTTATTCCATTGCTTTTGTCTGATATGATGATTCCATATTTGTTTTTGTTCATGTCGTTCAGGGGGAAAATCCCATGGCGATATCGAGTTCATCATCCGCTTAAAAATACGTCTGAAAAGTTTCAATAGAGTAGAAGATAATAATATATATAATAAGATACACAGAATAGACTTTTTTTTAAAACTGAAAGCAGATTTACATTAATGTAGCTTAAAAGAAAATACGTGGATTGACTGGAAGATTCGAATGTACCGAAATATGACTACAGACGGAAATAATTAACACATATATATTCGAATGGTACTCCAACCACTCCGAACCTTTTGCGGCTACAAAAAAGTCGAGACACATTTGTAGGAATTATGAGTAGGAAATCCTTGAAACGCATAGTTTTTGGTTACAAATTTACTTAATTTAATTATCATTGCTTGAAAATCCCATAAACTTCTGGAATTGCTTTCACCAAGATGTACCTATCAAAACCACATATTATATAATCTACAAGCCCAATCATTCCATTCCATCTTGAATCAAAATTGTAATTCTAGTAATATAAAAAATCTAATATTATTTTGAGGAATTCAAAGGAAAAGTAATTTTTGTCTCTTTGAAGTTTGCTAGAAGTAATTGCTCACGATTGTAAATATTTTGTATGTTTTTGCCTTTGAAATAAATCTTGAAGCTTTCGTTCGTTTTATAATTTATCACTTTACCATTATAGAAGCTTTGTTCAACCATTATGAAATGCATTTCTTATTCCGGCGTCTAAGCTTGTCAGCTGCTTGCCGCAGACCATACTATTATATAGATTATGTTAGGCATTGGAACTTTTTGCATTTCTTAAAGGTGTACTACCTAATAGAATGACAAAAAATTGAAATTTGTTCATTAGCCGACTATTTTACAACAGACTTCCTCTACAATCCACAAAACTATGTAATAATCTTCTGAACTAAGTAATAATGAAACATGCTTAGAAGCTGGTTTCAATAATTATTTAGTTTAATGTCATCTGGTAAGTCCAACTGATATACACTTGTTGATCAGGCTGGAGACGTTTAAGTTTCTGTCCATTCTAAGAGATAGTATTCATTTAATGGCAATGTCTCTAATTTAAAATATTTGATGTAAACTTCATAGCCAACATATTACATATTAGCTATTGGGTGACTTGCAGATTTGTCTCTGTTATTCCACTGAACATGCTGATATCTACTGTAACATCTGATGCGACTCTGAGACTGGTCTGTCTAAAAGGCTGGATTTTCAGAAAGACTACAGATATTATTATCTGATTTAGATTGAATTGTGTGTGGCAAATATACGGTGATATCTAATTTTCGCTTTACCGAACATAGTCCTCTTCCAGTTCGGTCTAACTATCGTGACACTTGATTAGTGACTGTAAAAGCAGCTAAATAGACATCAAAATGGCCAATGTCTGTCACAATAAAGAGATAACCATGATTCAATTGTGTAGAAAGAATCTTTATGAAAGGTCAAATTTGTTAGAACAGGCCACACTTGACACTCGAGTCTTCCGCAATTTTCTGGAAGTAATTTCAGCGATATGTTTAGTCCCTGATGTCAAGACGTCTTCCTTTCATTGATATTCCTATTGGAAATTGTGATAGCCACTGGTTATTCAAGACGCATTGTCCAATGTAATTTGGTTAGACTGTAAATCGAATTACCTCACTCGAAGGAGCTTGTCAGTTGAAATCAAAATAGTCCATATTAGTCGTCACTTTACATCCTTATAGACACCAATCTTGGAAAATATCATTTGCTAGACTCTATAATTTGTGTAGTCTGAACACACCAAAAAGGAGAGATTAAATTTTCTTGCCCGGCAGCAAGAATCTGATCGGAAAACCTTTAAGAACGTTGGAACCAGCTTATAAGATAAATGAAACACGCTATTGAAGAGCTACTTGTCCGTTGAAGACCATAACACCTCGAAATTTTCTCATTTTGTCGGTTAAACATTTCCTATCATCTAACGATGAAGCGAATTACCTGAAGGGTTTCTCAATAAATAGTCTATAAAGAGTTAAGAGACGTATTTATAAACGAAGCATCTATAGCGCTTAGCTCCAGGGTGGCAATCGGCATTTGCAGTAAAAGTCTCATTTCTGAAGAACAATTCTCTCATCAAGTCGGCCCTAATGTCAACTAGAAGAGAGGTTTCTTCCTTCAGGCAACTAAACTCTTTGGCAAATATTTTCGCTGTTTGATAATCATCTAAATTCACGTAGTTATCGCAGCAATTTGGTTCAATTGATTGAGATGATGTGCTGGTAGGTCAAATACAACCCTCATCCAAATGAACGGCAAACTCTTAATTTCCGAGATTTAAATGTACGAACGATTTCAAAGCAATTTAGCGAACCCTCACTGCAAAGAGCATCTATTTATAATGGCTATTTAAAGGGACTGTTACAATTTCGATAACTTTTTAAGGTTTTGTACTTATTGTTCTATCAATGGTGCTTTTACATCTACAATTTTGCATTAATGCCAATATTATCAAGAAGACACAGCAATGTATGTAAATTATGCAATTAGAAATTTTAATTTTGACAGTTTAATGCGATTGTACAAAATTCATTCGCACAGCAAGGGGTTGCCATGCGACCCTTACCCTAGTTTTGGGAAAATTTGGTTTTTTAAAGGTATTTTTGGAAGGTATAACGCCAACATCCAATGCTGCCATTGCAAATCGCAGATAATAATCACCAGCCTTGTATCGTTGAATCTCTTTAAACAGAGTCTGTAAGTGATTGGTGCAAGTTGAGAGAATTACATTCAAATCAGGTGATTATTGAAAAATTACTGTTCAATTGATATGAAAGGAAATTATTAGTGTTGTTTAAAGCCTAGATTATTTATTATCCACCAATATGCTTTTCATACTCATATGTTCATGGTTAGAATTGTAATAGATAGAGAAACGTTTGATCGTTATTATTTATTTATCTATTTATTTTTTATTTTTTTGCATTTGGAAGACAATCGTCATAGAAGGTTTTGTCAAGCGAATCAATTACATATTGTAAAAGGTTACAGATCGAATCGTTCAGTTTAACTATAAAAACTTTTTTTTCTTTCTCCGCAATTTGGGGTTCTGTCTATACCTACTGTTTTTTCGACACATGTGGAAGGCGTTTTATTAATAGTCCGGATGTCTCACAAATAGAGCAACCCCATAGTTCATCGTTAATGAATAAAATACGAATACTTTCGACGAAAAAAATAATCGCCTTTTTTGCAGGGCGTTTGCATTTTTAAAATTTATTATTTAAAATTTGAAATGTTTATTTTTGAACTAGTAAGTATATATGACTACTCACTTAATTAGATAGTGTGATAGGGCAAGATAATTTTAATTCATTATTAAAAAATACATTCGCGTGATTTCGTCACACCTTTGCAATCAGTTCAACGCCTATGAATTAATTTGGAATACTTTCCAAGGAAAAATCGGTTCGCATTTTTTTTTTAAATTCTTCCCAAAATATTTCTCTTTTCAAAAAATGTATATGACTAAGCATTTAATTAGACAGTGTGATAGGACAAGAGCACTTTAATTTACAATTAAAAATAAATTCTCATGATTTCGTCACACCTTATTCTAAGCTTATTATATTATCACAAATGAAATGATAACGTATCAAATTATACACTATATAGAATACATTTAAAAAAAAAAGAAAGAAATAATTATGTATACCACTTAATATTATTCAAATACTAAAAAATGAACGAAATAGATGAATAGTTCTATACAAGTGTCGACACCTTTTTACTCATTTACCCCTTGCATATCTCACTCTCGAAATATTTCCTTTTCAAAACAAACATAAATGGTTTAATATGCACTGATATACACCGTTTTACTTGGAGTAAAAACATATATTTTACGTTCACAAACTATGTCCTATGTCATTTGAATCAATATTTACATAGAAATACTTCTCAGCTGATTAAATTTTACAAAATTTTAAAAGAGAGGGATTAAAATTCATTTCACGTTGAAGAAAAACAAAATTGTTGTTTTTAGAGTATATGAAAAGTGTGGTAAAAGTTGGCCAATTTGTATAAATAGGCTTCCCACGCTAGCTACCCCATTCACGTCGTTTAGACAGTAAATAAAGGTAATGATACGAGGGTTAAGTATAAATTTCAACAATTATTAAACAAGTTACGAAATTGTGGTGAAATGTTTGGATTTAAACCGTTGAAGAGCACGGTGCGCCATTCTTGATTGCTTAACGTGAGTTACAGTGTAGCATTTTCTCAAATTGAAGTATTTACACAAAAACATTCAATTGCCTAAATCAAATAATTATGTATTTTTTAAGTGGATCATTTGTTATTGAAACCTTCAAGAGAGACGGTGCTGCAACGACACCGTAGCGGAGAGTATTGACATTACCCGCCAATTTCTATGGCGTCTGCATGTCCTTTTCTTCCTCCTTTTTTACTTCTGTCAAAACAAATCTGTTCTTGGCTGTTTTCAAATAAGAAATGCTTTAAATTGTTATGCACTTAGCCTTTCACTCAAATATATATAAACTTCTTGAAATAGGAATATAAGAATGAAGTAGAGCAGAGGTCAGTAATAGGTACTTGTCGCTCTGTTATTCTCAGGTTCAACTCACTCCCGAGTGTTCTAAACTACCTTAGTTTGATCCCTAACCCCGAATTTCTTAGCATGAGAGTCATAAGTTAGTCTAGACATAAGAGACGTTTGTATTTGTAAATGTTGTACGTTGACACCCTTCCTGGCGACTGATAAACAATAGGGACAGTAACTGTTCACATAATCAACCCACAATGGGACCATTTGCGACTGTTCATTCAAGAATATTGAAATTCGTTTGGTCGTAATACTGGTGGAATCTCTTATGAAATCTGTATCATTCTTCAAAAAAATAAACATACATATCGCGATCATATTCGGGAAGTGAGAATCGGACATGGACATGATTAAATTTTTTGTCTGTACACTTTGGAGAATCACCAAACCCTTCATCGAAATCCTGCTATGAGTCTAAGAAGAAATAAGCTGTCGTCGTATTAAGTCGGATACAGAGATAAAAATTCAGAAAATAGAAAAATCTTAAAAGCTTCTGAGCCTTGTGTAATTGCTTATTTTGTCCTCATAAAAGACAGATCCTCAAAAACTCGGACTGCAGGTCAGCGATACTTGAAAAAGTTTAATTATTTTCGGCATCAATGCGTTGCTCTATAGACCTAATTTCAATCATATGTGTCCTTACTCCTTTAACACCAATCCATCCTAGATTCTCCTCAAGCATTGCAAGTACAGTGAGAACAATGATAGGTGATTATACGCTATATTAACATTGTGATCGCTGAAAACAGAACACAGCAGGTAAAGGCACATGGTAGCCCGAAGCCATAAGTTAAAGGTGAACTAAATAAACTGGATACCTATACAGTAGGTGTCACATTAATAAAATACCCATCTAAATACGACCCCCTAGCAGGAGCAATACGAGACAGCTATAGTCAGGTCACGCTAACGGCTCGACTGGATTTTGCTCTCGAGTAGTTTGTCACCGTTCTCTAATCGTAATTGAGCAAAAACTATCATATCCACTGCCCCTCCCAGAGTAAAAGAATCGAATTTCTGTTCGTGGTGACCTCCCTTTGAATAGGCGTCATCCGAAGGGAACAGCTACCGTAATTCTGTCCTTGATGTCAATTTGTCAAAAGGATTGGTTGATGATTTTTGATGGTTGCAAAATTACGTATCTGAACAAAAATCATTATAACCGAGATGTTTCGAAAAAACCAAAAAGGGGCCGAGAGCTCTTCTACTGAAATTGTCAGCAATAGACACATTACAACGAAGCGACATTATTGTTAGCTTATGTTACTAAGATGCAAGGAAACGAAAATAGTTTCGTTTGTCCTTGACACAACAAAAGTCAATAACGTGCACAGCAATTGGTAGTGAAGGCAAAGTTACACTCATTGCTTACTGCAAGATACTACTGCATGCGGTAGCTATATGATGTAAAATTATATACATTTTGTTATATGATAAATTTTTTAATGGTCATCATCTGTGATTTTTTATTTTGTCCATTAGATATCGTATAGTGAACGTATTCACTTGAAAACCACAAATTGTACTTGGTAAACGCCATGGTGTATATTTTACCAACGTCAATATATAAGAAGCTCAGTGAATGTCTAAATAAAGATTAAATCAAATAACTAGCGTTTATAAACTAAATATAACAGTTTCAAATGAATGGCCAACCATCACACTCAATACAAATTGAATAGTCCACAAATGGTATTCATTTCCCCGCGGGTCCGATTTACGGCTTTTTAATCAAAACATTCTCCTTAGCTTGGGAAATATACCATCAGAATATAATGTTCTAACTCTTCGAGCAAATAACCGAAGGCGTATGGGGAGTAGATTTCTTCAAAGTAAACACGTCATGTGTATTTTAAAGGAAGACGGTGTACTAAGTAAATCATATGGTGATAAAATACAATTATAAGTAATATTTTCTGATAGAAGGCTGCAAATACCGCTCTTCTAAAATAGGTTAAACCAAGCGGAAAATTTTCAATAACGACTTTTTGTATAAGAGGGATACATGAACGATTTCATGACATTGTATACGTGTATTGAGGACACATAAAGCTTCTATTTGTAACAATCCGGTTTCGCTTCAGACATGATGTGGTTCCTGTAAGCGTTATGGAAAACCAGATTCAGACGTCTTGTGAATAACATTGAGACAGGGACATCATCTGGTCTAGGTTTAAAGAAATAGCTGGAACCTCTGACGCCTGAAGTTTAATCGGGTTGGTACCAAGAGTAGCTAGTATTCTGATGTACATCCATAGGCAATAAAATGTGAATTAGAAACTGCATATGTGAAAGTTCACATTTTTAGATTATTAAATGTTAAAATACATTTCATTTTCCGGAGATACGATGTGTCTTTTGAGATCCCTTACCCCGACATCCGTTGGTAAATATTAGGTTTGCTTTCGAATAGAATCATTGGCGCGCCATCCGAATATTCATTTCACATTTTTAATGTTTCAAATGGAGATCACTACCAAGAAATCTTTCGTGTCTGCAATTAAATACGATGGACGCCAGATCAGGAGATATGGAGTTTTTGGTTTGTTGGTTTCTGTGTCAGATTGGAGACTACCAAGGTCATCGGGTGTGCAATTAGCCATTAGCAGTCTATTTTCGTATTCCAATAGATATGTAATGTTAATGGCCGCTTGTACACGAGGCCTAGCTTTGTTGGCAAATTCGAACGATTAAATATTCAGTCCTTCCTGCATTAGGTCCTGAAGACAGGATGAGAAACCGGATTGAAAAATTTGTTAATTTCCTTAGACACCTGTTTATTCTGAACCACGGGTATAAGTGCAACAACTGAAAGTAGGTGAAGGGTTAGTGATACAGTCGTCACGCCAAAGATTTTTCACACACATCTTTTACAAATTGGCCAGATTGATAATGGGAACCGTTTTATACAACCTAAATTCAAAAAATTAACGCTGTCGTCAACAGGCGACCCTCTAGATAAAAAGGTAGATATTTTAGACTAATTACATGGAATCCGCTAGCCAGCTAACAATGCTGAATTAGTATTTCTGGATATATATATGGCACTGTATAAAACAGTTTTGAACATTTCTCTTTTCTGCTCAAGGTTACTATTACAGAACAACACATCTCAACGCATTGCATTGCTTTTTTTTGCCCAATTCATATACATACTTACACGTTAAGTATTGAACATACGTTTTACAACATTAAGAATAAGATTAAATTGTACCCTCTAATGAACCAAATCAAAGAAAGGGACTGATGAATATTCGTAAGATTAATTCCTTGTCGTTAAGCCATCTTCAGTCGATTCCTAATTAAATGACGAAATCTGAAGAGGCGAAACATTTGTACAAGACCACTTCTTTGGTTGTCGATTGGCATGAGCAAATGTTTTACAAGAGGCAAATTACCGACTAGTGAAAACGTCGCAGGCACTCGACAAAATACAACGTTGGTCCAAAATGTCGTGTTTTCATAACGAGTTGAGCTTTGGGAAATATTGAAATAGTAAATGAATAATTTACCAGTTTAAAGCATCGTTTGACTACTTCATGTCACTCACGTAACGACGTTCTACACGTTTTGATTGACAGATAGCGTACGTTAATTGCTGCCGTAACGTAACTGTCTTGCAGTTATTAAGTCCCTTAACGATAACCAATGATTATCCTTATTGCAGTAATTAATGCTTGGAGATGATGTAGATAATAATCTTAAGTGCTTTTTGAGGAGGTGCGCTTCTGTGGATTTTAAATCGATGGCCATTACTTCGCCAAGTTCACTTCTAAGCTTTAACGATAAGTCCATTGACAGCCTACATTTATTATGCACTTGTTTTTGAAAAATTTTGCAAAATCATGAATATTTCGATATTTCAGACAGAAAAGCGAAAGTTGACAGAAAAGCGAAAGTTGGTTTCGATATTGGTGCCATATTGAAAAGCAAGTAAACTCTTCCGTGTCTGTATCGATTTGACAAGTCTAAGCTGAATAGGCATGTTTAAAACAAATACGCAAATCGGCTCTCATTTATTTGTGTACATTTGGCCCTTCATTGTTTAACTACGAGCGTTCATAATCCGCTGATTCCGTGAGGTAATTTGAAATGTAAACCGACATTGTCACGTCATTGTGAGCGTGCTTCGGAAACTGACACGGTCTTAATAGCATCGCAAAAAGGAACAAAATAAAACAAAGTTGGTCTAATCACCGGTTTAAACGTCCCCCTAGACCGAACAAATACACATAGTTCATTTCAAACTCCAATACATCTTGTCAGATTAGGACGAATATCAATTCAACACAAGCTGGAACAATGACACAAATCCGCTTAGTATAAAGTAAGAGACTATTTGGTGGCACGGAATACCTTGCGAACACGAGTCGTTGAATTAACTGACAAAGAGGTGCCAATTTCCTATTCCACTGTGATTGTTAATTCTTTGCCTTTACAAGGTTTCATTTAGTCCCAAAGAGGATTATGAATATCGGCTTTTGTATTGAGACGGTATCTAATGCATTGTTATAAAGCAAGTTAATGTGCTGTTTAAGTGATAGGAAGTAAATTGTAAAGGTAACATAATAAATATGATGATGGGTTCAAATCTATTGGGACGTATTAAAGTGTTACCTTTACACAAATACTTGGAATTAAATAACTGTGTTAGTTTTAATGTATATCACAGTAAATTAGTAATTCAACTGATAAAAGCCTGTTTTATGTCCCCTGAATGTTGAGTTTTTTTATGACCTCCGATTCCTTCATCACGATTTCGTTATCAAACAGTCGAATTATCGCATTGCATGGCGTAATTGATAAATTCCAGTGGTATTTGTTGGATTGTCAAACCCGTTCATGAACCCATGCGAGACAATGGACAAATAGATGCTATAAGTGTCCCCGCTTCATATTCAACCTCTAAAAATCTAGTTTGAATCTTTTAAAGGGTTGTTCAGTTTTTTGATAGTGCCTGTTTCCCTTGGAACTTGTCCGTCAGTTTACGTAGACATAACCAAACCGATTGATTTGTTTTCAAAGTTTAAAAACTTTACATATTTGTTGTAAGGTCGCTGATCAGCGGTAATTTTGATAAATGATTTTGTTTTTTAAATTTTAAAAGATGAATCTAAAATTGTATATCGGGTTCCAAAGGAATCTTGTTTGACACGCGTTAAATGGTAGCTTACAAAAAACAATATGTCGATTTTAACCAAATATTTTAATTTTCCTATCAACATTTTAGTTTCAAGTTTATTTTTCTCTGAATTTGACATCTGTCTTTTAATGAACTGTGTGTGAAAAGTCTTGCTCACGAAATGCACGTGTTAAAAGAAATCTGATTCGTAAATAAAGGTATCTTTAGGTTTCACCCATGTAATGTATATTTAACTGTTATATGTAAATATAAAACAGAACATGTTACTTGGAAATTGTTAAAATTATGTTGAAATGTCCCTAGAGCTCAAGTTAATAAACATCATTAACGTTAAAAGCAATGTTATACCTTCCAATCTGTTGAGCAATGAAAATAAACCTTTCAAGATCTGCTTTAACATCCTAAATATTTCGTAAGTCTTGTATTTACAATTAGTCTTACATACCCGTTCAGAAAATATTTGGGAATTCATTTTGCTTGCTGTATTCAAATAGAAATCTGTCATAATAATTTCTTATCAGACGTAGAAGAAATAGAGCCCCCGCTTTCTTGCTTCTAAAGAGCAAATTACAACTTGCTGACTCAAGTAATTTGCAAAAGGCCTTGTTTGACACCAGGGACATTTCTAACTAAAAGTAACTGTAAAGTAACAAACTCATTATCAGACAGAATTGACCATCGACTTCGTGAAAAATTTTCAAATTTCTTTTTTAATACATTATTGTTGATACTTTTACAACTGTACTTGTACTTTAATGAATATATCAAGATGATCGTACTTTGGAAAAATGCAGCCACCGAAACTATTGCAATTTTATAACATCTGTAACGTGCCGTATTTGTTTCACGATTCATAAAGATCGAACCCCTAACCTTCAATTCTAGAATCCCGAGAACTTATTGGTGCTTCAACGTTAATTGATGATTGCATATTTTAGAATGTTTATATTACGGATTTGGGAGTTGTTATCAGCATGTGTCGTGTCACTAAGAGGGTTCTGTCTTGACCTTGCACAAATAATTTGGTGTCGTTAAATTCTGAAATGAAATGAGGTGGTTATAAGGATTGTTGAATATCACTTCTAAAATATTACTTCTGTTTCGTTGCATCTTGACACTTAAATTAATTCTCAATTTTCGTGGGAATTGTTCAAGACGTAAGCCTTATACTCAGTAGGCAGAATTTAAAATTAGCAACTAATCACGCAACATTACACCAAAAACTCTAAACTTTTAAATTTCAAGAAATCTTGATCCGTCTCAAAGTTTTGTTAATAGATCGTTTTCCCACGCACGCCAGATCAAATCTGTTTAAATTAGATCTCTTCTGATGTCCTCGGTGGGATTTAGTATACTTAAGATAAATATGTCTTGCGGTGGGATTAAGTTTATTAACCTTTACTTACTATACCAATTGCTTACAGCCATCGGTTATGCATTCAAGCTGAATGTGGTTTGCTCAATGCATATACTGTAGTTGTGGCAACCAATAAACAAAGTGTCAACAATCCGAACCAAAAACCCGAAATCCATATTGACGAAACATTGGTAGCAGCTAATGAAATTTTCACATGAAATATATTGGTCGTAACAACTCGATACAGCAACTGAAATTGATCAAATTTGAAAAATATCTTAGTTGTTCGATTTGATCACCAGCCTCGTGAATTTCTAGTTTAAAATTATACTTCCTTAAGTGGCATTTAGCAATTGACTATAATGAATAATACACTTTATGCATAACAATTACTGCTTCATAATATTGCAACGTTTCAACGATGTTTCTCTGGTCTTAATCAAGCATGATATCAATCATTATATACATAATTTTAATGAATAATACACTTTATGGATAACAATTACTGTTTAATAATATTGCAATGTTTCGACGATGTTTCTCTCTACTGTTTAATAATATTGCAGCGTTTCGACGATGTTTCTCTCTACTGTTTAATAATATTGCAGCGTTTCGACGATGTTTCTCTCGTCTTTATCAAGCATGATTGATATCAATATGTTATCCATAAAGTGTATTACTCTTTAAAATTATGTTCAGTAAATGCCTAAGATATAGAGTTTCACTAATTTTGGAATTTAACTTAAAGTTGGTCTTTTCGCGAATTATGTTATGTATGCTGAGCAAAGGCGATCACTCAACACCGGGCTTCTCTATGATAAAAGACACAGGATGTATACCTCATTGATTGTTTCGGCTTGTTTTGATCTTTCCTTACGAATTGCGATTTGGACATGTCGGTTTTCACTCATTTTTATGAATGAGGTAATTACTTCAATGAGATATCAAGAAAAGATTGATGCAAGCCAAACCATGTAAATCTTAAAACTTCTATAATTATGTAAATCTGAAACTATCTTAAACCAATGACGACACTTATGATCGTAATTATTACCAATGTTTTTATACTTTAACTTTGATTTCACTGTTTTCACTGTACTAATCCACAATATTATTATTTTGTTAGGACCCCATACACGGGAGTAAAAGAGGTGGAACATTACGTAAAATCCCTCCCACGGGGAATTAAAGAAGAATTAAAGAGATATCAGGTTTGGAATGTGTCAGTAATGTTATTGTTATTTTAAAGAATTAATGAATTGTTGACATGTCGTCAGTTTTGAAACTAACCTAAACTGTCATATAAAAATAAACAGATTAACTTATCAAAGATTACTTATATCTTCAAGATAGAGTTAGGATGATTACAAATTTGAAAATATCTTAAACATTACACTTATAAATACACAAGATTACATACTAAGGGTTATAGTTTAAACAGATTCTTGGTAAATGGTCTCATCAAAACGGACCAAACATGTTGCCATTATGAACCGTTACATGTGTAATATGTGTTAAATTCAAAAACAATTGATTTAATCAAAAGCCTAGTGCCAAACCAATGACAACTATCAACTCTGTGCAAGGCATTGCTAGATGACACACCGATTTGCAAAGGACCATTAGGTATTGCTGAAGAAAGTTATCTCGAAATCCTGCTATATTAAGTTAAGTCGAATCGTTGCTGTTTTCTAGAGGCGCATTATACTACGAAAAATGCGAATAGCCCTAAGGTGGGACAGATCGCAAGTTACACTGAAAATCTATTGTTTAATATGACAATTGCAGCGATGTTAGGCCATCGTTATTATAAACGGTTGACCATGTGCCACTTAATATATAATTGCACAGAATATGTCGATTCATACGATTTGAAGTTGTCTTGGAAGTAACATTGTTACAATGTGAAAATGTAAGGCTGTTACCAGAAGTGTCTTGAAAAGTTTCTTATCAAAGCTAATTTAATATTTATATATCGTGACAATGAACCTTACGAGAAGTAACAATATTGTTTTATTTGATGAATGCTATTGATTAAATCATCATAGAATATATTTCTTAATAACTACACATTATTAATTATTCATTAGGCAGGAATTGCATGCTTATAGGTAGAAACGCAATCCGATATTAACCAATCAGATTCATTGAAAGCACATTTGAATCTCGAGTTATTGATATATAAGACCGATATCGCATGAATATTAATGATATTAACAATATGATATTAAGTGTGATATGAAATTAAGGCCTGATAGATATCACGCGACGGATGTGTTACTTTCGTTTTATCTTTTATTCGTTTCCTGAGAAGACTGTCTTGGGTGGTCATTGAGTTTCAGATGTATCCAGTCATCCATGTCAATACGGACCCTTTAGTAAAAATTTAATGTGGAAATCATCCAAACGAATGGACCATATTGACATTGCATCCAATTTTAGCTTGAAAAGATTAAAATGAAAACTAAATATTGAAAATAATTGAGATTTTGTATACTAAATCAAGCAGAGCAACATACAGGAGTATTAAAAGGATTGTAAAAGGGTTTTCTGGATGCTAAAACTAAGTATATGATGACGTCACTATTCGCGAATGACGTCACTACTCGCCAAAGGCCTTCTGTGATGAAGCATAATTATTTAGCGATTAGTGACGTCATCAAACACTTAGTTTTAGTTGAATTACCGGAACCACCGACGTCTGATTGAAAATTGGAATGGTGCAAATTGATGCTATCAGTGTCCCTGATATACATAATTTTTTTTTTTAGACAAAATTACTATACTTTTCTATTTTGCAACATTGGGTAATGCTAATATCCACTATAGCTACTGTCAGTCCTCAGACCAATTAAAACAAGATGTTGATTAGATTTGAAGAAGAAAAGTTGCTACCACAATATCTCTTGTGAAGAATAAAACGCAAGCTCATTAGCTTCTTCTTCCATCTGTGCTTTCTAAAGAATATTTTTATGATATAAGCCTGGAGGCAAGAGGATACAATGTATAAAGGAGATATCGTCTCATCTTGCCAATAATAACATTATCTGACAACAATCCCTCGTGTCTAAACCCCGACTTTCCTTCATTATTTAATTAATAAGGAGTAAAGCTGATAGACAATTGAAGGTGAAAACACGATTATTTTCTCCTTTTCTAATATTTAAGATTCCGTGCTAGACTGGTTTCAAACCAGGCTTTATTAATGGGATGTACTGCATGATATTATCATTGTATGTATGTTCTCACAAGGTTTCCGTGATTCCATGCTGCGTGTTCGGAAGATATTCTGAAATTTAATCCAAGAGTTTTGATTGCGAAAGGCAACCGATTTCAAATTTTAATGAGTATAACAAGGTACACTTATCAGTTTGAAAATAATTAAACGAAGCCATATTGGATCTGAAACATCTTTGATACACGCACAGACACCATTAGATACTAAACATTAAAGATACTGTTTTGAAAGACATCATTGTTGTTTAAAAGAATACTACCTCTTAGGATGACCAAAAATTTAAATTTGTAATTTGGTTAAATGAGTCTTGTGCCATAACTATACAACAGAATCCCTCAATAATTAAATAAATCTATAACACTAAGTAATAATTCATTAAACTAAGTACTTTTGAAAAATGAAAATAAGGGTTTTTAAATAATTACTTAGTTTAATGGACGTATCGTATCATTGAGATTCTGTTCTTTAGTCATGGTATCGGGTTGACCAAGCTTGAGAATTTTTTGTCGATTCTAAGAGGTAGTATGCGTTTAACCATACCAGTAGGTTCCAAGTTTACCTTTCATCTAAAACTTGTTTTGTTGGTTCAATGATTTTTCAACCCGATTTCCCCCTAACTGTGATGTAGGTAAAAGGGGCTGACATGGAAAAAGCGCCTAGTCGTTCGAATGGTGGCTACATGTGCTACAGGCTGTGCATGTTAAAGATCCACTGACAACTGGAAATCGAAAAAGAGCAGTGAATGCAGAATTTCCCTTAATGTACCCTGCATGGTGTTGAAGGTCATAATTTACCCACATGGTGCAGAAAAGTAGGACGTAAAACTCCACTCATTTTATTTTTTTGTATTCATTCATTAAAAATGAGCTATGTTCAGTAGCAGATAGTAGAGAAGACCACCCATCTGTCAGTACCAAATAGTTTGAACCGCACTTGAAACTGTCATAAAATGCTCTTGGCATAAAGACTAATAAGTTTAAGATTCTTAGATTCAATTGAACTTTGGAGCCAGAATATGAAGAGTCAATCATACGAGTGGAAAAAAGTCACACGACGATGAATAATAGTGACGGAACATCCTTACTGTTTCAGATGTTTCAGCCTAAATTTTTTTTTTAAATTATTGCAAATAATATTTTTAGATTTTTCTAAACCAGTTCTTGAATGATGTGTCAGTGGAGTCGCGTTTCTAGGCTTGCATTGCTATTTTTATCTAGCATTTCATGTCTTCAAAACTGCAACTGTTTATACATACCAAAATACAAATTTAATAGGTGATACTATACATAGTTCTAAGCTACATCCTGGTGCTCCGAGCAAAGATAAGCATTTTAGCCTCATTTGATCATAAATACTGTCGTATTGCAAAACAATTCTACAACACTGCTATTTTGTAACTTTTTAAAATGATTACGCCAACGATAAAGAAAACTTCATCAAGTGATGTAACCATATACTATTAAGGACTTCAGAGCTAAGATAAGTAGCATTCTGACGATTAAACCTTTTAATTTAGTTCCAGAGTAAACTAACGATCGTCTAGATTAATACTCGATAATTAAATTTCACCCAAGCTCTCGTATTTGAAAGTTTGAAACGCCTAACGTAATGGACTGTGATCTGATTATAATTCAGTTTCAACTCCGGTCCATTGTCTTAATTGGGCCATCGAAAACAATTAGAATCTATGACAAACATGACATATAGTTAGTGATGGCTTGAACGAGATCTTTGACTTGATCTTACTTCTCGAGTAATTGAATTGTATGGACAATACTGAAATGGATTTACTGTGTATTACGATTGTCTTAAAAGCCCAACAGTACTATAAAGGTGATGCTTAGAGTAATTGGTCTTTTATTTAGTAGAATGATCAGTTAATAGCTTTCCAAAGGCGACTAACATATTTTTCTCCAAACGAATGGTTATGTTTGCATAATTTCGTGACTATCAAATCGACAATTGTATGAAACCATTCACTAAAATCAGATTTTACTTTTAAAGACAATGTAGGAAAATTAATACAACGATTCCCCTAAAATTAAAATGGTTTTTGCAGATATGCTCTGTGCAGTGCCTCTAGGAAATACCAAAACGCTATCGTCCCATTAAAACGGATAATTTGAACTCGATTGCATGTAATATATTTTACAAAAATAATCAGATTTAATTTTCGGAAAAAAAACCCCTAAATACGCCTTGGCCTAGTGCTTTTGCAGAGATGTTGTATGCATTGGTACCAGGAAACGCTACCGCTCCATCAAAACAAATAATTTTAACCCGATTCCGAGTCACTAGTTAAATTACAGGTTACTAAAATAATATGTATCATGATTCCTGGAAGAGATAAGAGAAAACAGGAACTATCACCATGACACCCATATGGTGCCAGACAGATATGAGACCGAAGACAAAAAACCTTACAACAACACATGTGATGACTATTAGCAACTTAATTGCCGACTGATTGAATATAGCATCTTCTGTACAGTTCTTCCCAGCATGAAGCGTCATATCCTATCGCTCAATTTGAACCCAACAAAAATACAAGAGAATATCTAGCGTCATACGAATATTTCCTTTTCCAATTGCCGACTCATCTCGCGTTTAAATTGATCATTCATGTTTGTTTTAACAGCGAAAATACATTTGAGACACTAAGCTCTATAAACGTAATTGAAGTCCATCCCTTGAGAAATACGATGAACACAGGATTAAATACGCGAAACTCTTAAACTCCGCCCCGACAATTACATCCGAAACCCGAGTCGTTATCTTTCCCTTTTTTCACATATAAACTGTATCACGATCGTTCGTCTAAGAAGGCTTTTACTCGTTTAGTGAATAAACAAAGCTCGCATCAGGACTTCGCTCTATTCCTAGTTTAGATATGAACCTGTCACAAATGAGTTTGATTCAGCTATCATTTTCTTCGTAGGGGTCCTAACTTCTCTTGAAATACATCTCCAGGGATCGCCTCAACACCGTAGTATTCATTTCGTACAAATTCTAGCCTCCAGCACTCCTGAATAGAAACGAAACGAAACTGTTAGGTGTCAGTTGTCAGTGGAACTCGAATGTCGCCCCAGCCACATGGTCTTTTAATCTAAACCTATATTCAAATTTGACAACCAAGTTAAAAGTTTTTAGAAATTTTGACAATAGATACATCACACTGATGGTTACAAAATATTTATCCTTTCTCTAACGGATTTAAATATCATTTAGACTCTCTGACCTAATGTTGTTAACTACAAACCGGATGTGACGTCAAAGAACTATCAATAATATTCACGTAGGCGTTTAAAAGGTATGAAACAGTAATTTTTATATTCGTTTTCATTCATTTTACTTTTCTATTGTGGTTTGAAACAAGCAAAGGGAAAAAATTCGAAGCTGCCAGATGAATCTAACAGTCAATGACTCAATGAATTTTAGATTTTTTTGCAATCCAACATTTCTAATGCCAATATAAGAACCTGAAAACAAATTCAAATTGTAAATATTTCTTGAGAATTTTTTATCAAATCTTGTAATAATAGATCTAGTTTCTATAAACCTTGAAAATCTATAGAAATATCTGAATCTATTATCTCGTATTTTACTACATACTATTATTTCAATATTATGTTATTTTACAAGTTTTTGGTGAGATCGATCTGGAGTCTACAACCGGACTTTTAGGATATTCGAATCAAGATTTGCAATTTAATTAGCACCGATTTATATACGTTTACGTCAAGGGAAGTAATTCTGTGCAATTTTATTTGACCACTGAGACTGCTTATAATATTTTTGTAAATCCAGTTATTGTCTGAGTTAATCAGATAGTCAATTCGGCTAGAGGGGTTTAAGACGATTATCCGTAATAAGTCTTCGGAGTACTGTAATTCGAAGCATTGCACGGAGGTACACTGGGTACCTCTCAATATAACAGAGTGACCCTTATATGGCCATGATAATCCCTAATCTCGTCCTTCCGAATTCCTACATGAAATTATCCTCTCTCACATCTTCCTTCTTTGATCTCCTTTCACACAGTTCCTCTCTCAACCAGTCCCCTATAACTCACTGTTCTACTTCACTGTTCTACTTCACTGTCCCTCTCATTGCTCTCTCGTACATCATCTCTGCTCTGGATTACCTTCTACATGGTCCGACTCCGCAGCATTCACTCACTGTCTCTTCTTCCCCGTCTATATTTCTTATTCTCTTTCTTCCCCTTCCTTCTTCTCTTAGCTAAACATCCCTCGGCTAATGCTGCTCTCTCGACATAATTCCCCTCATGACACACTGCATATCGATGACCGTCTTCATTAGCTCATTTCATTTTCACTTTTTAATCTCTTTAACCCTACATCTTTCCTAATTTTTCGGGGATGACACTGGCAGCCCTTAAATAGTCCAGTCCAAATTTACAACATGATCTTCAAAGCTGATGAATCACACGGTTGTATTGCGTGTCCTATGATTTTATTCTTTAATAATAATATTTACATTTGAAACTGTATATGTACATTATTCTTTAGAAACCTGGAATACAAATATAAAAAATTACCATGTTTCTATTTATTCAAGTGAAAACATCTCTCTCTATTTGTACAATAATGCTATCATTTCCAGAAGAATGCCGGCTATTTTTGTATTATTTTACTGAAAATCACTAGTTGTAACAGTATTTATATCAATGTATTTTTTCTGCAATTAACCGTCATTTTCTAAGATAATATTTACATTCTCTAATGAATGGCTATAATGATTAAGGCCTACGGATCCGTTTGCATGCATTTCCTGCTATTACAGCAGGCAATACGCAGTTTACTTCGATTCACAATAGAACATAGCAAATCTAAACATTCAATTGTTGTCTATTCAAACAGAACTCTGGCATATATTCGATGCCAACCTGGCGTGAGCTCTCTAAATGTATGGATCGTTTTAAAAAGATAATATCGAATTTCGTCCTTCAGTATATATGTCGAAACAAAAACGTATCAATGTCCTCGATTTTTCTGCCGAACAATTGATTTGGAATCACAAAACAAGGCAAGACCACTTACAGTTCATGTTAATAACCGATAACAAAGATGGTCTCCTTGACGTACTGTCGCGTCATCGATAATCAAATTTCCCGTTTCTGTTGAACTCGGCCAAATGTTTCAGGGGTTTTAACCGTCAAATTACTGAAGGTAAACATTTATTGTCATATAAAAATCTCTTTTGTTCTTAAAAATTGATGAACGATGAAGCATCGATTAACAGGGATTGTCTTTCACTATAAAATGAAGAGTTGTTCAAATCGACGTTTCATAGATTGATTGAAAATAGTTCACAGGAAATATCGCCTTAATAACTTAACTATGAGAATCGCTATTTAGACATTTTATTCTTTTATTTACATACACAATAGAAATAAATCTTTGCGACACTGGAAGCAGCATGATCCAAATCAAGTCGATTTTTGCCTTCAGCGTCTGAGACTAAGTATTATGTTTAATGCAAAGTTTCCGATATGAATACATAAAACCGATGACATTCTTATTCTTGGATTCATTCTCTGAAGTATATTGGTAGGTATTGATTGGGCTTCATGCAATCGCAGAAAACTGACATGTATTATGTTTTGAAATACATTTCAAGTATAAACTTTTAAAAACTTGACTTTAAGAGCACATTTCGAGCACAGCAATCTTTGGGCACTACAGTTATTGAATGCATATTTTAACTTTTTCAAGAGCATATTTCGAAATTTACAGCACAATTTAAAATCTTTGAGCACCACAATTAGTGATGTGATCTTTAAGCCCTACTTTAATGTATAGTAGAGCAAAATGACGATTGCAAATGCCGTGTTAGCAATTTTAAAAAAGAGGTTTTGGTTGTACAAAGTCGAGGTCAGTAACTTATATACCGTTCATCCAAAGGACATCGACGTTGGAGCAACAGAAGGTTGGGATTGTAAGAAGTAAAGGGAAGTAACTCCAAGAGCGTTAATCGAAATATCCTAAGCGTTAAATAAGTACAACTAAGTTCAGAAAGATTTTCTGTCCTGGTGATACTCTTTGTTGAAACTCAACCACAAGTTACTATCTTTTACCAACTGGATGATAATCTTAAAATAAGAAAAATTGGTTCGGTGAGCTGACAGTCCGCTGTATATCTTTGAAAACCTTACATAAGAAAGTGGTATAATAATACCTTCCTGCAACAATTTTAGTTGTATAAAAATCATTTCTATAATAGTTCTTAAGAGCACGAGAGAGACTGCGCCATACCTTCGGCTGTACTTTGGTACTAAAGAGCGAAATATTTTTTTTGACCACATATTGTACTCTATTTGGTATCTTTTTATACTTGAGGCATGAGCACAAATTTAACAATACCAGTTCTTACGAATTTGTACGTGTAAACTATTCGTTGGATTTTTTGACGATGTGTTCATGTATACACGGATACAAAATTTTTGTTTGCGAATTATGTGCAGTTTCCACCTTTCCGATGGGTGTGTATAATGGATAGAGGACGAGAGGTAAATATTATGATATGCTGATTAGACCATGCGATATCTACATTCAAGACATACTTGAACATACTTTAATAATTAGTGTCACCTACAATATGATATAAATATACTTCAACTATAGATAGGGACAATTGATAATATTATTTATTTCCACTTATAGACGAATACTGGTGTAAACAGTTATGACACGATTAATGGTCACCGGGAGTTGCCGTTCTTTACGAATATAATGACTTATGGCTTGAAGGTAAGATACCTTTCTGTCAAGAAATGCTTGAATACATAGTACACCCATGACCACATTGAACTAAAGATAATTCAAATTTTCGATTGGTGAATGTGACGATTACGCATAATTAGAGTACTTCAGTTTACATTGTTCCATTATCACTTACCAGTTGGATGAACGCATACATAACAAGACATATTGAAAAAAATAGATGAATAAATCCAATCCATATTCAAATATTTCATGTTTGTATTTCTTCCAAATTTACTTTTTTAAAATCATGCAAAACCTGTCTAATTTGCTTCTGAAAAGAGAAATATATTTGGAAAGGTTGTCCTCAAAACAGTTGCTGTACTGTCTTCAAACATTTGTATGTACGTGGGACCTAACGCTATAACGGAACGATGGCCGACACTTCAAGATTTTTGCCTTAAACTCTAAAATAAAGTCGATGATACAGGACAATGAGCAACACTGATTCCTTCCTACACGTCAACCTGCCTTAGAAATACATGTATCTAATAGGTTTTCTCCTTGAGATGGTCTGTAACCTAATGCAAATTTAATAGACTATGTATTTCTTTAAATACTCTTTAATAAATATCTTACGAACGGTGCTGTTTCTGAGGGTGATCAATTCTCTAGGGACATGAAAAAATAATGCACATGCGGGCAGTCTATGAAAAATTTAGAGCATGAACCCAACTCAACATGTGGCATTTTGAAAACTGACAGATTTTTTGATGAAATTTTTATTACCGATTCAAACAATTGATACACATCTTAATTGATCTTTAATTAGTTTTATTTAAAGTGTTAACCCTTAAAGGAAATATCGCGCTTAATTCTGGATTTTAAGAGAGTCACTTTTAGCTTAGATATTTACAAAAGGCTTCGCAGATAAAATATTCTTTTGATAAAATACTGAGGTAGGCCTACTAACATGTAAACGGCAAAACGAAACCTGAAATTCAAAAGAAGATAACATTATATATTCTATATTACCAATGCCAAATAAGAATACGGATACTAATAATACATAAATTATGAAGGTTTCGTAACAATTTAAATATTTTGTGCGTTTGTCAAAAGCTTCAATGGTGCATTTCGGAGATCGCTAGGAATAGGTGCGACGCGGGCTATGCTATCATTAAAGCCTAAATGTAACTCCTTTGGAATACAGATTATGCCCAACATTGTTATCCAGGTTGTATATTGCATAATGATTTTTTGGAATAATGTATTGGTTTTCCTTAATTTGAAAAATCGCCATCCGGTATAATGATAATATGACTGTCTATACAAGTCATATCTCAACCTGAAATCAATGTAGCAATTTAAGTAGATTGTTTCAGGCAATAGGACTATTTATCTTTATTACTCTAGACCACAAGTACTTATATCATTTACAAATTACTTTCTAATGTAATGTAATTGTTATCTTGAATAGAATCAGCGTTTGATTGACAGTCTATAATTTGAAATACTTAAAGATCCAGTAAGTAAAACTGAAATTGCTCACAATGAAAATTCATATGTTGTATAATACAATACATAAATATAAACGTAATCGTAATATTAAAATACACTCAAATACTATTACTAAAATGATGATCAAAAAATATCCTCCCCAGCCCCCAAATAAAGATAGAGGAAAAACTAATCATTAATGTAATTTTCTTATCAACATTATAGAATAAACAGCATAGATTTGTCAATAGAGAAAAATATAAAAACAATACAAAAGCAAATTGAACATTTAGAGACTAGAAATTGTAAAAAAAAAATATTACAATTATTTCATTAATTTCATTTATATCATATCCAGTAAATTGGATATCAACGGATGGAATATGTTGCAAAATTTCTTGGAATCTTTGTATTTCAACAATTATCAATGTCAAGCTAAAAGTACCCATATGATTTCGAAGGTGATTAATGCAAAAGTAATTAGTAAAATTCATTTATCAACCAAAGTAATCAAACAGTAAAACATAATGACATTAATCTTTAAAAAAAAAGGGAAAAATGTGGAAAAAGTACACGATTCCTTTAAAATTTCCTAAAAAAATCCTGAATTTACAAGAAATTTGCATAACACTTTTGCTGTAATAATCGATACAGAATTCTTACAGCCAATAAAAGCTCAATGGCAACTTGCCATGTCAAGACACAATATGGCGTCTAAATAAAAATACATTGAATCGTTTCATTACTGAATATAATTATTTATTAATGAAAATTTTAATATAATTACTTTGATATTGAATTTTTTAAACCGATCTTCTTTTTAGAGTCGTCTTTAAGACAAAAATTTTCACACGCAATACTATCAAAACTAATCATCTTCAAAAGATTGTTCCCTTAGTTCTAATGAATTAGATTTTTTTAATTGATCTAAAAAGACGTACTGCGACTGACTGCGTTGGCCAATTAAATGAGATATTTTCACGAGGTATAATGAAGACTTCCACAACTATTGCATTAATAAATGTAACACATAAACTATATTCATTAGCTATCTGGATAGCTGAATTTCGTCCATTCGGAGGACTTCTCTTAGGGAGATCTTATGTTTTTCACAGGATCCGTAGGACATAGATTTGTACCGCAATTTAGACGTTCATATTTAGTACAAAGAGCTCGAAATTCGCATGTTTTCCTCCAAAATTTCATGCATTAATGTGTATCTTTCATATCTTTCTAAAAGTTTCATGCTCTACTAAAACCAACGAAGAATAACTAAAAAATAACTATTTTTTCTCAATCTTCTCAATGTCTGCATTATCATTATATTATTATAACATTGTGAGGTGGCCTTTCAACATGCAGGTGTGATACTAATTTAAAAGGGGGAGGAAAAATTAATGAATATCAGCTATAATCCAATGATAGCCATTTAACTTGAATACGTTTCTAATTTATCCAAGTCCCATTGAGCTACTTGCCGTGATACAAACACAAACCCAACCGAAATTCATATAAAAAATGAAATAGTTTTTCATTTATGTAAGAGACAAAACCAGGTCCTCGAGCAATAATATATGAATTTGATATAATGAAAATATTATCAACATAATTTGCTTGAGTAAATACAAATTTCACGGCTTGAATAAACCAGATGTTTTCAGCGAAGGAGGCGAGAAAATAGTCTTTTATAGGAGATAATTCGGATAATATTTACCCCGTTTGTCTAAGTGTTGAGTACAATATCGTGGCTTATTGAAAACTGTCGTCAATGCACGGTAATGATATGGTGCCCGTAGCATCGTTTTTATCATATTTATAATCATCTTGAACAATTAAATATTGAAAAACATCCACGATGACACTCTTTATGCGTCGTCTGTTACAGTTTTTCTTTGCTTATTGGAACTCTGTGAAAGAAAAGGGGGTTTAAAAAACGCGGGAATTAAGGTTTTCATTTGAAAGATTTCTCATATTCGAGAAAAATATAATATTTCTTTTTCATAATAAACATGAGCACTTTTCTATCCCAGCTTTTGAATTTTTGGCTTTTCGAGGTTAAAAGCTTTAGAGCTTCTCATGTTTGGTTCAAGAAACCGATGTTTTCAACCTGGTAGTCAGTTGATCAATATCGGGAACCTAATAAAACTACCCCTTCCCCCCCCTTGCTAACCCATTTTTACCTCTCGTCAAGAATGAGAACATCTACAAAAGTTGCGAAAACAGATACAGATTTGATCAGTGATGAATAGTCCACACCTGGTCTGGTCACGATTCTGTTGACTTTCATTATTAATTTGACCCTTTTTGTCAACGTTTAATGCAAACGAAAGTATTAATAGTTTATTTTTCCGAAAGCTAATGAAAATATTTATGTGG
Organism: Lottia gigantea; assembly: GCF_000327385.1. Lineage (NCBI taxonomy): Eukaryota > Metazoa > Mollusca > Gastropoda > Lottiidae > Lottia > Lottia gigantea. Next base: position 781,219 of record NW_008710245.1, read on the forward strand.
CCGGAGTCAACTAAGTAAAATTATTAAGCTATTGATACGTGTGCTGAACTAATATTAAATCCCAAAAGAACATAGATACAATGTAACCAAATTTTCTAAGACATTTAAAAGTGTCCATTCACTCGAAAACGAATCTGTTTACCTACGATTTTGTGGAGAGTAGCCCTCAGGGCATTAAGTTTCATTTTCTGTCGTAACTGGAAAATTACTTACCACCCATATAATAAACATGATCTTCGAGGAAATAGTTTGAACATTAGCAAAGCTGAAAATTCCTTATATACATATATTGATAATTGCTATCAGTTCGTTACTTTAAATTCGTATACAGGTCTGAATGCATACAGAGAACGTTAACTTGTCATCTACCAACCAACCAACCTGAGTGCATACATTGACCATTATAAAAGATGCTTCCCGTGGCGTTTCGACTCTGATACTCTCGTTAGAATCATTGTTTAATATAGTTTCCTCAGTTCTGGTTCACTTTAGTCCGATCTGAAGAAAATTATTTAGTATCTTGTAGAGTGAACAAGGCTAACAAATATCAATCACTCTGTTAATGGAATTAGGGTTTTTTTGTAGGAATGTGCAATGCACCTTTGGAAATTTTAGTAGAGAAAGTTTCAACGTCCTAATATGGTAGTTATGTTCACTCAAAAATATTCGTAATATTTTGATGGACTAACGATTTCTAATCAAACACAAGCCCATATCAATTGATCAAGAAAATCCAATTTCATTCTGTGTTGTTTGTCTGCTTAATACTTATCTATAAGGCCCTAAATTAATCTTTCTATTACTTCTGAGATAGTTTATACCTATCACCGCTTTAAGATGATATCTCAAAATGGCGGCGATCTCAAATAACTGTTACCCTAAACCCCAAGGGTAAACCTAAATCAATTTGTACACCACCGATAAATTGACAATCAATTGATATGATCGATCTCTTTTGATCGTCCAATTTGTCCACTTAATGTATTTACCATGGATATACATTTTTTTGGCTTTCAGCAAGGAGTTCACCAGGGCGATATGTTGTGACTTATCTTTTCTCTGACATGTATTAATGATACTAGGACACGCCTTTTTCCTTGATAATGTTTTGGAATAACAAGTCTTTCAGATGTATTCAAATATAAAGGATGATGCAATGTTTTATGGGATAAGATAAGATACACTGTGATGCATAGTAATGTTGTATCATTAAATCTGGTTAAAAGCGCCACGGATCTCTTAACAAAGTAGCTATAAACTTAAAAATTATTTAGTTGGTATATATGCCGAGTATCTGTATTTCATATTTTCATATTCAAGACCGTTGTTTTGATTCATCAGATGGACCGGAAGAAAACAGCAGTGTTTCTATTATTCAAATTCAAGAATAAATTCCCCTGTAATTCTCTCTAATATACTAATTTTCCATACTTGATATAGATACAAACATTACGTCTCAGGGAACCAAGTGTTCTGCAAATTCTTCGGCCAGTTACATGCCATGTAGATAATTTCAAATTTATTGTTTCCATGTTTCTTATTAATATTTAATCAGTTGTCTTCTCCTCTCTAATCCATCCTGTACACGCTTCTGGTCATGTCTTACCAGTTCACTAAAGGAACTTGTACACGTTGAAAAAAGCAAGCGGGCAGTAGCACGTCATATTGACAATTCCAATCTATTATTGCCTTGTTTAATATTTAATGAAATTATTTTAGTTTATTATTAAGATAACAATAATTGAATGTGACCCGAATCAATTGAATATTTATAAAGACCCTTGGATAAAAGTTCAAATAAATTATCAAATGAAACAATAAACAACCTTTTGATCGCACTAGCTAATGTACATTGTTTTTCTGGTTGTGCCCTCCCATAACCTCAGGGTGAAAAGTCAATGGAATATTTGAACCCACCCACCTTTTAACAAATTTCAATATTTTAGAGATGTTTTTCAAATAATCGAAATACTATCAATCCATAACAAATTAATTTTTTGAACAAAAGAAAGAAAAACACGAAAGCTTGTGAATAATCAACATTAACGACAATTCAAGATAAATTTATAAATAACATTGAAAAGGAACTGAATGAAAAGAAAACAAGATGTTCTCAAGTCCATTAAAATAAAACGTCTTGAAACTTCTGAACTTTGTTCAAAAGGTGTTTTTGTTGAAGCCAAAGTTTCACATGTAAAAGGCGTTTCTAGTTTATGTTAAGAACGATTATAGATGCAATAGTTGTAACTTTCTCACAATACCAGATATACATATTAAAGGCATTACTCGAAGTTGTCAAAATACGTTAATTTTAGAAATGATAAGTACATTAATTAAGTATTTCTAGGTTCATTACAAGATTCTCAAGTTAGTTGATAGGTAATGCTGCTTTGTTGTAATATTCAGTGTCTGCTCGGTATAATACAGATATTAGTAAATTTAATTTCTTACGATAAAGGGGACATAACTCGATCTGAACCACAATAGTGAATTATTTGATAACAACGACTATAATTTAATTTTAGTCATATTTCCAACTCTGAATTGTACATTCATAATCTGGTTGGCACCTAATCTACTAGTACAAATTGGACCAAAGTACAATTTCTTATTTTATTTTCCGCTGAGTTACCATAGAAAAAAAAGAAAAAATTTAACTTTCAAGAAAGAAATTAAGAATGATTTTTTTAAAGTTGAAAATTTGATTCTGAGTAAAAGCTTACTACTCTAATTAAAATGCCTGAAAAAATAATAGAAAAACACAACCTTGTACAACTATACGGCAATAATTTTTTTTAAAAAAAGGTTAAATATGAACATCATCATTTTTCTTTGAAAACATGATGAAATAAGATGAACTAATTTCAAAAAATAGAATTAAAAATGTCGGCGAAAACATTTTAAAATTAATTGTTATATATTCCATCAAATACGTTTAATTTATCACCAACGACATCTCCCAATTATATCATTATAGCAGTTTGTCAAAATATTTCTAAAATATATTTTTAACCATATCTAATATTATATTTCGATCATTCCCATGTATTAAAGTCGACAGATTATAATTATTAATATATGCATTGGTTAGTCGAAATATCAGAAAAGTTTAATTTCCAATTCTATCTGTCTCTTGAATGATAAAATGATAAATTAAGCGGAAGAACACACAAAGATTTAAAGACCGTCTGTCAAAATCAATACTGAAGAAACAAAGCGAAACGCCAGTATTAACTTTTGCCATTATTCAATTACAAAGGAACTTGTCAATCGTCACGGCGGTTGGATTCGTCAAATTTACCTTAAATAACCAAAATTACATATCAAATATGGACAAGCTTAGATGATTTTGAAAACACAAACACGAAACGAAAGAAAGAGTTGTAGAATAAGCGGCTTTACTTCAAATACATCACTCATATCAATAAAGTCAACAATTTCCGTTGTTACAATTATTGATAGTCATCTAACACGACGGGTTGTCCCTAGTTTACCCTATCTTACAACGCCACCTATCACTCAACATCTCGTACCTTACGAGATTTTGATCTGAAGTTGATGATGACATTGTTCTTGTGACAGACAAGGAGTTCTTTAATCATCTAATACAATTTTTGTGTACATACAACTGACAATATGATTATCTCCACGTGATTATAAATTTCAAAAAAAGAAAAAAAATGATTATGACGTTAAAAAATATCAGATTAAAACTATATAGACCTCACGCTATACGAATGTTGTCGGTTTTCATCGTTTGATGCCATTGTATTTTATTTTCTATTGTAGATTGAAGAGATAATCCAATTGATCAGTCTTTAAGAAGTAGAAAGAAAGCATCTTGTGGTGGTAAGAAAATCCAGAATAAGGGAGTTTCTTTAGACGACATACTGGTATGACTTCCGGTTCCGGTACAAAGGTCTTACAGATAACCTAACTGTATGAATTTGCTTCTCTTGCAAATAGATCTGTTTATAACAACTTACACTAATCTGCTATAGAAGAAGCAGTTCTACGGTATGATTGTGGTAATGAAAAAGTTTGGGTTTTGAATTGACTTGTATCTGTAACTATCTACTGCTTTTCTTCAGAAAATTCAATACTCTTGTTTGACCCTGTAAATTGTAGAGGTACAATGTATATATATCCATCTGATTTTTAAGGGGTGGGGGTTCTGGAATGACTAGTGGCATATATTAATACATTGGGTAAGACTACGGGACATCTACTTTAATATAAGTCCTTGGTGCAGACTGTTGCTTGTTGAGAGACATATTCTTTCAGTTTCAACCAAAACAAAACATCAAAGAAATTTTCGTCTGGAATCAATAGTTACGATCAGAAAGTTACACCATGTTTCGAGCAGTTATCAGATTCCCAGTGATTCCTGGCAATAATGGTCTGTGTTATTGAATCAGGAACATGGAGCTAAAAGGTTAACCAGCAATCAAGTCATAAGAGCAGGGTGTTAAGTTACCTCAATATAATCAATCAGATATAATATTACAGTAATACCCCTATTATCACCAACCAGAGCTTCCCAATATCTTTCCATTGAGGTGCTCATAATCCAATAGGTTCTATTCACTCCTTACAGATCAACGCCAATCATAGTCTATTCATACCCTATAAATTACGTTGGCACAGATTAATGCGGTTTCCATGGTTGTCGATACTGGCTGGCATAATGTTATGTAACATTCTCATTTCCATCAAAGGCATCAAATGATTTTGTAGTAAAGAAATAACTCTATTGTATTTCGAAGTTTAAAAGAGATTTAAGAAAAGTTAAAGCAGGACACTAAAATAGGAAAACTTTAACAAAGGAAAACAAAAATGTTCAAAATAAGCATTATCTGAGAATTATGGCATGTGGTAGAGTTGGTTATTGAAGATATTCATGCCGAGTTTGTCAATATAGTCCAATAAAAAATGCTTGTTAGTTTTGTGGATTTCTGAATCCTTTATAAATAGGAATACGTCAAGGTATGTGCTTTTCTTAGACAATCATGAGCTCGGGTAATCAAATACTGAGATGTCATATTTTAGCTACACGGACAATTCTGGAATAAATTTTTCTTCAGATAAGAAATCATGCACTAGCGACACCCACAACTACTGTGACAAAACATTCAAATAAACTCAATTTCTCACTTTAATTAATCAATATTATTTATTAGTTAATGGGAGATAACTCATAGTTTAACATTTATATTTCAGACTAATGCTGAACCAGGGCAAAGAAGTACAACAAAAAGATTAATGGGTTGTGCTTACCATAATTTTGATGAGATTCAAACAATGGTTAAATTGTTAATTAACTATTGCTGGTGACAATTTACAGTATATCAAAGGAAATAAAGTAAAATATATCATATTTTTATACTTAATATTCCCCAATGAAAATATTATCACAGAGTGGCATCCTTATCATTGGTGTATGTAACTGCATCTTTAGCCATCAGCAACATTTTTAAGGTCTTCCAGTTGTCCAACAGATATCAGATAATCTAACCAAACCAAACCAACGACTACTATTCGACTACCAATTAACAAGAATTATCTTCAGCAGATTGCATCACGAGGAGCCATCCCTACAAATATCCTCAGTCTATGGGAGATAACCCAGTAAGATAACTATATATTAGACCACATTGATGCAAAATCTACAACTATTTAAAATTTTACAAATTTCGTTCTTAAGAAAGCGAATAATTATCATAATTTCAATTCCACCCTTTGACCAATATTATCAACAAAAATTTTGTGAACAGTGTTCCGTATCTGAAAGTTTTGACTACATTAACGCTAAAACTATTTAAAACGTTTACGTAAACTTTTAAAGTTAGTTATGCTTTTTGGAAGCTGTTTGAAACTTACTGTATGGATTTAAGTATTCTAACAGTTTCAACAAATACCAAAACTAGGTCAAACTGCTTCATTAACAATAGGTACCCTTTTTAATCAACCCTTTTAAAGCAAATTCAGTTTGATCAGGAAGATACATAGATGTAAATAGCGTACTTATATGAAAAATATTTTCAGGTATAATTCATGGCGTTTTTTATTATCAAAATTGCGCATACTGCCCCTTTAAATTTAAATTAGACCAATAATAACGTCATGGGGATAAAACCAGCGACAGGTCATAAGACACTGTAGAGTTTTTGTGTACTTTCATTTTAGTTTTTGAAGTTTTCATATTAATGTAAACTATACAAGTGATAAATCTATGACGTATGTTATTTATGATAAACATGTATTTATAATTTTCATTTATTTACACTCTGATAACGCTGAGGTCATTTGCGGGTTCAAGTTTATGTCGCACTTGTAGGCAATGTCACTACAAAGTTAAAGTTGTACTGAACACATGTATAGTTTCATATAGACTATCTTTTACGAGTATATACGTCTAGGCTACAGGATGAAAATAAGGTGAGTCAAATATTACTTATGCCGTTTGTAGCAATGGACAATAAGACGTAAAATTGGTGATAATCCAATCTTGCGTTTAATGCATTAATGTATTTACTAGTATAATCTGTATAAAATCACTAGTAGATAGAATTGAACTTTGATCTCAAATGTAAATCAGTTATTGTGTAGTATACATTACGACTTCACAGTCTAATAATTTCCCATCAACGCGTGTGCTACGATAGTATGATGCGAACTTGATAAAATAATCTAAATAGTTTTTGATAAAACCATCTCAACTCTTACAACACAGTAGCGCATGAGTATACAGATCTACACCATATCTAATTTCTATATATGTTACGTATACCGACAATAAAACTGTCCTCTGCAAAGGGAACCTTGACTTCCAAAGGTTTCTTAGATATCCAGACCTGTTGCTTTGAAAATGGCTCATTGCACATTTCACGACTTAGTCCGTCTCCATCACTCTTAAGATTCAGAAAAATTCTAATCTTAATTTTATCATTTCAGAGACGTTCTCGGCCACTTTGTGGATATTTACCTTGTACCATTTTACCTGTTTTCACTGTTATTTCTCATTGTGTGTAAGCCGCATATTGACTACCCAGAGGAAACCATTTTGACGGCCCTCTTGAAAATATTACCAATCATTTCATTAGCTGGATTTATCTATCTGAAATTTCAACAACAAAAGATCTCAGACGGTGTATATGGAAGTTTTATCATATATGGACTGCTAGTGTCTGCGTTGGGTGATATCTGTTTGGTCTGGAGAGACACGCTTTTTCTTCCAGGAGTGTTCTTTTTTGCCATTGCGCATGTCTTTTACATACTTGGTTTGATGACGAAGTACACAAAATCTGAATACAAATCAATTTTCGTGTACATATCTATAGCATCCTTCCTGTTTGTTGCTGAGGGGTTGGATTCTTGCTTTATGAAATTCAGTGTGTTTCTTTACAGTTTTTTGATAAGCGGTGTAGCGTTTTTGGGAGTAGCCCGATTTGAAAACGAATCTTCAATGCAGGCAAAATTTGCTGCAATTGGTGGACTATTGTTTATGATCTCAGACTTCATTATAGCTGTTGACAGATGGAGGTTTGGAATTCTGGCATCTGAATTTTTTGTGATGGTGACTTACTTCTCAGCGCAAGTTTGTCTGGCTTTGAGTGCAATTGATAAATGAAAAATTTCAGATCTCATACTGAGTGCGATTTATAAATTTAACATAATATTGACTAGCTTTAACATGCAATACCATGCTGTACCTAACCCTTGTATGAATAAATATGGTTGCTTTATAATTTCAATCCTTCAATGATCAATACATCCCTACCAATTAAAGTACGGACATTTACCCCTTCCTTCCAATTATGATCAGCAATTAGGTAAAAGATGCTACAGAAACTGCTTTAGGTAGAATTACAAATAAAAGACTTGTGTTCTGTATCTGAACCATAGGGGACGGAAAGGGACTCAACTATGAGTCTCGACGGGTTAATCAATACCATACATCATCGCATGCACCTACATGGTGCCAAAATACCACATCTAACTCTATCGGTTAATATTTTTCACGGGGCAAAATATTTCTCTACCTTGGTATGGCCCTATCACAGTGTCTTATTTTAGTTCGGAAACCCTTTTCGTAATATAAAAATAGCATTCTCATCTATTACTATTTGTACCAATCTGTAATGCTGACGTTTGTTAACTGTGTTCTGATATAGCAAAATAAAGTTATCTCCCTTGAACTTTATTTTTTTTAATTTTATAATGTTTTAGTTGTTGTCTGTTTGAATAACCTAAAAATTATAACTTCCCTTTGCTCAAGAATCTGGAAAACAAATTCAAATATAATATTCCACTTTTCTGCTTTTCAAATTATGACATTGTGAATTACTATTTGCAAACATAGAGGCATTGGGCATTCATGAATTGTTATTTGCAATTATTCATGGCTATGCCTACATTGTTCTAGATACGGTTGATGATCATTCTCCTTTCGTTGGTTGATTCATTTGTAACAAAACAACACCTTCAAACAATTACATTTTGGTAGAGTCACGCAAGTATTTTACAAGGAGTTATCTTGATGGACGAGTCTGTTCATTAGATTCATAAACAGAAAACCTATAGTTGCATGCTCTATCACATATAGCACACTATGGCTACTGTCGAACATCTCCTTATGGGGCATTGCTACATTCTGATTAAATAGATTAAGTTTTTCTGTGATCTTACTGCAACACCTGTGTTCAAATTTGTCAAGAGTCCGAAAAATTGGGAGAGACTTTAATGTTCAGTTATTCACAGTAAGCAAAGTTATATCACTGTGGCCTGGTCCAATATAAATGAAAAACATTATGTTCCTGTGTTGAATTCAAATTACATTCACAGCGTTTCGGATTATCCACAATATGTAGGGTATACTATATACTTTCTGTAAACAATATACATTTTTTAAGGTGTCACTAACCAGTAAGAAACTGGATCAGGATCAGAAACTCGATATATCCTTAATCAAAGGTGGTATTTCGACATAAATCTGTTGGTAGTTATAGTCACCTAGTCTAAAGATACGTTATAAAAAGAAAGACATACATATTAAATCTCTAAAATTATCTGAATCTTCTTACTATTTCTATATTTTTAAGATGTTATTCAGTGACATCAGATATTTGAAAAATAAACTAAAAGGCGAAAAACGTTGCAAATTTCCTAGATTTGATTTGTTTATTCCACTGTTTAATATGCTGAAAGAAAACACGGAATTATTTTTCGAGTTCTCTACATCAAACAAGACAAAGAAAAAACGATCTCCCTGACGCACCCCGTTTTCATTATATTTTGTGCTAGTAGACGTAATTCATGTTGTATTTATTTGGTGAATAAGCGTTTGGAAACTAATCAGTGTTAGGATATAGCCAATTTTCGACAACACCTGTGTAATATTCCAAAATAAATGTTAGCTGTGTGGACAATTTATGCGATGTAAATCAGAAGTCAACATGTACATGTCACGTTTCTCATATCGTTTTCATGTCTTTTTCATTTGAGGCCTTCAATAAGGTATCGAAGAAAAACACTAACCAACCAACACATTGTTTTCTTTCTAAACAAATTTACGGAAACGCGACTGGCATTAGATGACGGCTTTTTGACAGTATTTTAGAAAATTGTGGAAAGACCTTAGCGAATCGACCTCCTTAATCTGATAAAACAGAGTATTAATTTCATCCTAACCCGCACTAATTATGAAAAAGCTGTGATAAAGGCGATATGATAATAATTTGAGACTTCTGTTTGTTTTCTCTATAGATTAACATTATTGATCAGTGATGACCGATGGTCAATTGCCTTGTTAGCCACCTTGGACGTTAGGAAACGATCTATTCGGCGTTCTCTGTTTCCAAGAAACGTTCGATTTCAAATTTGAATATAACTGATTATAACGGTGATAGCAGTTTTGTATCCGTAAATTTGTCGGGTACGTTATTCGCGAAGTTTTAGCTTCGTGCGTACAGACAAAAATAATATTTGAATTTAGTTCAGTTGATATTACTTACAATGGTGCTAAAATGTAACACCATTGGGTCTGATTTAATCAACTACTTTTACCTAATTAGCCAGTTTGTTAATGTCAAGTTATAGATCATATTTGACCAGAAATATATCATGTAATTTGAAACAAATACCAGGCTTGTCATATTTACGACCAATTAACAAGATATCTAAGTAGCCGAATCGCATCTAGATTCTAGTTTCACGATGTTATCAACAGCGTTGTGATCTGGCAGTCCGGTTTCAAGTTCGGAAAGTGTGTTGAAGCCCATTCACCTGTCATTTAGAGACGGACTTCTTATTTAATTACTTACTAATGAACGTTGAGCACCTTCCAGCTACAAGATCAGGTTGCCAGAAAAACGTTTCGGGATATGAAATCGCCACTTCTCCTTCGAGACTAACGGAGTCAATTTTCAACAATTTGTTCCACAATGCCACTACGGTTAAAGTATCAAACGACATTTTATGTGCGTTAAAATGAGTCCTGCGGCTATTTATTTCGCATTACGGCCAATTAAAACTGATGCCTCTTCGACTATTAGATCTTATTATTTAAAATAACAATTTTTGTTAGGAGACTAGACCTCTGATAATAAACGACATCTGTGCAATATTACCATTCACTTTTATCCTATCTTTTCGTTCGACCACAATGTTTAACGAATCGCATTTTGCCAATCATATAATATAAATTAAAAATTAATTAATATTAACTAGACATCAACGTTAGCCTTAAATTTCTCAGTACCCGGGATCTCGGGTTATTTTCCTTTCCGAACGAAACTAGATATAATTTCTATTTCAACCTACTCTAACAGGGGGAAACTGAGTTGTCTCAACCTATACCAGATTTCTTTATTGAGATCAAATAAGCTAAAAAAAAGGATACTAACTTTAGATATTGATATGGTATTGTTTTTTGTCTTTCAGATGAAGATCACTGCTGTGGATATCTCAAATAGCTTATCTGTACAAATGATGTCAGTGACACTACCCGTATATAATAAAAAAAATATTTTTGGTTGAATTGTGGTCATGGTTTACAAACGTCATTTCGTTTAAGAACAGTTAATAATGATATTAATGAAGTGAAATCAGATATATTTAATTTCATAGCCCAAGGCTTCCAGACCTGCACGGAAATTAATTGGTCTTTCCGTTAGATGAACAGAAATGATCAGAGATCACGTGAACTCAAATTGGAAAATCACGTTTCATTTGTTAGTTTATATCATCAAATTATAATCGAATATCTCCAAATCTCCTCTCGATTCACTCTGCGTCTCAGTTTGTCAACTTGCTGTCCCCTTCCGAAAATTCATTAGCTATTGTTTTTCTTTTTTCATCTAAATTTTCTTTAAATCAGCCATTGCAAAAGTCAAATTAGTGACTATAACAGATTTATGAAACGTTCATGATAGTATTATTTATCATTACCCTGCACATATTATGGGAGCAAACCATGGATGATCTTAAAACTTTATGCATATATTTGGAGTTAAGTGGCATTAATTGTATACAGATAGAATTATAATTCATACACATACTTCTATGAATTGCATATCAACATACCGAAATCATTTTCTCATCATGGTTATATTGCCCGATTAAAGTTGTCAAAAATAAGAATCTAGAATGAATAATAGATTTGGTGAAGACTTGTCTGAAGACAATACTAATTCATGTTATCACGAATTCTTATTAAAATATATAGTTTGATACATCTAGACTAAGGAAAAACTAATACCTATCTTACAAATTGATACGTTTTTCGATTTGTCTGAGATCTGTTAATGTTCAGCGTGTGGAAGAGAAGGGTCATTTTTAATAGTCAGATAATGACATGTTGAGGATTGAATTCAGACGGTTTCATGACCAAATTGCATTTTTTCCAAGTTTTATGGAAACTGTTGGGAAACTGATCCTTATCCGTTGGCGACATCGCCTTCTTAACATATCATATTTAAATTGACAGACCGTCGAATAATTAGAAAAGCAAAGTTTTTAATTAGAATCTTGTAAATTTACTTGTCATTTCGTCTAACCCTTGGGCTTAACGCGGTTCAACATCACGAATTTACCTGAATTAAAACTAGTGTAATTTTACCAACTCATTTCCTTTCAATTACTCTTTCGTCCATCAGTTGTTCATTTTCTGAACAGTTTTATTTTAAATTACACTTCTAATACGAGCATTGAAGGATTATGTATTGGAAATTTCACAGAAAAAGTGGATGTATATGAGAAAAGAAAATTGTGTATAAAGTTTTATAAATGTTACGCATATAACATATCGAAAATTAATTAATTGTTAGCCACAGAGCTTTACGCTAAGAGGGACTCGGTTACTATTGCGAAACTGGTAGCTAGTTGGAGTCCTGGTAGTTGGATCAGGATCAATCGGATGGTTAGTTACTGTTGGTTTGGTAGTTGAGTCGAGTTGAGTTGACCAGGCCAGAGACTTTAGACCAAGAACATTCAGAAATATACACAATAATAAGCGATTTTAGCACATGTGTGTATCTTCATGGATAAGTTGAATAAGATGGAAACAGTCGGACGTAAAGCTCTAAATTTACCGCGCTTGTCTCTGTTGTAGACTTATTTCAAAATTTAACACAAGAGCGCTAACCCAATACTTTATTCAATTTCATAAAACAAACTTCAACAAACTAATAAAGAAACTGATAAGCGAGTAGTACTACTCAAATTCAGAAACCCCACGAAGAACATCTTGGTTCATGTCGCAGGTGGTCAAAATATTTCAAGAGAATTCCAAGAAAAGGTCTTGGCACAAATCATGTAAATTAGCCTTCCTCTATTATTTATTACTGAGATATTTTACCTTATCTTTGTCTTACAAGACATGTAGAAATTCATACAGATTACATATTACTGATAAGCTCAGTATTTCAAAGGCTGCAGATGTTCCGATATCTGTATCATCATCATTTATTTGTGTATATATTTTCTAAGGTTTTGTTGTTTATGTGTAACCACCGTTACTTTTTGTGATAATTAGGGACCATTTTGTACGCAATTCACCCCTTTGAATAAACCAAAACATGTAGTCTTTCCTGTGATGCTTCGATGGTTTTTGTCAGTGACTTTAATGCGTCCAATTCAATTAAATACTCAATATCTTTTAAGTTCAGCTCACAATACCGTTTAAAAATATTTTTATCGACAACTCATATTTTTGAGTCATTTAAACAATAGTGTTGCTTTATACTGAGATGTAGTCATTGTCATCCAGATATTCTGGGGTGGTGAAGATATGGCACTGGTATGCAAAAGCGATACTTAAGTGCTCAGTAAATAGGTTTATTTTCCTTAGTATGTTAGTTATCTGTGAAGTTTCAAATCTAGAATCAAATCCAAACAAGAAACAATCCATATTCACAGTGGACTATTTAATGAAATTTGAAAATCTGAAACTTCGTCCAATTGATCATCTAGATGAAATACTTCTTGATACACAGTATAAATATGTATTAATACACAAAATAACCGAGGTTTTAATGTTTATTCTGATGGAATTCTAAATGAATCAGATCTTGATATTGGAAATCATAATAGAATAGAAATGCTTTTACTAAGAGTATCAATATTTTCGAAGCTGTGTATTGGTTAATTGTGATTGATCACATACAATCCACAAACATTATTACTAGTACAGACACAAGCTCATGCAGGTCGTGACTTTCAGTCAGATCTTTTAAACTTAATACCATTTTCTTTTCTTGCTGAGGTCTTTATCAAAATCGTCAACATATCATATATTCATATGTTCTTAATATTAAACAAGAGTCATTGTTGCTGAAAGCTGACTTTTTGCTCTTTTCGAGGTCTAACAAGTTTAAGCCATCGATTTCGATAGTTTCTTATGATCACGCCCGCGGCTCCATTGACGCCTCTTCGTGATTAATTCCCAAAATTACCAGATTTATAGATATCTGAACAATCAACATTGGAAAAGTAAATATCGCAGATTTCCTTCTTAACAGATAGTGGAATTGTTTAAAATGTACACCATGCCCACCTCATTGCTATCATCATGATTGTTTTTCGTGACTTTTGATACGGAGCGATGTTGAAAGGTTGTATGATAGTGAGAGACTGACAGGTGCTCGATGTATATAATGCTATAATTTTTATATGAACAACGATCTTGTTTAGAAATCTCAGATTAATCAATTCATTAATAACATTATCTTTCATCAGAATATTGACACGGGAAATTGATCATTAAAATTGAAAAAGGGATTGTCATTAGACCATTGACTAAGGTTTTTTTTTAAAAAAATCTTTAGTTTATGAATTACATTATTATACAGTATAATGGCGATAGGATAATGATTTTCAAATATACAGGTAATGTATATTGCAAACCGCTTCAGTGAAAATCGGTTACAATTTTGCAAAGCTATTGTTGAAATGGAGACACTAAACCATGTTTGGAATTTTTGTAGTTTGGTTCGTTCCAGCTAATACCAGAAATAGCGGTCATAAGATTTGCTTTCAGCCAGCGGAAAAACTTATCATCAACATGCAGAGACCATTCAATCTTTCCCTGTCCTTATTCCATTGGATAGTTATGTTAGCAGAAATGGTCAACCTAATCCTTTGCCGGGAATATTAACCAAATTCCTATAATATCTAATAATACATAGGTTACTTGCTTTGTAAATACTATAACTTCTTTGGCAATCATATTTTATGGCAAATTACATTTTGGGGCAAACTAACCCCTCTCCTTCCCCTTTCCCCAAAAAGAACCTTTCTTCAACTGTGAGTTGAATATATCAATATCAAAAGATTCTATCTCCAGCTTACTTACAATACTGACAGAAATTGTAACTTATAGTCAAATCTTTCAACATAACAAGTATATAATTTTATTGTGAAACAAGTATTTAAGTGATAAGGATATAATACCAATTTTGATAGTTTTTATAAAGAAATTCAGTACTTACACCTTTCAACAGGTTTTCGACATTCAGATATTGTGCTATGATTTGCTGCTATACCAGACAACACCCGAATCTATAAACGAAGAAGAAATTCGGTATCATATGCACATTTAAGGCAATTAAGAAACAAATTGTAGTGTTTCAATATTGCAACTGAAGCATTGCGCTCAAAGAGGTCTTCGGTTGGCGTTTCTTGTCAATTTTCAGAAGAAACCTCCATAAATGTTACATAATTGAAAAATGCGAAATAACTATCGTATTAACCATT
Source organism: Lottia gigantea (assembly GCF_000327385.1). Taxonomy (NCBI): domain Eukaryota; kingdom Metazoa; phylum Mollusca; class Gastropoda; family Lottiidae; genus Lottia; species Lottia gigantea. Next base: position 796,471 of record NW_008710245.1, read on the forward strand.
TTAAGAAATTTCGGCAAACAATATTCATGTATATTCGATTGTTTTCCTATTTATCTAACATTGTAAGTAAGCAAAGAAACGAGAGGACTTCAAAATATGGTGGACGTTATATAAATATTGTGAGGTAAAATTTTTCTATACCAATTTAAAGCGATGTGAATCGAACGTGAAATCGTTTATTGAGTGCGATTTTAAACCGAAATTGTTAACGATTTGTGTGTCATTTGTGTTTCTTTCCGAACACGTGTCATCATGAACAGACGACTTTCGGAAACAAAAGATACATTAACAAAACATGGCGACCGCTAAGAGTAGAAAATCAAGCCAATTATATCAAAGTAAACTTTTTATACACAAAGTTCAAGCAAATGTGTTAAACGTGAAATGCTTGGACAAGGGAAAATTTGTTTATCAAAATAATCGGAGGTTTACCCAAGGTATTTGGATACAAAAGTCATTGTTTTTCTTTCCATATGTCAAGAGATGTTTAAGTTTTGTCACCTAGTCTGTTTAGTGGGTAGTAAGGAGGGGTGGACATCTATTCATTACACTGATAATTTCACCCCTTAGTGTCACCTCAAACTTCCCAACATAACTTTACCTCATTTTTAGGATTTGGAAAAAAGGTTGACACAATTCTTCATTGTTTTTTTTTATTCTTGCCAACAATTAAATTGAAGTATATTTGTATTTTCTAAAAGCAACTCGGTAATTCTTGATGGTCATTCAAAAAGGTATACTACTTCTTAGGATGCCCAATTTTAAAAAAAAATTAACTTTGCCAAAATGAGTATTGAATTCATTAGTGGACTTACTTTGTGTCAAAAATATACAATAAAATCCCTAAATCCATACAAATAAATAATAATCCATAAATTGCTAGTAATTATTGAAAAAAAAGCTTATTAATTTTAAGCGCTTTTCAATTTTTATTTAGTTATATAGCTTTATTGGATTATAGAGGCAGATACCTTCACTGATCAGAAAATACTCATATTGGTCAAGTTTGATGAATAAAATTTGATGTTCATTGATGTAGTAAAACTATACATAAAAAAACTTCCTTAACTATAATGTATTGATTCGTTCACTAAGATTAAAATGTTGAAAGCTCATCCATTGTTTAGTACATGCATGAAATATTGATACGCCACCTGCATTTCTGAATTCAGATTGGAAGTAACTTCCAGATCAAACGAAACAGGAATAGTTAAGTTTAATTAATCCTTATCAAATTTTCAGATTAGAACTAAAACATTGACAAAGTACAATTAATTTTGAAGATAAGTGGTTTTCTGAAGATAAATAGAGTTGATATTGAAGTCCACTGAATGACCTCATACACTATCATTGAGAGTGAAACTCAACACTCAACTAAGTGGCAGTCCAAGTGACCAAACCTTTATCTCAAACCATTTAAATTAAAGGAATTAATAATATTTTCTTTCAAAATGATAACAATTTAGAGTTTCTTCAAGCTTTATGTTTCCAGCCATCGATATCAGTTGCCCTTACGAAAGGTTAAACCTCATAAAACTTGTCTAAAACGTCGAGGATACTTGATTTAACGCCCTTGCCTTTATAAAACGATAATGTGCGCTCCGCCTTTTTTACTCTTTGCAAGCATAAATCACGAAAAGGTGTTACTGCAAAGACAATGATCCTTTCAACCAAATCTACACTTAAGAAAGTTACTAAACTTAAATTATTCGTATTTTGTTAATTGCTACGAAATTTAATCCTTTCGCCCATCTTTTTCTTGAATAGAAATAAAGTGTTTAAATTTATTTTATGTCTTGCCCTCACCCCAAGCATAAAGGCAAGGTTTAAAATGATGTTACCTGATCTAGGAACACGTGAAACAAAGCTAATATTGAGATTTTCTGCAGGCCTGCCACATCTAAACTTCGTCCCCGGAGACTGAAACAATCTGCTTTTTACTAAGACAGACCAAATTAAAGTCGGTATCTTATTCTAAAACAAGGAACTGGATACGACACGCATATCTACTGTGGTAACCTATGACGCACCATCGGGTATGGTTAGCTGCAGACTCCCATTTGCTGAAGACCTTGTGCTTTCCCATTGCATCAATATGCCCACTAGCTATCGCATCATTGAAATGTGTCTATACATTTGCCCAAAGGTCGGAATAGACATTTTGCAAAAATAAATTGTATAATAAGAAATCGTTAGATATTTTTTTTCCGTAAAATAATAGTGTTTAACCACTGCACATTATTCAAATATTTGGTTTCCTGTTTGTGCTCATGCTCTGCCTCTTATACTCCTCACATCCAGACGAACTGTCTTAAACATGCAGTTCCAGATAGTTTCGAATGTGTTTTCAAAAGTTTGGGAGGCGATGGTTACAAGGTTTCAAAGCCGGTCACAGACACCGTGTGGTTTCCTTTCTCTACCGCTGTCGACTTCACCAAGCCGTATCCAATAACATGCTGTAAGGATATTTAAGACTAAAGTTACATGAATTTCTAGATAGCTACAATGATACAGGTTTCCCTTGGGTGCCAATTAGCCACCTCCCACTGTTTGAACCTTCTCAAAACAAATGGTGGCCTTATGTATATAGATATTCTATATTCCAAATTGTTATGACCGCATTCAAGTTTTATTGTCTTGAAAAACAAAATCGTGTTGATAGGAAAAGGAAACCTTGGCAAACTTCATGCTGTTATTATCAAAGCCAGATATAAAACATACTGAGTTCAACAATGTTAATGAAAAGAATAAACGTATTTTGTATTGTATTGTTTTGCTTCATTTTAATAACACCTCAAGCTAGAGGTCCGAATAAATGTCATATTGCATTCGTATTCCGTTATTTCTACGCTATAATACACATTAAATGTAGTCACTTTGAAAACCAATGATCAATGAAATCTGGTGTATTCAATCATTCATTTGAAAGTCTTTGCTTGTTAAATAGACCTCTGGGTTGTCGTGTAAACGCTTAACGATTGGAGCTGCAACGGTATCCCAAAAGGGTTATAAAACACAGCAAGTATCAAAGGAAAGTATGGTCAAGCACATGCTACACCAAATGTTAGAATTCTGAAGATCTTACAAAAGTCTAGTCGCCATGTATTTTTTATTTACGAAAGGAGAACGTTTCATCTATCATTCACATAACAAACCTGATATCATTACTTACAAAATGGCATCTATCACACAGCTACGGGGTTATGAGTGTTTATAATTCGTCCTCTGAATCAAATACAAAGTTTATTTTATTAGAATTCAATAGTTCTGGAGAGCGTGTAGACAAGGCTGATTTTCTTACTCATTGATACTTAGAGAACCCTTACAAAAGCAAACTATCTCTTCAACTTGAACAGATGCAATTTGCCTCTCGCTACATAGCTTATAAATATCATCGCATTAGTTTTACCCGTAAACCAAAATAAAAACATGTTTAAGGACTCCAATTACCTAAAACAAAGACATATTTTGATGTTAATCCCTTTTACTATTTGATACTCGAAACGCTCCATAATGCTTCTTAAGTCGTATTTTATCTTTGAAGTTAGCAAAGTGTTATCACCGATTATTTTTCTATCTATCCTAGTCATGTCACAAAAAAGATTCCAGAGGACACCGGAATCTCTTCTAAGTGAAATGGGCACGTGTTCCTGATCCGCTAGAAAAACAAACATATCTTTATTACGACAATGCGTTGCCGTCAGTAGGTCTGATGAGACCCAATTACGGTGGATTGTTAAGCCACGTTATTCGTGTATACATCATACAATTTACAAACTGCATTCAGAAGATTCCTGGGATTCGTAACGTTCTCCACTCACTTAGAAAAGATATATTTAAGTGTATCCATTACTGCGAGTTGTAAGAGATAGAATACATAACCAAAAATATATTTGATCCTTTGTTTTCAAGTCTTCTGACATATTGAGTTGCGTCTCGAACATGGAGGTTCAGTTCGAGACGTTCTTGATTTTTCCACAAAGGCGACTTGTTGAGTACGTGGCCATCAGAGAGATGTAGGATCTCATGAAAAGAATGGTCTCATTAAACGCCCAAATGTAATTGATACATGTTATTGAAGATGACAAAATAAGATATTACAAGTACAAAGATTGATGTAGCCTTAAGTAACCAGATAGTTTTTGACTTGTAAATTGTGGTTTGGAATGATAAGTAGACTGATGCCTGATAACTCTCTGCTTTTAGCCACACAAGGGCACGAAACTGACCCTTCTCCTTCGATATAGACTAAAGTTGATTGTCAGATGTACTTGATGATTCTGTGGTTCTAATTTCGAAGTGCACTTTGTGATCTGCCATAAATTATTCCTGAATATACCTCTAACCGTTTTATGATAAACTACAATTGCTGATATATTTTTGAATTTCAAAATTCAAATTTAAAGGGGCAACAAATGCTGAGAACTAATTTATTCAAACATTTCATTTTCATATATTATGTATCTTGATAAAAGATTACAAATCAACATATCGTAGACGTATTGCTTTAAAATTATTAATGCAAATTGTGACATCGGTCAATTATTGATAATCGAATGATCAATATTTTATGACTATTTTCAATTTTCAACGGTTGCAAACATAATCAGATAACATAATCGTTGCCGATATTGTGTGATGATATTGACGATTTACTATACAGATGTTACTAAATTGCATAATGCCTAATGTAACCCTCTATTAGTGAATCGTAAATGATTATTCGAATATAGGTAAAGTAGCATTATTGTTTTTCATTAAGAAAATAGATTGGATGGTGTGACTAATTGTCATTTCAGACACATCTTGATAACATTAACTATGTCAAAGTAGCAATTGTTTACACTTAACTCATTTTTTAAAAAGGCAAATTGACAAAGATTACATTTAGCTGAGTAAGAATATCTAATGTTATGTATACACAGTCAAAACAAGATTAGTAAAAGTGGAGCCCCCTGACGACTACCGTTCGACAGCTGAGTATTTGTCATTCTGTTGAGCAGAGAAACTTGTTGTCGCCTCTTGTGTAGGAAAAGTAACAAAATCTATTTGCTGTTGGTTTTACTAATGAAAGAAAGAATTTCTCATCAGTTTGAACGTGTGAAATGCTATGACAAGATTTCCTCTTGTGACAAGATTCAAGTGTTGGTCCTAACATTGTCGGTTACAAACATTAACAATCATGTCCACCCCTTTGAGATTATTAGCAGGCAATCAAAACATTATAATCCAAAGCACTGATAGAAGAAGGGGTGCTGAAGCAGCCCCCTTTTCGAATCTGGACAAACACTTAGATTTCTAGCTGACGACTAGTTGGGTATCGTTACATCTCCTGATCACCAAAGCTTTAGATTCCTCATATTAAAATTAATTTTAGAATATTGTTGAATTTGATAGTCAAGTCGTACACTCCAAATAGACAATGTTCTTTCACAATGACCTTTCGGAAAAATGCCATTTTATTGTAGTCATGTACCAAAGCAATTTGACTAAGACTCAAACATGCCTTCAATAAAATACATACGGTGGGAAACCAAAGTACACAAAGACAATTCCAAAAGAAAAACCCCAAAGATAACTTTTCCTTTCCCTAAACTCTTGCCAATGTTCTGTGGTGCAGGAAGTTCAAATACTCAGAGGATGTTGTCGAATATCCCTGATGTCCTTGACATGATAACAACGAAAACAGCAACCCGTTTTTCATTGAGAAAACGTGAGAACTATAGAAACTATATAAGTAACATATATTTACTAAAATAACGATCTTCTCTAGATTATTATATATTGACTGTTAGCTGATATTATATGGTTTAATTTACACGGTATATATCGAGCGACACAAAGCAAGTAAAACCTTAGAACCTGGCGGATTTTATTTACGGAAAGCTTTGACTTTGAGAAACATACAATGCTTATGCCATATCTCTAAGCGGATATCTTGAGAACAAACAACGGATCAAGCTAAAAGTTGATTTCTATGTTCCGATAAACAGTTAAAGCTTTGCCTTCAGGCTGCAGATAGAGCATTACTTGTTTCTGTTAAAACATACAGCTTTTCATCCTGGAAACATAAAACAAATTGATATTATGTTGAATAGCAGATTAAGCTAAACCTTTGATATACTATTTTACGATTTCAGACAAGAGACAAATGAAAATAGCTCTCAATCCGATTTTATTAGTAGGCCTAGATATTATTCACTATATAGGCAATGCAATGTCTAGAATTATTTTTTTAACATTTTATATTTTTAGTTTAAAAAGTTGTCTTGTCTACCCGAGTAGCTGACTCTTTCAATTTTCACAATGAAATGACATTATCGTGTGAACCAATGGTTAAGTTGTCACAAAAACAATTTTGATAGAAAATTTAAAGACTGAAATTTTCTTTTCTTTTCTTAAAAGGTTCAATATTTAATGTCAATTACAAGAAAATTTTGTCTAAAGAAGATTTTATGTTCAGACCCTCGGAAGCGGAAGGTCTTAATTTGGCAATTTCGTCAAGTCCACCGATGTCAAAGCCACATTTTCAAAGGTCTTTTATTTACAATTCTTCACACTCGGGGATTGAGTTGTCTTCCCTTTAAAGTTTTAGAGCTCTCGGAAATGGGAGTAATTTAAGTGAGTCAACTCGGAAAGGGAATGCAAATATTTACCTCGTTTTGTGTTTATTACGCTTCTGTTAAATCAAAATGGTTGTAGGTGAACTTCAACATGTAAATGATTGTAATATGAATTATATTCTTTCGTGAGAATACTTTAAATAATGCTGCAAATTTTATTTATATTTATTTGAAGGCAAATGGAACATAACAAACGTAAGTTCCCATTGCTGTATATATATGCCTTTGATTTCATTAAAAGATGTTGAAAATGTATTTTGATTATTCACTGTCTTTTTCTTAAGGTACAAAAAGAATGAATACTGAAAAATTAATTTCCATACGAATAAATTTTCACTTCTTCTGATATCTTGAATCATTGGCCGAGCAATCCAATCCACGTCTACATGCACGTATATAACTAATCAAACCTTATAAAGTATACTTATCTGGGGAGGGGGTCTTCGTATTATGAATTTAGTCATGTCAGTAGAGTAAAATATGGTCTCTAGATTTAATTGCTACTGTACAAGAGAATATGAAAGGAAATATAAGAAACTAGAAGAGTATATAAACCCGATTCTACCGTCACATGAAATTAGAAAAGAAATCTCTTATTGCTCTTTATTACTGTTTATCAAAATCAACTTAGTTTATTCCTTACAAGCTTTTATCTTTTTTAAAACATACAAGTAATCAGAAGCGAGGAAGAGAAAAAATTCACCAATTACATGGACCACACAGACGGAACTCTTTTGCAAAGAAGATAATAAATTAAGTAGAACCGTAATGGCGTAACAGACTCCCGTCGTCTTTTTTCCTGCTTATCTTGAAACACATTGAAAAAATATAAGATGGAAACCACTTGATGGAATGATTTATTATGTATGTCAGAAACATCGTTCTTAATCATCAACTATACCTGTATTCAACAATTAACTACCATTTTCATGTCTTACTAATTTTTCACAACTTCTCTGGAATTTATACATTACAATCGCATTAAGTTTATGTGTGTCAGTTTCTCTTGAGATTATCTGTCTCTTCAATCCGATGGCAAGATCATGGACCCCGTTTTCGGGTCTTACCAATTTTTCTCAACTTCTCTGGAATTTATTCCTTGCATCGACATTAAGGTCATCGACTCCTTTTTGAACTTGATTATTTTAGAATCAATGAGAAAATGCAATTACTAAACAAAGCTGTTGATATAGAAATAGTAATATAGCAAACGTGTTTCACAATTTCAGCCCAAAGAAGTAGTTTTACTTTTATGCTATGCGATCTTTTCAACAGTCAAACATTTCATAGATCCTAGTGTAATTCTCGAAAATACCAGTTTATCACTTATACTGTGTGAGGCAAACTGGTGTTTTAAGTTTTAAGATTTCAATTTCCCAAGACAGAGAACTGATTGATGATCTTTTAGCAATGATGACATGTGCCATATTTCTTCATACTCTACCTGATGGCGCATCTCCCTCATGGACGAAAAGATAGATGATATAACAGTGCTGTATTTTATGTAACAGTGCTGTATTTTATGCACATGTGCTTCCTTGCATTGAATAGAAAAAAGCTTCGGCTCATTTCATTTCGATCTGCAGTGAGGGATAAAGTTAAAATTCGAATTCCGAATGGCTACAATAAATTCTTCGGGCCTGTTTCCCATTGACTTGGCACACAATATACAATGCATTGGAGCCATACCAACCATAAGCACCAGAAAGAAACAACTAATTGAAAATAAGAACATTTATTTTCGACGTAGATACAGTATCTTATTCGTTCACCAAATTACTATCAATTCTTTTGACCCGTATTTTTCTGATGGTGGCATATTAAAATAAGACAAACGAGCAATGAAAGCTTAAAAATCTGCATATTAAGGAAACCATTGTCTTTACCGGTGACAGAAACTGGTTGTGAGATGTATGGGTATAATTAGACTAGTCTCGTGTTCTTAACAGGGTAGTGATAGAACTTGATGGATGATACGATATTTACAACAGTCTGGTAGTTCCATTACATCGTCATGTCGACACCCAGATTATCTTTCTGCTTCTGAAATCCTCACCAATTATCTGAGTTAATTTGTAGCAATTAACGATGCATTATACAGAAATGTTAATTATTAACAATTAAAATATTAGAAATTAAGAGAATTGTAATTTAAAATCACCGAATACAAAATAATTTTTTTGCAAATAAATTTATTTATAAAAAATATAGAATCTATTTCTCTACATCCGAGCAAGCAAAAATACACTTACAAAGTTTGTGACATAGCTATTGTAAGAACGATATATAGCCAAAGATCTATGGAACAACAATCACTGGTAAAAAATGGTAAAAAATTGATGCAACGTTTCCATCTGTCCACCGTCGTCTCCAGGCACATGGAAGCTAAACAGTGATTATATCTTCCTTAAGCTGTCCAGTAGAGTAGAAATCAAATGCTCTCCTATAGAAATATTACCGATACCATTCTAACATCACAATATCATCGTGTCCATTACACGTTATATTTTATCAAGAATTTCCAATCCTTGGATTAGACCTCGCAACTAATTTGTCTTTAGACAAAATATAACAGATCGAAACAGCTGATAATGTGCTAGTTTAGATGATTTTAAAACCTACACTGTATGCATTTGGACACACACCTCACTCTACCACCCATGTGATTAGTTTCAATGTACACAGTCTTAATTTACTTTCAAGATTTTCTGTGAGTTCTATTAGACACTGATCAATTAATTTGTACTCTGACATAGCTACTTGTCAATTCGGCCATATCTATCCAGATACGTGTGTTTTTTAATGTTCAAGATACTAGTGAGACACTAGCTCGCTAACCAATTGCAGTTGGTTTGATATACATGTGGGTAGAAACACTACACCTTCAGAATATTTATTTATTTATTTATTTATTGAGTTTGCGTTTGAGCTTGAATTTGAGCTTGAATTTGAGTTTGAATTCACATGTAATTGCAGATTTACAGTAGAAGAGAGTCAAATGATGTCACGGGTATTCAAAAAGATGGCATCAATTGAAAATAGTTTCAAGAGACAGTTCACCATAGCGATCTAATTCAGCAACTGTTGAACAAATGTGAAAAATATTTAAAATAATTTTAAAAAATACTCGACAAACAACAATATAATGTGTTATTACAGGAGGCCAACATTTTTCTTTCAGAGGTTTGGTTCAAAATTAACAAGTTTGCTCTCGGTACTTGTGGGAAATAACTCAATAATCTTAAGTGCGTTCTGATATTCCTTTCGTTTGCTCTCTTGTTTTTTGACATAAACAAACTATAATAGAGAGGTGGACTTGGGTCTGATGGGAGGCTATAATTACACAGTTTCTAACTCTCTATATGCCAATACTGACAGTAATACACTCAAAGAACTCTATACTCCAAATATTTGAAATTGACTACAGGAATTGTCCAATTATACGTCAATCATAGCCGCTCTGTTTTACGTTGATGTCGTTTTCATTAGGTATTGTCGGTTTCAATGTCGCCATTGGCCAATTATTCGTCGGTTATACATTCTCCAATATAATTTTAATACATCCGTCCTGATGAGAGCCAAATGCCAGATTGTATGTGGATTGGATGAACGGAAACTCTTGTAATAATTCGAGTTTGTTTAAATGTCATATCTAAACAGTAACTTGTCTTGCTGAGATAAATTCTATCCAGATCTATATCGTCATATTTTCGTGTCAGATTTTAAACTGGCAGTCTAATTGGCGATCAATTTATGATTCACATGGAGAAAACTGAAACAAATTAAATGCTTCCAAAATATAAAATATATAAATACATTTAACCAAATTTGAAATGCGCATTAATGGGGACATGGTGGAAGCATTTAGTGTTTTGGGAACCTCATTTAAATTTTTTTGGAAAGGGATAGTTTGAATCGCCCAAATTTGCGTTCCTAGGATGGACACCATTTGGATCTCGTATAAATTGTAATATTCTATCTTAATATACTGAAAATATTTTACAACAAAAGTCCATCTAATCTAGAAAAACTTTCAGTTAATCATTTTACCAAAATGTCTTCGGAATCTAATTATTCCTGAAAGTCTTCAGGCACCGAAATCAGAAATAACTATAGAAAATTGATTGAAAGGTTATGATAATAGAATACCTCAAAGAAGATATTTTGATTAAGAGTTTAATAAGATATTACCTTTATTCTTTGAGGTTTTAAGTGATGAAAATGATCAGTTGCTTAGGTCAGTGTGATGATGAACACAACCATGTTAAAATCTAAATGGCTAAAAATGCCAACTTGAGTCGACAAATCATGAACTCGGAGAGAAAATAAGGATCGAAAACCAATTACTAATCCAGAGATCCAATAAATCGCCTGAATCATATATCATGGTTTTGAACAAGCCATGAAAGGATGCCATTATTAGCCGTCAAATTGTAATTCAGAGGAAAATTTCGTCATAAACAACCAATCAGGGTAGAAAAAGAATCGCCCAAATCAGATATATTCAAAGATATTATGTATAGCATCTCAAAGAAAGAAGTTTGGCTCGAAACATATCAGATATTTACATGGGTAAGAATAAGATAATCTAATTATTCCTAGAGAGTTTACATATTCCTAAACCACATGTCTGTACAAATCTTCGTTGGCACAGTTGTAAAAGGAAGACATTCTCGAAATGGTCATTACCAACCAAGACTTTACTTATTCTTGCACTGCATGGCGTTGACAATCATTACCAACCAAGTCTATACTTATTCTTGCACTGCATGGCGTTGACAATCATTACCAACCAAGTCTATACTTATTCTTGCACTGCATGGCATTGTCAATATTCGTTGGCCCAATCAAAAGTGCAAATCGCCAAACTTCATGTTATTTCATATTTATAATTTATTCGTTTATCATGCAACGCATTAGAAAAACAGCTATATGTTGAAGAGAAACTAAAAAGTATCAGATGACGACAAACTAGGACAATTACAACGGCCCAGATATTTTTATAACAATTGATACAATCTTGACTGAAATTTGAATTCTATTAATGTCAAGAAGTCGATTATTTGAACGATCATCAGACAACTTGTATAATGGCCCCCACTTGTGTCCGAACAATCAAAATACGACGTGGCTCCAATATAAAAACTGATCATTCTTGTAATACGACGGCTAAGATGAAGTCTAAATTGGTTTAAAAATGTTATCGTGGCTTACCATCTCAATTTAAGTTACTCGGGTTTTGAAAAGGGTGTATATCTCATTTCCTTGTGGATCTCTAGAGTTACTGAGACGATGATTTGATACCCGTTGTTAGGTTCTCTAGATATTGTGTTGAGGTTGAGTATGATGGATGTGCTGTGATTCAGATGTAACTATTTGACATGGTTACCCACCACTCGACTGAGTGTTTGTTATTATTTATTAAAGTATATCTTTATAATTCTACCTAGTACTTGTCTTCTGTTATTATAATCGCATCCATCATTTTCATTTATTTGGATTTTTATTCTTTTTATTTATATAGTTAATTGCAGTGTAATTTCCAGAACATAGGTAGACCACACTAGTTAGAGCATCAGGATTCTTTCTTGATTACAAAACCCTAAAGGTGGTTCAGGTCGACCATTTCGGGTAGAGAAATCTTGGATAATATAATCGATCGCTAAATATTAGCCACATGGACGCACCGTCGACTGACACAAACCAATTTTCGCCAGTTACTAATTTCTTGCAAATATTCATTCCCCTAATATTACCACCAAGCCTAGTATCAATTTGATTCCGATTCTTCCATGCTGTTTATAGCAGCTTCCGACATTGTCCACCGTGAACACGGGAATAAATCATTTTCTCATCATCTTTCATCGTATTCGTTTTGCAAATATTTTTTGAAAATCAATTCTGAATTTAATTCCAAATTTATACTCGATCAGCCCTATCTCCTATCATTTGCATAACAATGGACGTCAAAACTCATCAGGATACAATATTGTATGATAATAAAAAATATTCATGTATTCACTGATATTTTTCTCTGATATTATAATGTGTTATTTGCTTCAAGTGTGTGTAATAAATAATACAGCAGGAATGGTTAGGATCAGTTTGCAAGAAGTCTGTTGAATTCGGCTCATAGAGAAATATACACCGTCATTAAAATGGTAGCAAATCGATGAACAAATTGATATAATTAGTGTCCGTTACACTTCAATCTCAGCCTGCCAACATATAGTGACAATTAAGCCAATGAAAAGTGACGTGTTAAATATTCAATAGAGAGATTTAGCCGGATTTTCCTATCAAAGAAAACTTCTAAATATCGTTTTGGTGTATTGAATTCTCGTAAAATAACGTTTGCTGTAAGAGAACACGTCTCAGGCGAGATCACGTTAAATCCCGCGACGAAAACGTTATCAACGTTTAGAAAATGAAAACTGTTTTAATGAGATCCTTTGGGATGTAAGGAATAAGAAGTTTTAGTAATTGTTAGGGCTGGCGCTCTTGTCCTAATTGATTGTTTGTGGGTGGCAAAACATCGCTTTTACACCAAAACCTGGTTAACTTGTCGGTTGTTGAGATGCACGTCTGTAATGATGCACGTGCGAAAGTCTTGCAGGAACAGCTGTGTTCACCAATCAGACTTAATAAGACGGTTGTTTTACCTAATTTACAATTGAATTCACGACGAGAAATTGGTTTTATTTGTAACTGATTAAGTGTTAGTCACTTTGTTTAAATGATTTAAGAATGCCAACTTCAATTTGGAATGATGTATTACACATTTTGCTGTTATGATCAATTTCTGGAAGTGAACACATGCTTTCAGATATTTAAATTTCTTTAGGTAATTATATAAACGATTCATTCAATTACAGGCATACACTTTTCAAAAATTACTTTTTGTATATGTAAAGAAATTTGTATTTAATAATTTAATTTGTCAAGAACTATAAAAAATTCTACAATTATTCCACAATAATAAGACCAATTTTTTTAAAATGTAATTAGAATCCAGTGTGTTGAAAATGAATTTCTATTTTAGAGCACAATGGTTTTCTATAAACCAAAATTCGATACATTGTTTTTTTTAATTGAAGGAACGAAAATAATATTCACGTAATATTATGATTAAATTTTTATTAAAAATTTAAAAGAGATATACGTCCTACTGTACTGCATATTTCCACATTTCATTCAAAATTTTTAAAGATATTGAAATTTGGTCTCAACTTTTTTTTAAAAAGTATTACATTTTCACCACTAGAATAGAAACCCGAAGGAAATAAGAAAATGATTGAACCAGGGGCTAATTAAACAAGAAATAAATAAATAAAATATAAGTATAGTATTATTATTTCAGACTAACGTCATTGTTGATTTTTTCCAGTCTTTCTGCCTTTCAAACAATACATCAAGATAGAAAAAATATAGCCGAATCTTTTCACAATATTTATTTTTCCACGCAAAGATTGGCCTCTCCCTGTCTGCGTTGAAAACTATCTATTTTCTATGTAAGTGTAGGTTACTACTGGCGTCGCTATCAGGGAGTCCAATGATACCGTTGATGTTGATTTTTACTAGACCAAAACCCACCCAAAATGTTGGATTATTTGACAAAACTAACGGTAATTGATAGGAGTAAACAATCAATCATAACATTTGATATTGATTACGTCTTGTCAGTTTCTGGTGTTAAATTTAACACAGTTTCAACATTGGTGTTCTTCATCAGTTACTGATACACTCTTGAGCAAAATGTGAACATTTATAACAGTCTCAACGATTATATTTTTAATCAACAAGGAGAAAATGTAAGCATCATGCTCTTAATCAGTTGATGATAAATTAGAAACTAAACAAATATAAAAAAACATCGGTGTTCCTTGCCAGTTACTGATAAACTCCGGAGCACCAGTTTCAACGATTATGTTCTTTGTCAGCAAAAACGAAAATGCTGCTTAGCAGTAACTCATACAGTATGTGCATCGAAATGATTTATGACAAGTCTGAAAATTATGTTCTTCACCAACATAAGAAAACAAAATAACGTTAAAACTATGATCTTCATCAGTGAATCAGGAATCATAAATAGCATGTAAAATGTTAATCATCAGAATCAAAAATTGTCAATGAATGTTCATCAGTTGATGATTATTATACTATCAGCATGATAAAGTGAAAATATTGTTCCTTATCAGTAACTGATACACTATGGACAGCAATGTGAAACAATTTGAACAGTAGCGTTACTAACAGCATTACGAAAAAATATCAACATAACGCTCTTCATCAGTTACTTGACTTCAAGAGCAAGTCAACAAAATTTTCAGATTTTTGAATAGAAATTCTTTATATCATTCATTAGGAAAGTTATTTTATTTTCAACATAAAGTATGACGTTTCTATGAATATTTCTATATTTTATTGCATCCTTTGTGTCATAAATCAAAGCAACTGTGAATGGAATATTTTTTTGCCACGAAAACACAATTTCGTTAAAGTTATTTCTAAACCAAATAAAAAACTATCCTGGAAGTTGGAATCAATCATGTCTGCTTTTCCACAGGATGAAGCATTCCGTGATGAGATCTCATAAAATCAGTATAACTTTAACACTATTAACGTATCATATTCCATACAATCATTCTCTGCGGAACTGTCGCATATGGCGGAAGTTAGCCACACGGATATGAGAAAGTGCTGGAACATTTTACATCTTGCCTTTCGAGATAAGTGTGAAGATATTGAAGAGATCTGGAAGCCGCTACAACAGACTACTTCCTCAATACCACCACCTTATATATTCTCCAACCTACCTCTTTGTGCAACAATGTACTGATTTAAAAAGCTCAATAACAAAAGACGAAATCTTAAATTTAAGTGCACTAAGTTGTCCAACTTTCAGTATGCAAATCGAGTACCAAGTGTACCAATCAAGTTAACACTGTTCCAGGATATTCCGTGTCATGTCAATAGGTAATTCAGACTAATGACAGATTCTGAATCCAATGTTGAAATTGATTAGTAAAAAACGTAAAAGTTTTTATTTTATATTAAAATAATTACGCCACACACAAAACTTCATCAAATTCTGAGTTGATAAATGCTTGTTGTACTTTTTTTTTAAAGGTATACTACCTCAAAAAATGAGTTTTTGTTCATCAGTGGTCCTACCTGGTCAGAATTATACAAAGGAATCTATCTTTAATCCAATAAATCCATAACACTAAGCAATTATTCATTAAACTAAATATTTTTTAAACATGCTTAGATGTCCAACTGAAGAATATATACACATGCTGACCAAATATGAAACTTTAAATTTTTAGGTCCATTGTAAGAGGTGGTATTCATTTGAACTTACTCCTTGGCATTTATCTTGTAGAACTTTAAGCTTTGAGATAAAACATACATCCGTGCATACAGCAGTAATTTATTTTTTCGATTTTTTCGATTCAGACCGTCATTATAATGAGAATTTTAATGTAAATACGCATTTCTTTGTTATTCTGTTTCTTGAAAACTAAGACAGCCTTATCGTATGTTTTGGATTCTATTTATTTATTGTTTTGTTTTTGACAATTATCTATTCTGAAACATCCTTGAAAATTTGAGCTTTGTCAACAACATATCATGATAGTTACTATTTAACAGAACCTTTGTTTAACTGTTTTACCTAGAGGACATTACTTTTTTCTGGCCGGTGACATTTTCAAACCGATTTTTGTCTCACCTTGTGTTTGCATCGAACTTGTCTATGTCTGCAGACTCATCAATTTTAGTTTGCAAAATTGTTTTATTTCATAATTCAGGTGGTAATAAGCCAAACTTCTTGTGGTGTTTTGATACTTTGGGAATTTTTAAGACAACTATAAGGCTCCAAAACATAATTGAATCATATGATTAGAAGCAGCTCTACTTTAATGACATATGTATTTCGATTCTTCGGATTTTTCGTGATTTAATTCCATCAGAAATTCAATAATTATGTTTACTGTAAGTCTGTATGGTTTCCATTTTTCGTTTTTGAAGTAAATATTGTATCGATTAGAAGGCCATGTCGACAGGTCAACTAGATATTGAGAATGGTTTATCTATGTAAGGTCACCGATACATAATGGCAAATGCAAAGGTTGTTTTGTAACTAATGTCATCGAGACCTTTGATCAAGGTCCTTCAGTGCTGAAAGGCTTATGTTTAGGTTTCTGTATATGACATGGCACTATAAACCGTGTGCTACAGGCTGTGCACGTTAAAGACCCCCCTCCCTCATAGCACCCTGCATGGCATTGCCTGTCTTCACTCACTCGTAAGACTCATTTCATTCCTTTGTATGATAGTGTCATTCTTGCTATGCACCATTTGGTTTTTTTAAAATTAGAAATGCAGTTCAGTTCGCCAGAGTGGTCCTTGGAACCAATGTATAGACTGGTATATAACTATAACCACAATAGGTATACTTATAGGTTAGTGGTCGAAAGATGTTCAATAACTCTAAAAAGACTTTTATCTACTTAAAATTTCAGCCGAGCATAAGCGGCAAGAATATCCAGTCACGTGTTATTTCAGACCTAGCGTGAAATGTGGAAGAATAACACGAGCTTTGTTTAAGCGATTAAAGTTGTTTGTTTTGAACATGTGACGGTCTTTCACGTGCATGAAGTTATTTTGATATAGACTCTTCTACGTCATTAAGGAAAATGCTGAGAAAGGGATTTATTGAAGTGGGTCAACGCAATTAAATCTTTTATCTATGCTGATTTCACGATAAGAATGGATATCTTGATTTCAAAACTGATGATAGAATTATCAAAATCGATTGCCCCAAAAGGATCAAATGAGGCATCAGATAGTCACGAGAAAATAAATTGGATTTTGAAGCATGTGAGTGAAGATCACATTTTTTCATCACCGTGTGTGGATTATGGAACTCTTGAAAACGATTGAAAGGATATGTTTAGAGCGAAGTTAAAATCAGAACTGCGCAGTTCGAATAGGACCTGTTTGAAATGTACGGAAGTATTCCATGCTAAACACATATTTCATAATACAAAATCAATATACACGTGAATATTTGTTTTCCTTGATAGTGACACCCATTTTATGTTATTCCGTTTTAAAAAATTAAAGGGACTGTAAAGAGATTTCCTAAACAAAAATGTTTGTGCACTGGGTAGACTGATACAATCAATCTGCACCATTCCAATTTTCAATCAAACGTCTATGGTTCCTGCGACTTCACTAAAACTAAGTGTTTGATGACGCTACAAATCGCAAAAAATGCACGAGGACCTTAGTAATTAGCTTCTGAAAGGTGGAATATTTAGATCACTATATTTATGTTGATATGCTACACATATAACTGCAGCTGAAATTGTTCAAGTGAATGTGTAATATTTGGTGTATAACGACAGCTCACAACGCCTTAATTCGAATTTTCTTATGCTGTAAATGTAACTAGCTTTCATTCTAAATGGTAATGATAATACCGCAGCTTCAATTCGAAACATGCACTTGGGTATAACTTCAGTATGAATCCCTTAGATGGCACTGGACAAACTGCAGATGTCATATAACATCTTTTCGATGTAACTATTGCTGCTATTAAACTGCTTCTTAAGTTCTAGACACTTTCGATATAAAAAAAATTTAATGTAAAGCTTTTAGATGCAAATGGAAAGTTGTAGTTGTAATATGAAATCTTCCCCGTGTAACAGCAGATGTAGCATGATTATTTTAGATATCAGGTTGTATATGAGCTTCATTGATTCACAAGGCTCAAAATATGCAACGGTATCTGCAAGAAAAACGGACAATTATAATATCTGTCTTTTCATCTTGAATTGTCAAACAGACTCATTCCAATTAATAAAGGATAATATGATGTATTGGTCACGGCAATCTTATAATTATTGTTATTAATATTATACCTCCTTTGATCATCGTATCCAGCATTGATACTTCTTCTTTCATGCAATCAATCTTAGAAATCATAGATTCAGAAAGAAAATGACTGAAACCATAGGTAACGAGCAAAACTGATGTCTTAATTGAATTGTATCGATGAAGTAACAAAATGCACACTAATGAACAACTGAGCAAATCATTGTGAAGTTGTATTGCTTAGGGTGCCGGCACACGAACGGTCTTGGTCGGAGATATTTGTTGCTGATTAGAGTCTTGTCCAGAATTTCACCGACTGACGAGAAGACGAGAATTATGTGATATTATAAATCCTGTCGGAGACGCGATAATCTGTGGAAGCACGGGCACACTCGAGATTTTACTTAAGACTCTAATCGGTGACAAAAATCTCTTACCAAGACCGCTTGTGTGCCCGTACCTTATGGAATCACAATAGCCAATATGGCAAGCGATCTATGAATTTGTTTTTCTGGCAGAATTCTTAGCGTCTTAATCAAGGAT
This sequence comes from Lottia gigantea, assembly GCF_000327385.1. NCBI lineage: Eukaryota > Metazoa > Mollusca > Gastropoda > Lottiidae > Lottia > Lottia gigantea. The sequence goes on from NW_008710245.1 coordinate 815,520, forward strand.
TGGTGTTGCTACACCGATCAGGACAGTGCAGACGGGGAACGCCGTGAGGTGTAGCGCTATGAAGAAAATTTCACCAGGACAACAACATAACCAAACTCTTTTGTCGATTTCCAACTATCGAGAACTTCCACATATGGCACAAGGGCTGTGGTAATCGCTCTTTTCACTTCTTCGACCTGTATAACCGACAACTGGGTTGTATAATCCGGAAATATATCTCGACCTGTTGCGGAATTAAACCTAGTATCTTATGAGTCAGCGAAAAAGCGGCAAATTCATTGAAACACCAAACCTTGGATATGGACGTGCAAACCATTCATCTTTAGAACATCCTTATTTTTAGGTGTAATCATTGTTTTTAATTGACAGTTATAACTTAATCCGCCAATCCTTATGAAATCGTAACCGTTGCGACCTACTGGAGACTGATGTAAAATTAATGTAAATTCTACAGATGAAACACAAGAAAACATTTGTCAACTTATTTAGGTGATGTTATACCTCAAATTACACTCGTTCAAATATTACACTTCAAAATCAACATTTCAACTTACTCCCTTTCCTAAAACAAAAAGTTGCTTTATAAGTCAATTTTCAGATGAGGTCAGCTGATGAAACCCGTCGAGCTAGATCACTGAGAACTTGCGACTAGTTCTAAGTCCACATATTTAGGTTAATAACGTTATGATATTATTATGGAGACAGAATACCATAGGATCTTCAAAAATCCTGAGTCAAGGTTTTCTAATAGGTGAAATCTCGATAATAGTTAAACTCTTCCAGGAGATTGTATGGCATTCCAGATAATAAAAAACAACCAGAGAAGTTTCCAATGGTTGCTGAGAGCGAGGTTTAATATTATTTGTGTATTATTCGAGTTCATTATAACGACCAAAGTAACAGTTGTTGTAGTTTGATCTTATTAACCATAAGTCCGGGGAAAATAGCAAAGAATTCGCTATAGAGTTCGTAGTCCCCTCCAAAAAGTCCCAACATTCAGGTTCCGAATCTGTTTTCAATAAGTTGACCTTACAAATACGAAATGATACTTTATGAATAATGGATGGTCAGATCGAAGAGTCGTTCACGAAAAATAACCCGTAACCTTGCCCTCTAATTCAATCGGAAATTAAAGTTTAAAATTAAAATCTGAATGAATACATAAGGGAATTTTATTTCACATAATGTTTAAATTAATATAATTTGAAATAAACGAGGCAACACACCTTTATAACAAATGTCAGTAAAGCCACATTTTTTGACAAGAGATCGTTGTTTGAATTGTTGACTTTTCTTACTTTGATATCTATAATGAGTTAACTTTATCAATAGTGCGAGTGTGTTATTTTACATTTATAACATTTCTTTCATTATAGGATTTTCTTGTTCACACATCCGTTTAGCGATATCTGAAACTTCTTCAAATCGTGATCAATGAGATTTTCTTTTTTCATATTCTCGATTGACGAAGAGTTTCTACCAATATGGTTGATCACGATCCAGCGACTTATCCATTCGACAACCATTGGTAAGTGGGAAATATAAATAAAATTAAACGAATTAACGATTCTGATCACTATTGGGCTACATAATATATGAAATACAATTTTGGCCGATAAACGACACCAGCCTTCGCTTCCCAACTTACAATTGACTATTGATAACAGGCGTAAGGATTAGACGCTTCTCAACTGAGCCACCATTGCTGCAACTGGAACATAAGACAATCATATGTGATTGCTTGGTCTGCTCTGGTCGATTTGCAGAGATATTAGTCCTCAGCAAACTCGAGGCTCATTTAATTAACTTTCTTCCGTTGGACATATGGAATAGCGTTCTCCAAGTCCATCAAGACAGCATCTCAACACCGATATTCGAGATCAGTACCACCGACAGGACGAGTTCTGAATTCAATTCAGATGCATTGGACGCTAGGTATTGGTAAGAAATTGAATTTTTATGTGAGGTTTGTTCTATTGACATCTAGTGACAGGCTCGCGTTTTATCCAATGCAAAGGATCTACCTTTTTTGCTACAATTAAGTTTGGTCATGAAAACGGATATCATCTTTGTATTCACAGTTATACACGTATAATATTGATTCGATTTCAAAACAGTATAAAGTCATGAGTCACGACCACAATTCAAGCCATTGTTCTGAATAGAAAGATGGTTATTGAATACTGGTAAATATTGGAATATTCTCACACCTCTTTAATATATTATCCCAGATCAAAGGCAATTGAGACATGACTAGAAAAGTGTGTGCATTTTGATTCATAAACTTTTCAATGATGTTAGGTTAGGGTTTTAAATTTGCTCGGAAAGACTTCTTATTTCAACCCACAACTCAGATTTCCACCAATCCTGTTCGAAGAACCTTTGAGACAAATATACCTTGCTGAATATGACGTTGAGAGTAAAGTGTAACGTAATTATAAAAGTCTAACGTATTTTGATTGATGAACACTTGGTCGAAAAATTCAAAGCCGATTTAGAGTAAATATTTGAAGAAAACTGCTTCGTGGTTGATTGACTCCAAATGTGTTTGGTTAGTTTTGAGGCATGCACTCCGTGCCAGAAATGGCGTTAGTAGTGTTGTTGATAAGAAAGTCGGTACGTTTTGTATTTTTAATATCAATATCACATAGATAATTATAAAGTGTTGCTTAAGTACGTATTCAAACGTCCCTCAATATACTTTAAAGGCATACAGTCCCACCTTAAAAACAGAATTTCTGCTATCTGTATCACAATCCATCAAATGCGAAATCAAACATTTCAGGGTTTTGTGCCTTTAATACGACACAGATAACTAACCGCCAACACGGATATATATCACCAACTACTGTATAATTCAAAACATTCTTTGACACCCTTTTTATCACATGAAATATTTCTCTACATCAGTATTTCAACACGGTTTTAATTTTAAAATGTCTGTGAAACAATAGAAACATACATTCTTTTAAAAACTGATACATTTCTATCTAACGTAGAGTAATTTAAAGGATTTATTATAACTCTGTGTGATACGAGATAACATTTACTTTCAACGTTATCCATGACTTTTCTAATCGAATTCTCGTCGTTTCTCGTTAGACCAACCGCTGTTACGTGATGACAAATAATGACATACGCCACCAAGCGGCCAAAATTATCTACATGCCATTTTCACTTTTCTGTACATCCTCGATCTCTGTTCTTGTTTGTTAAGACAATACGTAGGTTATTTAAGCCCACGAGCAGTTTCCTATTATTACATTTACGGAACGTTTTTTCTTGCGAATGACGACAACTGTAGACAGGTCTTTGGTCGGGTATTGATGAGAATTTTTCACAACAATCTTTACGGACCACCAGAGGCGAAGAACAGATATCAAGCCTATCATATTTAAATATTTTTTGTTTCTTCATTGAGAAAAGATGTGTTCAAGCAGCTGGTTACGTGATGCCTATTGTAGCTTTGTAGGTTTAAATCAATTAGTAAGAAAATGAATATGTTACCACACTGAAACAAACTAAATGGATCTCAGGAAAGAAAACGTTTTCTACCAGACCATGGCCAAACCTCTTGAAATTGATCTTTTCATATTTTATCCGCACTCATATACATAGGTCAACTGGCATACTGAGAAAAGATGGCATATTCAAACTCACCAGATTTTTACACGCAGACCGAGATTAGAACCAACGACCACCATTTGATCGACGCTTCCAACACCATAACTGTGCTACAGGACCCCTCGAAAGAAAAAGAAACAATAAAGATATGTGGCATAAGATCCTTTCTGGCTATCACATTCTACCGCCGCTCTATATTGGTTTTCAGAGTACGACAAAGACCTTTGATACCACAAAGACCACGCTCATTGCTTACGCTGTAACTCAAAGAAAATTTATGCCGAAAGTGACGATAAAGGCAAGAATCAGAAACTTAAGTTGCTAATTTCGGAAGATTATCTCTTTGTTCGCCTGTTTCAATTTTCCCGAGTTCTTACGCATGAAATATATACTACCAGAGGTTTAACTTAAGGTCTCCACGATCTAAAACCTTCTTACTCAGATATTTCTTCTAACGCTTAAATACTTGAAATAAAACTAAACTTGAAGTAAAAGTATCAAAACAGATTTAACGATTGCTCAAACACACTGTCATGTCGTTTTGTTTTATAAAATGTTCTTTATACCTTATTTATAATGAAATTTGAAACCTATAACACAATGATGTATTTAATTGGAAAACGGCGCTACAAAAATATTTCTTCCTTAAAAAAATCACGACATTCATAAATTAGACTGTATTAAAATAGCTGTAAAATTCAATTCAGTAAAAATAAGGCGATAATGTTTCAAATTCTTTATGCTTTCTCTCTTTTAACTCTGACTTTATTATACTATAAAATCTTACTTGTCCTTTTATTTTCAGGGAATAATGATATTTAGAATGGCTGTCTATACGGCTTGTTTTTTTAAAATTCCTGCTACATATTATTTCGACTGCAGACAGGGGAGACTTGTAGTAGGGCACTTCATTATGCCATTTAAGATCAGAAAATATGACGTAAAACGGCATTTATGTTGCTTATTATTAGTGATGTGAAAGTTTGCTTCAGGAATGGTTCTGATGCAAATAGAGCCTTATTAGATCCCTTACAACTTACTGCTGTGGACATCTTTTGACCATGGTACGTGTATTGTGAGGCAACTAGGTTACAGCGCTGTTAAATTGTTTTGACAAGGACCTGCCGATTACTCTTCACACATCTTGTAGATATATGGTATGTTAAATCCAAGAATATTACTGGCAGGAGAACCATGGAATGACCATGGTGCATAATTATCAGAGATCAGTCCTTCAGAGCAGATGGAAGTAATTAAGCATTAAAACTACATCCAGTACAATGTAAATTTGGTTTCCACTCGAAGATACTGGACAGTTTTGCTTCGATTTAACTAATGGTACATCGATTTGGTGCTAGGTCATAGAATCGAACTAGGATAAAATAACAATAATTTGGAAAGGAAATTAGCTAATTATAACCTTGTGGTAAAATGACCAATTTTATACGTCTAACATGATAAGAGTGTCGTTTTATCAAGATTTCTTCTTCCTTTCTTTGTCTCAATAAACACAACTTGAAACCACTGGCGTTTTACGGCAACATCCGTAAGTTTCCGCTTGGTAAGCCAGACTTAAACTGATATCTCAACCAATAATTCTATCTGTCAAAATAATCAAATAGCCTAGACTTTCTGTTCAAGACTACTAAAAATTTGATGAAGATGAAGGTAATTTGGAGAACAAATTGTTTAGTTTCAGATGCAATCCATTGTTTTTTCAGTTAGTCGTACAAGTGCACGTATTAGATTCATATCGGTGATAATTGCATTGCAAACAAGTAAGACTATATTAACAGCTTGGTGATCGGAAACGTTTTTGCAAAGTATCATGGCCATGTAACCCAACAAAGCAAGCTAATGATATATTACAACATAACAACATATATACAGGCTTTGTATTGATATTGATTTGACAACAACTATTTACATCAAGTTCGGATATTTCTCACCTCTTTTCATAGCAAATAGTGTGAATGTTGAACCCCGTTTTCGATTTATCCCAACCTCCCCACGTGCACAAGCGGTGCACCGTACTAAGGTTTATCAAAATAAACCAATGTTTATCTGGACTGGTGGATGTCTACTAACATATTATTCTTACTGCATTTACAAATCAACGTAGCCCCGTCTCTTACAGACTTTCTTTTATCACGACGCCGTGGACAAATAACACTTAGTTAAAATAGGATACTGTCCATAACTCACAATTTATTCTTATATATTTAATACATTCATAGGAGAAACTCTTCATTTATCTAAGCTAAGAGGAACGAAAGTGTCTGTCACTTTGGCGCCTCTCGGTACAAAAGAACTTTTCCGTTTACTCTCGGTGACTTTTTACAAGACGATATGTAAGCTGTCATTTGTCGCGCTGTCGCTACCGACGAAATTAATTTCCCTGGTAGTTGCTATTGTCCCCGTCACGTTAGTGTTGTAGTAGGAACAAAATCCAAATATTTTATCTTCTAACTAGCTGAAAAGTCGTAAACTGAAAAACAAACAAAACTGAGTGAAGGGGTTGTTTGCTTACAGATCGGCCTAGTCAGAGCGGGAGGGGTCTTTTGTATCATAGATAATGGCCTTGAAAAGATCACAAATCCGGGGAACAAACTTGCTCTGTCATCTTTCCCACCCCTTGACAGGTTCGTGTATAAACTAGTGACCACTGCCCAGTTCAGTCTTAGTAGACACGGCGATCAGGTGTCATTGAAGACTGCTGTATTGTTTTTGCGCGAGATTTTTGACCCCATCGTTTAACTGGGCACAAGGGAATTAATCTGATCTTTAAGTAATAAAAAGTATTTGTTAAATTGTGACAAGGTCAAACTTTCCTTAACTCTACCTTGACCCCAACCCTAATTAAATTTCGGGGTGACACGAAATTGGAGAATTGCGCGGGAGGCTTAAAATGTCCATAGATTAACATCAGACGACACTCATATTGTTTATCTGATTTAAGATGGGTGATTGTTCAAATCCAATGTCTGCTTATCTTGGTGAATTGAAGTCAGACACTGTTCAATGGTTAGAGCATGAATCTGATTCTGATGTAAAATGTTTTTGGAATTAAAGTTTTTTACTGTAAAAGCTTAATGTTCTTTCCCACAAGTACAATACGAATTTACTTAGGCCTACAATGGTTTCTTATGACCGGGATGCCTAAAACGTTTGATCCCAGCAAAGCTCAAGATATTGCCTTCGGAATTTTTAACCAGGGTTCCTTTCCTTTTTGGGAAACAATCCGAATTCATCAGAATTCATTTCTTTTTCTTTGGTTTCAGACGTGGTCTTACTCAATATCAGTCTAGTAATTCCAGGCTGGTCAGCATAAGGCAGTTTATGTGGACATAATCCATCTTTACGATTGAACTAATAGGATAAAACAGTTCAAAGTCAACATAAAGAACTCATTTAGTTGTCATAAAAAACCTACATCAAAGGGGCTTAATTTAAAATGGGTTTTACTAAATACTAATATCAGATGAATAGTAGGTGTAAAGAGACTGATCAATTTTCTTAATTTCCACAATAAATCTGGTATTTAGTCACCTTTATCTGTCTGATCGTCGTGGTGTACATTACAACGTATGATACCCTCTTAATTGTTACCCCTATACCGTTCACCTGCCCTTCTATTCGTAATGTAATGCGTTTTTAACCTCGAGTTTTATGCCCTACTTTACTGTGCCTTTTTGACCAAAAACGAATAAACACCATTTGCATCCACCATGGACATCCGTAAGCGAATCTGGTTGAAGATGAAAAGTTGCCAGAAGTAGCCATTCTCTTGTGGCATCCGCTTTCAAAGCACAAGCTGCTCGTGAATTATTGGCGTTTACTTCCACGAAAGCGAAGTTAGTGAATGTTGTGCATAGATTGCAGACTTCCATTTCATGCCTGTCAGATGATGGTAAAAGGCTGGCATCCTTCTTATATCCTGGTTGTCCTCTTTTATTTCGGAACTTACATACTGCCTAATGGCTTCCGAAATTGAATATTAGTAATTTGATGGTTGATGTATGCTTGAAAAGGTAACCTTATTCGATCATAAGGCTTGCTGCTTAGAATTCGATCAATACTTATATTGAATGCCTTTAATAGCAAGATACAAGCCGTAAATGTAATTTGAATATTTAAAATTCGATAACAGTATTATATCTTTATCATCATAGATAGAGAAGAACAATTTTCAAAATCCCGTTAAACAGTTTCTTGGCTTGTTTAAGCACTTGAGTAATATAGATAACACAGACCCTACTTGACATAGCTTCTTCGAACTATCCCGTCCCCTGAATTTCAAGATGACACGCGAAACGTCTTGATGTCGCTGCATGTTCCTATTGGTATTATTATGTCAACTATATGACAGGTAGCCGGCTATCTAATCCCATCATTTTTATTCCATGGTGAGCAATGTAAATCCTATGTCAACTCATCTTTATATTTATGAAATTTGAGCGTTATGAATACCAGTGTACACCATTAAGGGCTATCCATTACCTCGGCTGAGATTGGGGACTTGATGTAAAGCTAGATTGATACGACGAAAATTAACATGACATGGCCCCCTGTTACTCTGAATTAAGGTTTTGTATATATCGTTATTGGATCGCACTATCCAAAGAATAGTTTGTGTGTATTTTAATATTAAAGCTTAAATAAATAGATTTGCAAAGGTGTAGAGTTACCTTTTGAAAATATTGAGATAATGTCGGTTACGCGATGTTTGAGAAGGTAGTCTATGATTAGAAGGGATAACTAGCTCTGATAAATTTTAGAGAACAATATGAACCAGTTTTTTTTGAAAATTGATAATATATAATTTATTACTGCATCATCAGTCTAATTATTCAATGCAAGATAAAAGCGTTTAGCACATTTACTATTCAACTCAATTTGCTGTTAATATACCACTGTTTTCTCGTGAGAAGGTTTCGTCCATATTTTACTATTCTAATGCAGATTTATTTCTTATTCTCAAATGCCGCCTGAAAATGCATTTTGCCAACAATTCGACATCTAGTTCAAGAACACAAATTACCGTTAGAAGTGACCAGAACAGTTTATATATCAAGAGAGTCCTTATCATTCCATGCAAATATATTTGATATCATGACCTTCAATCTCAGTTACCTGTATCACATTTCAGAATGAAAATTCGACGTCTAGTTCATTAACAATTGAGTAAAAATGTGCCGTTTGAAGTGCTGACAGTTAATAACACTGTGAGAGAGTTCACAGTGTTCTTGACTGATTTCACCAGCAATTTTTTGTTAAGTTTTAAAATTACTAGAACTATTTTGAATATTTCTTTTGAAACTCAGAACATTTTGGGTTTTGCCGTTGATAACTATTCGATCTGGAAAGTCGTAAAAATTACATACACTATTACATTTATATTATTCGGCTTCAATTTCTGTTATAGATATGACAGTTGAAATTCAAATAGTCTTTCAAAACTTTGACATTAGAAACATATCTGCATAATTTTATTTTTTACAGGAGATTATCACATAGTCAAACACTCGAAATATATTTGATATATTTGTCAATATTTCACATTTAAATAATATCAAGATGTAAATTCAAAAATTCAAATTATCCTCAAAAATACATTATTCAAAAACAGTATGACTTTTATGAAAAATAAATTTTTGAAGGAACGACAGAAAAAAACTTTGGAAATACATTATCTGTCGAAAAATAAATTATGAAACGCTAGATAACAAGAATATAAATTTTAGGTCAAGACGGTGCTAAAGATATACTTTGTGCAGGACACACAGGGCATTGTTGAAACCAAAAGGTTTTCACGTCAATTCTCCACTGGTAAACGGACAATGACATATGTGTATGTTTATTCGATTTATTACATTACTAGGTCCGGTTCTTTGTAGCACAAATTTTGCTGAAGAATTAAAATATCTGAAATATTTTATTTTCTCATGCGATTTTTTGTTATTGTCGTCTATTGCAATGAAATTCGAATTTCTTCGTTAGATTGAATTAAGTATTGTGATAACAAATCTCGACAGTAGAAGAAAACCTATCTGATCTAATGTGACCCATTACAGACTAAATTATATAATATATCTTTAAACCATCAGTTCTAGACATAATCAATGGCAATCTTAACCTAATAAAGCGGATCACAGGAACGTTACAGACGAACGAAAACGAAATCCAACCCTAGCAAATTGACGTTAGTAAATGATATCAGATGCATTGAGTGAAGTCGAGTAATGGCCGTTTGTCAAGATCGCGTAAAAACAATTGGTTGAGACATGTTCCAGATAGAGCTTCCATTGAACAATCTGATACTTTCTTTAAATGGGTTGAAATCTTTTGTAAATATTAAAGCCCCATAGATTAGATTAGTGGTGTAAGAGGAACGCCAGAAGATGGTAATCGAGTTAGAAGCTTTATTACCACTAAACCAATTTCATCTCAATGTAGATAATAGAAGCAACTGTCAGATACGAGGTTTTGTGCTTTGAGAAATTAATGAAAATTGAGAAGACCAGATTCCCTCCCCTCCCTGTGGCCAGACATGTCAACATCAACTGCTATTCATTTTCTAAAATAACGGGATTAATCGCTTATTGAAGGATAATCGGACATTAGCTGAAAGACCCTGTGGGCAAATCAGTAACGCCCATCACGAGCATATCATTTTATTTTTGTCAATTTAGAGCTCACTTTTGAATAATTCCGTAATCGGTGATATCTAGGGCGTATTTTCAAGTCTTCCAAGGTATCATTTCCTCCTGGTTTTTACTCTTGAAATATGAACGAGATGTTAAACACTTCTATACTTTTCTAAGCAGTGCGCAATACAGCAAACAAATAGTGACAAAAGGAAACAATATGAAATTCAATAGTAGTACAGCCATTATCAATATCAGATTAGTTATGAAATAAAATGAATGCACTTACAAATCTTAATGATTCTAAAATGATTGTCCGGTTAGCAGTCATATTTTTCCCGACTTCACGTTCATAATAAATTCCTGTTTTAAGAATTTTGCGATTTTCGTACGTTTCTAGTATTTCTGAAGACTATTTACATATATACAAGACCCAAATGAACCCCGTAAAATGATGATGCTGTAACTTTTACTTTTTGGGGTTGATCGGGTTCTTGATTGAATAGAATCTGCGGCGGTCAATAAATACTCTAGTGAGTGTTCGAACAATTCACAGCAGCTTGAAATGCACTTTTCTCTGTGAAGGTATGTTTGCAACGGTCTCGTTTTCTCGTTTGGATGATGGCTGTTGTAAGGAAACAGTAATCAGTATTAATTACACATTCAGCTTCGGTGGTCCCACAAAAAATGCATGTTCTAATCATAATTAAAAGAAATTGTAAGATATTCGCTCATTTGATGGACAAGTTTTCTGTTGTAAATAAAACAACAGTTGGAAACATTTTGTAACTTTGCTCTTAGGCTATTTTCATTATCCTTAACATTAACACGAATAAAAAAAACATATTAGCGCTCTAAATTGAAGGGTGTTTCGATTTTCAGTGTGTTAAGTAGGTAACATGTTTGTTTAAATATTGTCTTGCCGGAAACGCCATCTAACACAACATGGTTATATTTATGTCCAAATTGTAATCAAACTTAAGGTGTTTATTTTAAAATACAAGAACTTGTGTCGAATTCATGTTCATCCCTTCTGGCGTTTTGAATTTTCGCATCAAACCCACACATGGAGATTTCATTCCAGGCAAAATTTGTTCCTTCGGGTTTGAACCTTGTTTTTTAAATTAATGAAACTCATTGCAGGAACCCATGAAATTTGTTGCAGGAAGTCCCTATTCTCTTCTAGAGAGGCATAAATAATGAGGTCGGTTTATGAAGAAGGCGAAAAAACTAACAATGGATTTGCATAACTTATGTTTATTGAGATGATAGAATGATAATGATAACAAACAATAACAAAGTGTTAATAAATTAACTTTATACAATATTATAAGTAACGACACAAAATCACAGTAAATTGGTTGAACTTGCTACGCAAAGACGCACCGGGGCTTATTTAAATCTCAATTTTAAACATTTCCTCTTCCGGTTTAGTCGTTGGTTTGATGGTTGAGTCTGTTGATTGGTCTAGAAATGAAGAATGAACACCATCAGACCAATCATCTTCATTTGGATTATTCCATGTTAAATAACCACAGATGCTGATACAGAGTTGCAGAAATCCGCCAACGCCGGGGAAAACTGGTCCCCATCCCAAATGGAATTCATGTTTGTTCAATTGTACACAAAATATTATAATTGACACAACAGACCCTGTACCGGCCATACCGCTCAATGTTAGATAAGCGGTTTTTATGTGACGTCTACTTCTGTTCGGGAATTCAACTAATAGAAAGAATTTGATGATACAAATAACAAGGGCAATAACTCCACACAGAACACTCGGTATTTCAAAAGCTACGCCCATAAGCAACAATGAAGGGGTCTTATGAAGTTCTTGAAAATTCCACGTGATGTTGCAGTAGAAAGCTTGGTAACATTTCGTCACTGGTTTAGATTTGGTTCCATGGAAGATCTGACATTCATCTTTACCATCTTTATTGTAGCATTCTTCTTGTGTCCATTGAACATGTATAATCTTGGTCTCACAAATAATATCCCAGCACTCTTGTTTAGTCCACAGTGAAAAACTCACATTTCCACCAGTATTGGAGAACGTTTGATTGACCGGGTTCATCCAAAATGGTAAAAAGGATCCAGTGATTTCCAATCCTATGGACATGAATAATATAAACATTGCTACCATACCAAACACCATCTTCTCTGATTTTGACGACATTTTCGACAGTTTGCCCTGGTCCTTACGTCCTATTATTGAGAATTGTCCCTGATGTGTCCCGCTTGATGTTCTTGAGAAATGTAATGAAGCAAAATGCGTCCGACTGCATTTATACCGAAACAACCAAACCCCATAGTAACAAATCTAATCTAATCTTGAAGAGCGGTTTTAGTAAAATCCTTTAATTTTGGATTAATATCATCATTGAAATATTCTAGTTTCGGATTAAGGATTAAGCCAGCCGTACTAATCCCTATTTATAATTAGCAATAACGAATATAGAAAGAGTTAATTAATACAAATTATTAATAGTGATCGAACTTTGTAAGGATATATTGCACCTCATAACATTGTAGATTCCTGTGGTGATGTGCAAAGAACCCGCAAACCGAACAATAGCCAGACATAACCTTTGAAGTTAGGTACCGTAACCCTATGGCTACATTACTTCACGTTCATTCCCAACAAGTTTATATGTTCTTGCATTTTTTAGAACATTAAATTAAGAATTTCTTCAAGATTCAGTAATGCAATTTAGATTAATTCTTGCAGTTGTACACATATATAGGTAAGCTACTGCAAATAGTCGAAGTGTATAGTCTATAGTGTATAGATATGTACAGAATTGGGCATCTGGCGAAAAGATTTACGGAATGAGTATGTACCAATCATAATAGTCTTAATGTCAACTGCTCAACGCTTTGCTCGAGAAGAACAAAGCAGTATGGCTTATAGTTAAGTTTAGTTTTGTAAATTCAGTTGTCCAAATTAGGACGGTGCTCTCACCATCATCTAACACAAAATTAGGATGATGCGCTTATCACCATCACAAAATTAGGAGGGTGTGCTCATCACAATCTAATATCAAATTAGGGCGGTGTTCACATCATAAAATACAAAATTAGGATGATGTTCTTGTTATCATTTAACATAAAAGTAGGACAATGCTTTCATCACTATTTAACACAGACTTAGAACGATGTTCTCACCATCTTCTAACAAAAATTAGAACGATGTTCTCATGATCTAACACAAAATTAACACTCTTCATCTAACACAAAATTAGAACGATGTTCTCATCATCAACTAACACAAAATAAGGACGAGGTGACAGGACGATGTTCTTATCATCATCTAACCAAAATTAGATCGAAGCTCTCATCATCATCTTACACAAAATTAGATCGAAGCTCTCATCATCATCTAATAAGGACGTAGAGTGTCCTCCATGAATATTATTGAAGTATTACGTGAAGAAAAAATTATTGCGAAATCAATCGCAATGATCTTCAGACTTGTTCCTATGAACACGGTTCTTTCATCTGATTTCATATTTCTAATTTTCCACTGAAACGACTTTATGTATGAAATGAAGATAAAAAATATACAGCAAATTAATAGGGAAATAGCATTATTACGTAATCGGCGTCATCAGAACATGGCAGTATCTCGAACTTTTGATCAACCTTTTTTGCTTGGCTGACTTAAAATATAGGAATGTCTTTTTAACTGCAGATCAAGAAACGAAATAAAATTCGGCTGCGATATTCACTCTTGAGATATCTCGTGTTTTTCTCCGTCTTAAATCACCATTAACGACATTTGGTGCACGACGTATCATTAATTTTTGAAATCCAATTACAGAAACTAAATTCTTTGTCATTTTTATGAGCAAGTTTCAATTTAACTGGCGAAATAAAATACTGGTGTGTTTTCACCCTTGAGATCATTCAATATCGCTTAATCGGCCATTTTGACACAGAAGCTCATTTTTGCGAAGAATTATTGCTGGTATAAGATCATAGATTAAGAACGATCCAGGACAATAACGCTTATAATTACTAGCATTTCTAACTATGACAATTTGGAGAAGGTCCACGAAATATCGTGTTTGCAAGTCGTTTCGCCTTCCACCGCCATATTTAATATGAAATCATCTGTCTAGTTTGGTCTGTCCAGTATGACATTAGAATTCAATAGACTGTCATCATGAGATAGTTCCACAAACCAGCGACAATAAGCATCACTTCCGTAAGGCTAAATTCCTTGAAGGAAAACGAAATGTCGGCTATTGTGCTTTTTGCTTGTGAAAATTGAAATAATGAAAAGAAAACGGTTTTGAGTGAAATGAAATGAAATTGTATTTGAGAATGAATTAAAATGAAATTGACTTTGAGACTTAATTAGAAAGAAATTGACCTTGAGAGTGATATGAAATTAAATAGACTTTGAGAAGGAAATTAACTTTGAGAAAAAAATTGAAATTAAATTGGCTTAATGAGGGATTTAGAATGAAATAGATTTTGAGCGTGAATTGAAATGAAATTGATTAAAAGAAACTCAGAGTAAATGAAATTAAATAGAAAGGATCATTTCAATATCCATTGATCATTATGTTCTGAAAATTATAGGTATTTTCTGTCTTCTTTCTTGCATTATGGAATATAACTCGCAAACGGAATCAATTTTGGGACAAAGGTTGTATCCTCTTGTATTATTTTCTGAAATATCAGCTGAAACATGGTTGTAGATGGTTATCGATAAGAACTCTATATCCCAAAACTGCATTTTCCCATTGTTTCGTGAGAACAATAATCCTACAGGAAATAGTGAAGTCACCCATAAAAAAGAAGAAAATAATATACATATAATGCCTATATCCATATCCTTAATTATAATATAAATATACATTATGAGTTGCAGTTAATGAGGCGATAGCATGATTATAAATAATAATCAAATACTTTCAGTATGTTACAGAGAACAAATAATGACAAAATTTCATGGTAATTTTGGTGACTCATGGCTCATTTTCCCGCCTATGAAATGTCATAATCTTTTACTTAAATAATCTGAAAAATTATCAAAAAACGTAAATGCATTAAGTTAGTAAAAAGCACATTATATTTTGTTTTATTAAAATTCACATTCGTCTCATTAATAATGGTAAAAGGTGTTACATTGTGACAACAATTTACCATTTCAGTATTTGTTTCAGATTTATTACAGCTGCTTAATGAATAAAACATTAAATGATATTAACTCACTAATGACTTTTCATATCGTATGTCATTAGTAAAGTGTACCATGGACCACTGTGCTGATCTGTGTGGTCAGCATTTGGAGAGGAGATTACATGTAGATGAATTGGGAAGCTGGTAAAATCGTGTGAAAGGATAGAATCATGTTGTATCTTTTGTAGAGATCAGTAACCAAAGTATGTTAAAAAGAATAGAATCATGTTGTATCTTTTGAAGAGATCAGTAACTAGTGAATGTAAAAAGAATAGAATCATGTTGTATCTTTTGAAGAGATCAGTAACTAGTGAATGTAAAAAGAATAGAATCATGTTGTATCTTTTGAAGAGATCAGTAACTAGTGAATGTAAAAAGAATAGAATCATGTTGTATCTTTTGAAGAGATCAGTAACTAGTGAATGTAAAAAGAATAGAATCATGTTGTATCTTTTGAAGAGATTAGTAACTAGTGAATATAAAAAGAATAGAATCATGTTGTATCTAATTCAGATGATGTGTTATATTAATGTATTTAATAAAGAATAATATTGGGTTGTATCTAATGTAGAAGATTTGTAATATTAATGTTTTTAATACAGAATATACTCATTTTGTATCTTATATAGAGATCAGTAACTTTTTAAACTAATAGATGTGAAAAAGAAAATAATCATGTTGTATCTAATATAGAAGATATGTAATATTAATGAATTTCATAAAGGATAGAATCATGTTGTATCATATAGAGATTAGTAACTAATGTATTTTAAAAAGAATAGAATCATGTTGTTTCTTATATAGAGATCATTAACTAATGAACGTTAGAAAAAATAGAATCACGTGGTGTCTTATATAGAGATCAGTAACTAATGAACGTTAAAAAAAATAGAATCACGTGGTGTCTTATATAGAGATCAGTAAATAATAAATGTTAAAAAGAATAGAATCATGTTGTATCTCCTGTAGAAGATGTGTAATATTAATGTATTTAATAAAGGATAGAATCATGTTGTATCATATATAGAGATCAGCAACTAATGCAATTTAAATAGAAAAGAATCATGTTGTTTCTAATGTAGAAGATAGATAACTTATATATTAAATACAGATTAGAATCATCTTGTATCTAATCTGTAAGATGTGCAATATTAATGTATTTCTTAAAGATAATTTCAGAAGATAATTTACTAGATTTACTAGTGTAATTAATAAAAAAAAGAATTATCTGTATCTATAATAGATTTAGAATGTATTTAATAAAGAAAAACAATATATGTTGTATTTTATATTGAAGGTAAGTAACTTATATATTTCATAAAGATGTTGTATCTGATTTAGAAGATGATTAAATAATGTAATTAATATTGAATAAAATATATCATTGCTGTATCTATGATAGAAGATGTATCACTAATGTATTTAATACAGAATAAAATATATCATTGTTGTACCTATGATAGAAGGTGTATAAATAATGTATTTAATAAAGAATAAAATCATGTTTTATATGATGTAAAAGATGTGTATTATTAATTTATTTCATGAAGAATAGAAGATGTTGTATCTGATTTAGAAGATTATTTAATAATGTATTTAATACTGAATAAAATATGTCATTGTTGTATCTATGATATAAGATGTGTAAGTAATGTATTTAATAAAGAAGTGTATATGTGTAATATAGAAAATATGTAACTAATGTAATTAATGAAAAAAATAGAATTATATAAATCATGATAAAGAATATGTATACCTAATGTATTTAATACTGAATGGAATTTGTCATTGTTGTATCTATGATAGAAGATGTGTAACTAATGTATTTAATAAGAAGTGAATATGTCATTGTTGTATCTATGATATAAGATGTGTAACTAATGTATTTAATAAAGAAGTGAATATGTTTAATACAGAAGATATGTAACTAATGTATTTAATAAGAAGTGAATATGTCATTGTTGTATCTATGATAGAAGATATGTTGTATTTTATATAGACGATGTATTTAATGACGAATTGGGGTGCATATTGCATCTAATAACGAAATAAGATGTGTATCTTTTGTATTCAATAATATATATAAAAAAAAGAGAATGTGTTACTATATAATAATACAAATTAGATACTTTTAATATATTTTAATGAGAATGGCATGTCATAGCTACGCATACTGTACCACATGGAATAACAGGTTGGTGTATCTAATTAGGGCGTTTCTAACAAATGTATCTTCAAAAAAATACTTATATTATTATACATCTACTTTTATTTTATGTGTTCATAGTAAACAAAACTATCCTGATATTACACAAAGAAGTGGTATGATTTTGATCAAAACACAATTAAGGTACAAAGAAGCCTATATGCAGAATATATGTATAAGTTTATCATTAATTTTGTGTATCTCATACGGAACTAATCATTTCTTTTTTGTGGATCTAAGAACAAGAAATAGTATATTTATATGCAATTTTGTCCTTAATAAAGATGTCTTATCTAAGTGTATTGTGAAAAAAATAAAAAAAAATAGTCTATTTCTATTTTCGTGTTTCTGGAACAGAATAGACTAGTTCTATTTTCAGTCTAAATACATGTAAGGTAATTTATATCTATTGTACTATCATCTTATAAAACACAAAATACAAAATAGAATTCAGTCAACTTTTATAATATACTTAAAAATTAAAGGTTTTGGACCTATACCAAAAATATTTTGAACTTTGGCTCATTCTTAAAAGAAAAAAATACATTTTGCAAGTATATTTTCTAGTTCTAGTGGACCAAAGTGTGAGATAATTGGGAAGATTTTGATAAAAAATGAGAAAGAAAAAAATTCTTTATAGTAGACGGGCTAGCACACTTTTTCACCATAGCGATCACCAGTAGTTTATGGTTGCGAATGAAAGTGGTCAGTACAGAACGCAACTCACAACTCAGATGCACGAGAGTTGCGTGAACTTATGATCGCTGTTGTTATTCCCAACATATCGCTATTTGGCACCCTTAAATTATGTTCTGATTGGGATATTTTTTTTAGTGTGTTAATGTTTTATGCTGAACATCTTTATTTCAAAAAGCATACCGCTCTTAGGATTCGAATTTGTAATTATTTGCGTTCGAATCCGTTACGAATATTACAGACATATTTTGTCATTTTTCGGTGATTTTTTTAATCTCTTTGTTTGCTTCTATGTTGGCAGCTTTTGCCTTGAATAGTAAATTATATAATTCAAATTTCTATATTCAGAACACTTAGACCTTTCCTCATTATAGTCCACATGGTGCAAAAAAGTAGGACGTAAAACTCCATTCATTTCGTTTTAGAACACATGGTTTTAAAGAAAACGATTTAGAGCATTACGTCCAAAATTAAAGCTTTGTCAAGAAATAAAAGCAAGATTTGCATTCAGTATATTGGTTTAATTGCAAATAAATTAGTTTTCTGGAACATGATTCGGTAAAGGTCCACCATGTTGTAGCAATCCATATAGATGTTCTATTCTATTCTATTCTATTCTATTCTATTCTATTCTATTCTATTCTATTCTATTCTATTCTATTCTATATTCTATTCTATTCTATTCTGGCCAACTTTCACATCACTTTATTTATCTTCATTTCAAACTTATCAGGTATCAAATTTCTGTTATAATTTTAATTTGAATTATCAAAGAATTTAAATTAAAGATAAGACAAAATAAAGAAATTAAGACGGTCATTTGTGTTCTAAGATTAATGAAGATTTTGGAAAACGTGCAATTGGTTTTTTTTAAGAGTAATGTGGAATAATTAACGTTAAGATATGACTTTTAACATGAACCATTTAAATTTCATTTTGTTTTGTTTGTTTTTTTAATTGAAAGGATTAATTTTGTGAGCAATTTACAATATTGACCGTGAAAATAAATTTTTCAAAGTCGGAAAAATTACAGACTTAAGCCTTATATGATGTGTAAGTGTTGATAGTTGATGGAAAAACTTAAACAAAACTGGCATGATAATGAAATCCCAATATGCCAGACGAAAAATTCGTCCCGCGAAACACTGTCTTTGATACAATAGAATTTGTAATGTATCGAGAACAAACGACAAGTAGAATTGCTTCCATATGAGCTACGCTTAAGCAAGATAAAAAAAATAGTTCCATCTCTAAAGCTTATTAACTGAAAAATTAACAAAAATTCCCTTTTTCATATTTTTTTTTATGTCAACGACAGTCCTAAGTTCACGTAAAATTATTCTGGAAAGAATTTCTAAAATATATAAGGACTTACTTTGTTTTTCATGAATAAATTGAATTAAATCTCGGAAAAACTTTTTTGATATCACAGATTTTTTAAAACCTACTTATCCGTTTGTTTCAGTTACAATAAAATGTCGTTTTGCATTTAATTTTCGTTTAAGAGACTGAACGAAACCAATCTCGACTTATTGTGAGACAATTTGAAATGCTATCATTTTTTTTTCGTTGGTTTCTGATTTCCAATGTTCTATTGACTGATACAATTATCATACATCATACCAACCCTAGTTGACAGGCTCGGTATTTCGTCACGTGACCAAAAACCACTAGGCCCCGCCTACAAATAGCAGACGATACTTCTCTATTGATAACAGCGCGCAATATACAGATGTGAATAGGCAATCAAGACATGAGTCGATGGAATGAATCTTTGGAAGAAGTTACAAAACCATGTTTGTGAAAGTCTAACTGCGCTCCTGTGCCAGAACTCCGACAAGCTGATACAAAAGCGTTCCATATTTAATGGAAAGTTGAAACTACGTAAACAGACATCAACCAATCACAAGCTAGCTATAGGTTACGGGATGTTTGCCGAAAGTTGACGGAGATTACCGAGTGAGAGACGTTAAAGAAACAAAAGCGACTAAGTCGGGAGGTGTGGCTAGAGAAACACATAGGCAACTGATCCGTTTGAAATTATTACTCAGTTACATTTGCGTCCGTATTTCATCCTAGCAGACAGTGAAATTTTCATTGAGAAGATACAATAATATTCACCGTGGAGCACTATCATATTCCAAAGTGGGATCAGCCCGCTAATTTAGCCGGCATGATGGACCCATATACATATTCGGGTAAGTCGATTACTTATTACTTCTCAAACATAAAAATGATGCTTGATCAAGTAGTCTGTTAAACTTTTTGAAATTGCATGAAATAACTTGGAATTATTACGATAACGCATAATATTTCGCCATATACCACCCATCTCGTCCTTCTTCGTAGCCCGCGGTGTATTTTCACTAGAACGATTTCCCATAGAGCTTTCATCACAGCGAGAATATGATAGACGATAATACGAACATTATCAACTTCAATAGGTTTATCAACAAAACTCATTTCAATATAATTACAGACTTAAAAACAAGTTAAACCTATATTCTCATCTTCTATTAGCTAATTGACCATATCATAACTAACTTAATCAACTTGAACCCTCAAGTTACGTAACCTGATCGCCGCCCAAACTTTACCTACAATTTACATACGCTTCAAAGTATAGCTGGAATGTTATTATTTTTAAGGGTTGAATTTTTTAAATTTACGAATTTTTAGATAAGAATGATTGACGAAAGCACATGTCGAGGTAAAAGAAGGGCCAATATTGACATGGTCTCAGTGGCAATATGAAACGCTGTAATCATGGGTTACGAAGACATTCGATTGACAAGGCTGTCTTTGATAAGTGATCGTTTGTCAATGGCATATGACGGTCATACAAGACAATTGGGCGAGAGGCGCAACTTTTCTCCCTATTTCTAAGAGGAACTGTCAGTCACTTTTTACAAGGCATGTCAAAAACGGGTAATTTTTCAACAAAAAAATCACTGTTTTTTTTTTACTGTAGAACGTTAAAGATTGGAAGTTTGTCTCACTCAATGATTTATTAAGCCCTTGTTTTGTGAAAATGATGAAGTACTCCATTATTAGCCAAATTCTTAAGTTTTCTTGAATGATGTCTTAAGATTAGGTCTAAATCCCAGTAAGATTGAAACGAATACATGGCAAGATTGTCTGTTATCAGGGGAAAATACAATATAATTGAATTATCTTACCTGATTTCTTTAAGTCGGTGACCGGTTTATTCATTTCTATTGCATGTTGAGAGATACTGAGCTGAGTTTTCGAACGAACTTATATTCGATTTAGACCGATTTGCATTAAATTTAATCAGATTCTTTAAGGTTTTCTTTATAACAAAATGTATATGTAGGCCTAAATAGATTTAATTGATTTTAGTATTATTTAGTACAAAATTAAATGTATTTCTAAAAGTATCAATTATTAGGATGGCATCAAGCACATTTAATACATAAATAAAATAAAATTATATTTCAGTCAATTTATCCATTTTAATAATTGTAACCTTCAGAATAGATATATTTTCAATATTTTTCCAAATTTATAGCTGGAAATTGCAGTTCTTCATTTAATGAAACACTTTGCGTCCTGAAGCATTTGATTAATATTTTATGAAGAAAAAATTAGAATGAAGAATTCCCAAAATATATATAGTAATTTTATCGTTATATCAGAAAAATATTCTGTCTACATGTGTTATAAAACCAATGGTTTTTATATTTAATGAAAAAATATCCAAGACAATTAAACATGAGATATTACAAATACGAATTTTAGGCATGAACCAGTATATTTTAAAATTATCGTAATTATATAAAACCTTATTAATAGTCTTGTTATATGCATAAAACCAATATATGTATACATATTTTTAGAAAATAGGGTTCTTTGTTATACTTGCAAAATTGATGGATTTTAGAATTTAAAAGGTACCAATAATTTCGAAAATGTTCTTTTAAAAACTTTGAATTCTAAAATTATTTCTTGAAGCCTTATTTAGTAGATAATTCAATTCAGATTTCTAAAAAGCCAACAAATTTCCAATTTTGAGATCTAAAATGTGTGACAAAACAAACTAGACAATATTTCTCACCAGTAAGCATTTGAGGATTAAAACATTAATTACTATAAGTAAGCATTTTAAATACAAATATGATATTTTAAAAATTAAGATATGATATTTTAAATTCAGATATGATAATTTTTAAATTAAGATATTGTTAAATACAAATATGATATTTTAAAATTAAGATATGTTAAATACAAATATGATATTTTAAAATTAAGATATGATTTCCCATCAGTAAGCATTTTCAAACTCAAAATGACCTCATTTTATTCTATCAATACATGTTTTATGAAATAAATAATATTTTGTCAAATTATTCTTGTAATATTCAATGAACATATTTCACAAAACCTACAAAGATATTGATTTTCACCTAGATTGAAGAAAAGTCAACATTAAAACCAGTTAGAAAGCACGTCTTTTCCAACAATATATTTCACATGATTTATCAACCTTTTAGGACAACAATAATACTCAAACTTGTTTTTTTTTCGATTTAAATATCATTTAAAAAACAAAATCATATATTTTGTCATTTTTTTTATATCCACAAAAATATTTTGGTGCAATGGTTATTGAGATACATGTATTTCTTCCATTTGTGAAAGTTCATTTTTATTTTAGATTAATGGTTCGGATTCGTTATTGTCTTTTATCCAAATATTATTAAATCAGTCTTTGTTGGTTACTTTGCTTTGTCCTTACAGTACAACTGAACTCCCGATTTAAAAAAAAATGGACATAACCTCTCTTATTCTCACAAATTCCTTCCTCTGTTTCTACATTTTTTCAGTTTTTCAAAATTTTAAATTGGGAATTTGGCATTTTTGTCATATCAATTTAGTCTTTTTGCAATTTCAGAACTTTGCCTTTTTGATTGAGACTGAAAAAAGTGTCGGCATATTGTTAAAGTTATAGGGACAGAGAGTTTCAAAATTAAATGACAATGTAAAGAATCAGAATAATCTATTTTGATGCAAATTGGGTCGCATACAACTTTAATTATCTTTTAAAACTCCCATCATTGTTGTTGCCTAGATGAAATGATTCAGATGAATTACACAGACGATTGCATAATTCTACGCCTATACACGTCGCATTAAATAGTCTATATGAAATAGCGCAATCGCAGCTAAAAATAATTCTTTTAAAAAAAACATGTCAACTAACGTCTTTTTCAGACTAGACTGATACTGTTGTGAAATCGGACCTTAAATCAAATGATGTATTATATAAGGCTTCGGATATTTCTGGCTTTATATGATCGATAATGAGATGTTATTAGAATTTATGAAACTCTTACCGTGATTCATTCATTGTCGTGTGAGCTAAGCGTCGTCAAGGGCTAATTTTTAAAAATAGTACTAAAACGTGCTTTTTCTGGAGGTTTAAAGATGGGAGGGGGGGGCTTGATTGAGTGATAATAAATGGAAAGTCGTCCGAAAACGTAGGCCTACCAATGATTTGTAATTTCAAATATACATATTATAGCATATATTGAAAACTGGTTCATTTGTAACGGACTTTTAGCAACCATTGTCCGTTTCACTCCAGTTTGAATCGGGTTTCTTTATTTTTTTTTAATGATTTCTATATATTTCAAAGCATAATTCATGTCTGCGTTTGCACATACGAGCGTGATATGTAACATATCCCCCAATTCGATTATTTGAGACTTTTAATCGACAACTAATTGTACCAATAGTTATTGACTTAGCTATTGATAATCAATCTATCGAGTCAGTATTTCAGAGTAAAAAAAATCAGATTCGATTTGGAAGGGACATACACATTCACTCCTTCAGGCGTCAGCTTTTTCAGATTTCAAATTTTCATTTAATGAATTTATCAGTTTATGTTATTTTGGAAATAATAGATTTGGCAGAATGAAATGACACGACAACTTAATTGAAACATCTATTATAGATACTAAAAATTTGAATAAAATTGAAGAACAATACATTAAAAATCCACATGAATGCGTTTTACATTGAAAAATAATAGAACTAAAGTTTGATATTGAAAAATAATGATAAAAATGATTTCAGAAAATCAGAAATATGCCACTATAAACAATCTTGGTAATTGGATGGTGCCATTATTGGAACCGTTTACAGAAATACATATTCCTTTCTGTTAAACTCATAAAATGTAATCGTATATAAATTTGTACCTACTTAAATCGAAATTTATCCACTTGCTGTGAAACTTTATCGTTTAAAACAACAAAACTTTGAAAAATAAATCATATTTTAAAACATTCGCCCTGATTGACGTTGCTTCTTGACGCTGGCAGTTGAACGATGAGCTAGTCACTTTTAACTAACCGTTACGATATTTTTTTGCATAAAAAATTTGACAGAAAAATAATCATTAAAATTTTTAAAGTGTCGGGAATTACGATTAAATTCTTATTTCTAAGTGACAAGTTTTAAAATTTCTTTGTCGAAGATAAAATTTAAATTTTGAAATCTCATAAATTGTAAAAGCCAAACAATAGGATCATCTGACTTAATCTGTAATTTTTTGAGATTTTTTTGTTGGAAGTTTTTCTTTAGTGTAGCATGTGTTTCTTTCAGACAAAAGATATTGGGAAACCAATAATTTATAAAGTGTAATGTTAAAAAGAATCCAGTTCGCATCTTCCCTCCGACTGCAGTTTCAAATAGAATTGCATGCATTTTATCTTTTGTCAAATGAAATAATTTCTATAAACCTGTATTTGTAGGATACAATAATACACTATTTTCATTCTTCAAATAGTGTTATATACACCAATTGTAGAGCGATATTGAAATACATTAAGCGAAATACAATTTCAATGTGGACTTTTAGAAAACATAAGTTATATAATCAAATGTTTCTGTGGGCGACAACAGAACAGCCACCGCGATCAACGTGTGCCTAATAAAACAGCTTCAATCTGATCTCCCCGGTCGCCAAAACTATAAACAAGACAGCGAAACAGTAGCCGATTTTTAACAACCTTCAATGTTTCACAGCTGGTTCTAACAAGTTTACAATTACAACCAATATTTGCTGTTTTATTTTCCATTAAACACAAAGATAGGTCGTATAGACGAGTATATTGAACTCGTTTTACTTCTTCAACATGTTCTAATGCACTTAATGTTTATAATTGTTGAATGCCGTGGTATTTTACTCTTTCTGTCAATTGATTGACGCCCTTTCTATTCAATTCTAACCAATGGGTGGTCGAATTTCAAAATTTGAATTGAAACTTTTATACATCGTTCATATCCCTTTTAGACATTGATTTGACAATGAAAATTATAATTTTGTCAAAACTCGTGAATGTAGGACTACAATTCGCGGTTATCAACCGATTTGAATGAAAATCGAAGAGGCATGAAGAGGATTTTGAATTTTGTAAATTTGTAAAATCCGAGAACCACTAACAAGATTTTCAAATAGATATAAAGCGTGCTATTTATTCAAAGTTGATCGTCGCTCAACATGAAACCACATAAGGTGGTAAACAAATATTGCTACCAAAACAGGGGGTCTTTCGTCCGAATTCATTTAGAATTACATCAAGATTAAAAAACATTTCAAACTACCGCCATTTTGTTTCCAATGTGTATAAAATATGGAATGTAACGAAAAACCGAAACGAAATCGCATGTGAAAATCAAATAATTATCTGGATACCCTACACAAAACCCAAGAGGGTCGTAAACATCTGAATACAGATTCTATATCGCCTTTAAATCACGCTGTTTCAATCTTTCGTTTCGGATCCCAGGTGTCATTAAAAGTCCGAAATATTGGTAAAACTGCGTTTTTTACAATCATATCAATATAAACAAACATATGAAGCTTGGTTTTCTACTCGAATTTGATACAGATACGAATCCTATTGGGATTTAAAAGCTCTCATATCGTCATGTGCAACCATCTTGAAATTGTTACTACAGTTCTGGCATCTTGAGCAGAAATCTGTAAGACTTCCCATAATTTTATCTCAAGGGAGATAATCAAGATGTAGATACATATTGAAATTATTGGAAAACAGCCTTGTAGATCTTAATAATTTCTGATTAATGGCATGTTACTCCGTCAAAAAATCTGATGTGAATAAAAGTTGTTTTTTGTCACACATTTTTTCTATTTAATAGCTCTCTCATTTTGAATTTGGTATCTTGATTTATCAATTCACTTCGCAAACTAAAATCATCTGCTCTTCATCGTTTTACAACATGCAACATATATAATTACATGTATATGAATGTAAAATAAAAAACAAACTCTCATCGACTTGTGTTCCAAAAGAATGAAAGATTTTACCTGCATATGTCTCAAGAATTGAGACGACCAATAAACAGAAAATAATTTGTGCAAATTTTCCACAACAGAGAAGATTTTGATTTTTTTCCTTCAATTCTAGAGAATGTGCTTTTTTATATAAAATAGTATTTGTTTCGAAAAAATATATTCGTATAATACAGGACAAAATTGTCTTCTATCAGAAACTGCCCTATCACGTCCCACGTCAAAATATACTCACATTGGCAGGGTTATTTGTAGTGAAATTGTCCTCTATCCGCCTAGTTTTTAAGGCAATGTTTTAGTTAAATGTACGTTAACCTTAATACGTAAGTTCAATGGCTTGTCACGAATCATGTATCGAATGTTCTTAAGTTTATCGACACAAATCTCTTCTAATATCAACATTGACAAATCACAGAGAAAGAATACAGTCTACTCAATGAATAGAAATGAAATAGATTGGGTTTTACGTTTTACTTTTCGGCTGAACTATTTTTTTTTTCAAAAAATGTATTCGTATCCTTCATTTTGATGCCAAATTATTGAAAAAAAATCACGCTGAATCTTGAGATTGAAAATTAAAGCATCTGAATTTTGGGAAATTGATATTTCCTACTGTTTATTTTTTTGTGAGGCTTCTGACTTCTCCACAGATATTGTAGTTTTATTTTATATAGTTACATATTTCCATTTTTTAATTTACCACTACAAAATATAATAAGACCATGCCAAGAGTCATTTGCGTGTCAATGAAACGAATTTGCTACCGTAGTGATTGGAACTTTCTTTAAAAAATTATTACACACTTCCACCTATTTAGTTTTATTTATTCACACATTGACACCCTCTGCAGACATTTGACAGCTTATAATTGATAGATTGTCATTCAGACTACGAAACCAAATTAACAAGCTTCCGGTTACTGATGAAACATGGCCGCTACTGCATCATAGCAACGCGTTAGAGATAAACAAAGGATGATTGAAGATTTTGTGGTTTTGAAAATATGAGTTAAGTAGAAATTCATTTTAAAGTGATGCGGTGTCTACATTTAATTAAAATTTTGCTTTTTCAGTTTTTGGAACTAAAATTTAACCTGATTGGCTCAATTTACTTGTGTTTCAAAGAAACAATACTTTGGACAAAGTAAAAGGGTATATATTTTTAGACATTATTTTCCATCAAATATAATAGCTGAATCTAAATTTGAATCCAAACTACGTCATTAAGTGATGCCTAATTAAAAGACGAGGCATAATTTGGGCATAAAAATGCCTGGAAATCTTTCTTAAGCACGTTATGGAATATTAATAGTAAAGGAATTAGCTTGACCCATACCGTTTGGACTTTAAATCATCTCTTAGCAACTTGAGCGACTATATTTCATCAAGTGTAATTAAATACAATATTTTATTTCGCACAGACTGTGAGTCCCAGGTTGATGTTCTCAGCTGCTGAAATGAATATCATCATGATAATACAAACAAGACAAGACAAATAATGGCAGGCATTTCATAAAATAAATCGAACTTAGGTTGGTTGAAGCCTATCGATTACATTAGTATGAAATCTATAGCCGCTATAGCACAGATAGTAGACATGTTACAAACGTTGTTTCTTTTCAGTCTCCTTTGATTTTTCTTAATAATTTTACAGATTTGTATCTGTAGCTTAATGCTATGTAAGCATACGAGACTGATCCCATGAAATAGTCTACCAGGAACTGTAGGCATTGAGCACTTTTGGGAGGGATTCACATGGTTTTCTTAATGATTTTAGAGAATTGAAAAGCATAGACCGAAACTGGCCTTATAATATTGCCTTACAGGTACTGAGAGCTATTAACACTTTAAAAGATTTGCCTCATTACCGCAATTTTTCATTGACAGAATAAGTGCTAACGTTAAAAAGATTTTCTGAAAATTCTTTTGTATGCTAATCGTTCATTTGGTTAAAAGATTTCTGTACTGTCAATGAATCAAGCTCATCAATACTTAGTTCAGAATTAATTCAAAAATATGTTACCATTTTGTTCTCAAGATTAAGTGCCGTTTTATCAAACTTCATATTCAATTACGGTCTTAATGACAAGTCTCATTACTAAATCATTATGCCTGTATGTTACAGATCGTAATTAGCACGGTTTGTATGCTTAATTTATTCATGATGTTGTAACAGTTGCAGATTAAACAAGATATCTAAAACGGCTCACAATGATCTATCATAATTCATTTTCATCTCAATCTAGATACTTAAAGGAGCAATGCCAGAAAGAATTCCGAATATTATACAACTGGTTAAATGGTACTAAAATTTCCGACCGTTGAAATTAAATCGTCGGGGTGGTTCCATTAATTGTTGCATGTTTTTAAACGATGCGCATTGCCTATCGTAGTTGCATATCTGGGAATATGCTCGCTGTTTTTATGTTAATCATGTCATAATTTTAAATAAATACAGATAATGCAACATAGCAACAATGCAACAAATGACCTGCCCTCGCACTTTTATTTGATAAATCTCGAGATATAATGATATTTTTCAGCATGTTACCGCTATTCTTTTTCTTTTCAAATTTGACATACAGCTTCAATAATTGTGATTAATATGTATATGCCCAGCAGTGGATTGTGCTTATGGGAACTCCAATTTTAAAAATTATCCAAAATATCTTAATTATACATGTACCTATCTAGCTGTGAAAGATAAAATTGTTAAGATCATCACAATAGAAATGATGCTAAAGTGGGAAAAAAAAGCTCGAATTATTAGTAGTTTAGAATTTCAGCTAATGTTCGATGATCATAAAATAAAAATAACAAATTGCGATTTAAATAATTAAAGCTGAAATGCCAAAGCAGTTCATTAACAAGAGCTTAAAGTAATTGATAACAATTTATAGTAACCAAATAATAATGAAACAAGCTTAAACTGCAATAATATAGTGCTCATTACAAATGATAACTCAATAATCAGAACCAGAAAATTGTCTCGGAACGCTCAAGTTAAATCAGTTGGAATTAAGACTTTATTGATCGTCGTGGACAGAATGATATCTTGATTAAACATTGATTAGTAGCTTGATTATGAACCTGTTTCATTCATCATGTTATCTCGATCCTGATCCAAGAACTATCCTGCAATATCATCTTAATTTAACCAGTAAATTATCCCATTTCGATAACTTTTAACCTACAATTCACTGATCCTTTGATGTATCTACCCTACCAATTCGACCTACACGACTTGCTTAGAAGAAAATAATATCATTAAATCTCTACGATTGCCAAGATAACATGCAGGTTTTATTACTTCAAGGAGGCCAATTCCATAATTACATTTGTTACATTCAGATTATGTTCACGTAATTCTTGTCCCGCATTATATGTTAGCTTTATGTATAAACTAATTCACAGGCAGGGAACAAATTTCGGCATGTTTATTATGAATGGAGGAATGAGATGAAGTTTTACGTCTTACTGTTCTGCAATAAAGACAGGTATCACCATACAGTGAGCAATGAGGGAAATTTTACAACGGAATATGGAGCCTGTATTGGTACAGGTAGAAACTAGTTGAAAAATATGGGGCTTGCCGTATTATCTAGACACATGTCCCGATCTCTGCGACCTTAAGTGCATTAGGAAGCAACGCAATGTGTTGATGTAGGCATTCATTTCTTTGAAAGTCAAAAAGTGATTCCTGTTGAAGGAAACATCCATCCTGGGAATTCCTTGGTGAGACGCAGTTACTTGGAACTTCAAGCCATGGATGACGATTCTGCTACGTAGGTGTATGCCAGAATGGTGTTTTGTTTCAAAATTGCTGTAAGATATTTTCGCCAGTTCGATCAATTTATCACATAAAAAAGCCATACACTTGTAAAATCTCATGATTGATAGGCCTGACTTTTAATTGTTCACGATTAGTTGGAGAAAGAGCTTTCTATTTTTGCTGCAGACACATAACTCATAGGAATGAATGAAAATAATATTACAAATACGTCATCAGCTTTTTAATATAAAGTAATTTAGTAACTCTGTTAAAAGGCATTGGTTACTTAGTTATTATATATTCTAAAATTGGATGATAAAACTTTGGAAGCAACTTTCCAGATAGGAAAATACGGATCTTTCCAAGTTCTGAAATCTCCATTGGCCATTATTCCAAGTTGCTGGAACGCATCTATGCATAGCTCTGAAGTGAGCCTTGTATTATCTCTTTATGGCTGATATGATTTTAAAAACAACCCTAATAAAATTATTTGAAAGTTTTTGGTGTACAGCAAAATATTGTGCACGTTAATCCAGTGTCATGATGGATTTGCATTTATTGAGACATTTCAGTGTTGAAAACCATGTATGATAGACTGCTATTATCACGATATCTTCATATTCGTATTTTTCAATAGTATAATCAGATAAACTCATTTCTCGAGAAGACAGACGTGACATGTACTGCTCAATATGAAAAGTAAAATGTTCAAGTGAACAGTCAAACCGCATCATTGAAGGAATATGCCATGCATCAAATGAACAAGTACTTTGTCTTTACCAATTTTATTTTGCTTTTTTCCAGATCTGAATTAAGCGTGTTACATTAAAATAATTTGACATGTATTTTGTCTGTAAATTTGAAATCATAAACGATCATAAATTATTTTCAAACCACGAAAAGTTTTGTAACCATTTGTTAACACTGAGTCGCCTGTTTTTACCATTAGAATTGTACTCCGTTTACCCTACGATGTAAAGATGCTTCGCCCATCTGTTGGCAGATCTGTACATTCTGTAAGTCATGCCAATATGGTGTTAAAGAAACTGAATAATGTAAATTAATGTATTAAAGTCTATTGGGCTTTATCGGTGATTAATCTAATGATTGTGGTTGTGATCAGTCCTGCTTGTTAAGAGGCTTTTTTGGCAATTTGGACAAGCTTTCTAAAACTGGTTACAATTTGACGATTTCCATAGGATATATAGGAGTTCTCATAACTTTTTAATATTTTGAACGTACAAATTTCTTTTTTCATCCCATTTATAAAAAAAGTACGGAAAATGGTCGGAAATGCTAATACTGGAAGACTAATGCATTGACTCATTCTGATTTTGTGTTACTTTTCTTATTCTGACTTGTTTTGTTTTTCTTAAAAGACAGATATGCACTTAATTTGGAATCTCAAAGAAAATGGGAATCATTTTAAGTAACATTTGTATTGCAGCTAAAGAACATAGACCACAATTATTTGTAAACTTGTGCAAGAGACAAGAACGCCCATTACATCTTAGATTGTAACACGAAACTTTGTGTTTTAACTTTCACCACATGTGCCTTATTAACCTTAAATAAATAAAGAATTAGGGTAAATTATCTTTTTTATTTCTAGCTTTGATAACTTCATCCCTCTTTCTTTGATTTTCTTGAAAAAAAATGTTGCTTTTTTATTTTAAAATATGTTTCGGGCAACTCAAAGTTAAAATGGTTTTGGTCGCCTTGTGAGGCCTCGGCAGTATGAACCAAATCTGGTTGCACTATGGGGAAAAAGTGGAACAACGAATTTATTGGCTTTTAGATATTCGAAAATCGAAATATATTTCATCTAGCTTGGAATGTAAGTTATTACGTGAACGCAATAATAATCTTACGGACGGCGGCCATGTTCGCAAACCTGAAACGCATTACACTGTTGTTGTCCGTATGTGTAGATTCTCTTATGGTATGGTTTATGCCACAGCTGCAGTATTCTTGCTGATCGAGGGCATAATTTGCTTTTAATGTACTTCATCCAATCAACGTAAAACCGTTCGGCAGATCGAAGTCTGGCCTTTATATCGCTATTTAAACATAGTGAATATAGGGCATATATATTGATATAATATTGAATAAAACTGAATACATATCATATTAAATTTCAAGATATCCCGATAATGAATATTTATTTAGTGTTATATGTAACCCAATCATACATAGTTAATCTGGTTAAGCATAAAATTAGTACCCACATACAAACATGCTTCACAAACTTGGATTATTTCTTCTGACATAACATGATGGAAGCTTTGACACATATCCAGTATTACAGGATAACCCGAATGCATTATGCATGACAGTCGAATACGATCTTATTTTACGTGAGAGAGGCTCATAATTCATTACAATATGGCGTTCCATTGAACGGATGGATTTCACGAAATGTATCCTATGACGGTGATTTATTAATAGGAATTATTCACAATACAATACTGGCACCCAATCGTAACCAACCATAAATCCACGTTAGTACAATTCAATGACGGGTGTCAGTTTCAATAGGAATAATTGAAGAAGTTCGTCTACAATTTCGCTCCATTCAAAGTATGTTATTACAGATCCTATACAAATTAGAGAAGAGATATAATCGAGTAATTACATGATTACATTCAGATATTATTTATTGCATTTTCCGATTTCATTTCTGTGTTTGCATATCTATTATGAAACGTTCACGTCCAGTGTATAAATATTTCCAAATATGAAAACCTTCTTAGTACAATAAATATATGTGTCTATCCGAGAATAGATATAGCTAAAATAGATTATGATCTATTTCTATTTCTTTGAGCTTATATTAAAATCCAGTGATTAAGTTAGGTAATTTTGAAGCAACAATAGTTCTTGCAAGATTGAAAAAGTACATGACAAAATTCTATTCTCGTCTGTTTTTGATGGTAAAGCTAAAGGTATGGGTTACGAACATATTTGGTAATCTTTTTGAGTAAAAAAACGAAAGGATATAAGAGCAATATTTGTTTTATTCGGTTGTGTCTGCGACGGAAACTGCAAGTGACCTCTTAAAGTTCAATCAATCAGATAAATCCACAGTAATTGAGTACAACTTGAAAATAATGGGCTCAATAATACACTTCCTCAAGTGTCCAAACCCCATTACAATAATAACTTGACTTTACCACATCACTATTCTACATCATTATAACGTGATGTATGAGTGGTCATTTTGAGATGGTCACTTTAGTGGACAATGGTCAAAATAAATAACCCTAGGGCTAGGGCGGAGATGTCCAATTTGGTCATTTTATTGATGACATTGAGCTAAGAATAGCGCGTTATGATATTTTATTGTGCTAACAAATCAAACCATTAGAGCTATTCTCGCTGTGAAATTACTGGAAATGATTGGAATTTTGTTAAAATGATGGAAGATGCAATTCAGTTCAATGAAAGATTCATTACCGTCTTATATATCCCTGTTTCGAACTTTTTGTACTTATCATACATTTGATATATATTATTTCATGTTCTCTTGTATTGAATGGGAAACCAAGGAAACCCCTACTTGCCTTATATAAACTTTTTATTTAAAGAAAAAAATGCCAATTACAATTTTGATCAGTGTTCAGTTAAACCGTGCTGTTTTCTACTACAAAAGACACCACTACCTTTGAAAAGGGAAATCAATTTTAACTTTAAATAACACTTTCGGTCAGAAACGTAAACTGATACAGCTCACAACTTTCTTTTCTGGGTGGTAACGATAGGGGAATGGTCAAAAAACCTTGCTATACCTTTAAAAACCCGATATGAAATATTTGAAGGTAATTAAAGTATCGATGTATCATGACGTCCACATTTGACCTGTAAACTCCATTATCACTACAGGTATAAACGGTGAACGTGTAATCCTATTTGATTCTCTTGTGATACTATTTAAAACAGGGTCATCGTGTCACATAATACATTCGGTAGTCAATTTAGAAAATGTACTAGCAACGATTTAATATCTAGTATTAGATATTTGTCAAAGCAATAAAAAGACCAGATAGCCTCTCATTATTTTTCCATAAATCACTGTATAAAATCCGATCCTACTTTTAGCACGGACAGAATAAAAGGATGAGACTGACCAGGGCCGGGATTTAGTTCATCTTTCACATAAATCATTGTCATAAACTACGAGCTGATACATCTAGCTGACCATAACGTGGTAGTGTAGATATTATTGTATACGCAAGCTGTGAATCATGGACAAATTGTGAGAAATTGCACTCATACGCTTTCGCTTTTAAAGAGCTCGACATAATTCACGGGCATCAGATGACATATCCATTGGGCCCAGAAAGATTAAGCACCATGCAACTTTTGCATAACAAAACCGCAAAAGCAGCTTCCACAAGGCAAAAAAGCTAAAATTGAAGTGGCTAAACATGGTCGCTTTCGTGCCTTTTCCAATGATACAATGCTTGTCAGAAACGCAATATGACCGTCGTTATTCTTTCTGATGTGGAAACCATTTCTGTCATAATGCACTATTATAATTAGTTATCCTTGAGAAGGGGTATATGTATACATTTAAGGCTTTTTAAATACATGAATACACGTGGCTGACGATCTTAAAATAATTCTGAACAAATATTAAGTAAAGTGCATTAGAAAAAGAATGTTAAATATTAGGTATTCATGTCAAGGCTGTTTTCAAACCCAAACCCTTTCAAGTTGTCTTAATAATTATTACCAAAGTTTGTTTTTGTTCAACTTGAACTACGCAAGTAGGCTGCTAAATTGGCGGTAGGATTGTCATTTTTGAATGAATGACTTTTAAATTCAGTATTGACAGCCTTTAAAAGGTGTTGTTTTTCCTAGACGGTAAACACTTTACGATCAAATTTGATATTTAGACAAACGTTAATGATCGTGTGTATGACGGATTGTCAAAATGTCTTAGTGTGTCCCCCTAGTGGTAAATAACAGTATACTGTTACTTCAAGTGAGTTTTGACAGGCTTAATTTACCGGCATCTCTTAACAACCAGGCCACACAGTATTTTTAATACATATTTTCTCAATTATAAATAGAACAATGCACAGTCATCGTACACAGTTATTAGCAACAATGCTAGAGGCTTAAAACGTCAAAATGCTAGCCACGGCGACGATGACATACATTGTGAAGTTGATCGCAGACGACAGCGCTATGCCTGGCTGAGCTGTACTTTTTGTAGAAGCGCGCGAAGTAATTGGAAAACTGTATAGGGTTAAGTTTAATGAGGGGATAATGTTTCGTTTCTTCTGTTACTAAACTTGTCTGTCATACAATATTGAATTTAAATCCATGTTAAATCTGTATTTTAAATAAGTAAGGGAGACCAATCCGCCATTGTTATTCATAAAGTTAGAGCGATGAAGGTTGAACTTTCTAAATCCAGGCTTTCGGCAACGATTTCTTCTAGTTTCCTTCAAACATACACATATTTGAGAGCATAACAAATCTTCTCTCATCATTCTATTTGGAAAAAAAAACTTGATGCAGCCTTTATCCAAAGCATTAAAGCATTATACCGTCCGAAACATCGGGCACGTTTGCAGACATTTTGAAACATGGTATTGAAGCCAGAAGTACGTCTAAGATATTGTTAGACTAATGTTTATTTTCGTATTGTTGATAGAGAGTAGTATACTGTTGTGTTTGGCGACTGTTGTTTAAAATACCAACGTGGCATCGGAACTAAAATATCCAAAGTAGTTTATTTTGTCGAATAGTTTTGGTATTTGAATCACATCAGTGGGATTTATTGTGTAATGTTATCTTGTTCTAAATAATTTTTGGTCTCATTTATTAATATCTGGAAACATTAATAAACACTGTTTTGTTTTTTTATACTATCTGTTAGTGCAATTTCTAAATCTCTCTTGAAGATAAACAAACAGAAAAATTCCAAGTTATAAGGTAAAATCGACTTGATCACTCGAATCCTAACACAAATTGTTTTCAATATGCCTAATAAGGTGCAGAAAAGTAGGATGTAAAACCTCTCATTTCACTTTGCCTTCTTTTCTATTGTGAGTGTCGATTTTGTGCGCTTGCGATGAGATGTCTCTTTTAGTAAGTGTTCATTGCTACAAAAAATGTTAAAATTTAGATCATATAATTGACTTTAATGTATGAAAACCAAAGAAAGTTGCCCTGATTTAGTCGTCTTTTACTATTTTCATGGACATAAGCGGGGTATTGAAATCTTATTCTTCGATATACTTTACGTTTACCATTACCTTACACCAGTCCTTGCTGGTATCATTGTATGATATATAACCGAAATAAAAGCGATTGCAATCACCAACTACGGCAAAAAGAACTATCGATACAAACCAGTACCTTCATTTAATATTCCTTTTATGTGTGAACTTAAAGTGTCAATCGTTGAAGATTTAGTTAACCGCTAGAATTTAATGAAGTATCTTATTAGTTCATTAGAATCTCATTACAAGGCAATTAGATAACGATAACTATTCATTTATC
This sequence comes from Lottia gigantea, assembly GCF_000327385.1. Lineage (NCBI taxonomy): Eukaryota > Metazoa > Mollusca > Gastropoda > Lottiidae > Lottia > Lottia gigantea. The sequence continues at coordinate 852,520 of NW_008710245.1, forward strand.
AATTAGACAACATATCAGTGTCTTGACATGTATTTATTAATAGAAATTAGTAGGATTATACGACACGACATGCTCTACGATATGGACATCAATAAATTCTCTCAATTATACGAATAAAGCTATCAGACACACTTATGCAATTTATATTTGGCAATTTACAAGTCGAATAAATGCCAATTCTCTTAAATATACCAAAAATTATACAATTAGATCACCTGTGCAATTTATTACGCATATTCTGGTTGAATAAATACCACGTATTGAATAAAATATACAAAAGGAATATTATTAGACACTTATGCAATTTATATTTGGCGATTCCCAAGTCGAATAAATGCCAATTCTCTTAAATATACAAAAAAATTATACAATTAGATCATCTGTGCAATTTATTACCCATAATCTGATTGAATAAAAGCCATGTATCGAAAAATGCTAAAATATACAAAAGGAATATTATTAGACACTTATGCTGTACAATTTATATTTGTAGATTCCCAAGTCAAATAAATGCCAATTCTCTTCATATACAAACATTTATACAATTAGATCCCCAGTTCAATTTATTACACATATTCTGAGTGAATGAATGCCATGTATCGAAAAAAAAAACTAAAATATACTAAAGGAATATTATTAGAAACGTATGCTATGCAATTTATATTTGTCGATTTCCAAGTCGAATTAATGCCAACTCTCTTACATATATACATGTATGAATTATACATCTAAATCATATAACTATGCATTTATTTTGGCAATTTTCCAGTTAAATAAATGTCAATTCTCTTATATAAATATAAAAATTATACAATTAGATCAAACATAACATTTGTGCGATGTATACTTAGCACTTTTCAGGTTAAAAGAATGCCAATTATCTTAAATATATACATAAACAATATACAATTAAATCAGACACCTATGCAATTAATTATCTGACAATTTTCAGGTAAAATAAATGCCAAATTTCTTAAATATAGCTTACATAATAATTATACAATTAATTCAAACACCTGTATAATTTTTGTCCAATGAATACCTTATAATTTATACAATTTCTCAAATGTACAACGAAGTTTTATATAATATGATTTGTGGGAAAATGGAATAAATGCTATCTATAAGGCTCTTAACACAATTTATGTATTATGACATCGAACCTTATACCATAACAAAATAGTTTCGTTGTTAAAATAGTGCTCAATACATCAATTTTAGAACTATATTGACATAGAATTTTCAGATTCAGGTGTTTTAATATTTATATTTTGATACCTAGACAATAAATCAAGTATTTATGCAATTTATTTTGATGCTAAGGTTGAATAAATGTCATATATTGAGTCAATTATCCCTTCAGTTTAATATGCAATTATTATTTGTAATTAAGCAATTTATTTTGAAGAATTTTAAATGTTTTACATTCATTCAAATACAATCAAATTTCAAAAATCATGTTATAATATACACAAACAATTGACACAACTGTATATAATAAATAATGTAACCGATATACACTTTATTTTTTAAATATTTTCGTGTCGCATCCTTTTTTTCTCAATTTATCTGTTTTATTTTTATTTCAAAACATTTTACAAATATCCCTATAATACACTACTCTAATATGCTATCTATTCCATGTATTTGGTTTCTATGGATTTCTTCTTATCGTAATCAGTATCTCTGTTTGTTACAAAAATACACTTAAACAATACAAAAAGAGCCTTATACAATCTATTTTAATGATTTTAGGATGTGTAGGTTGAAGAATTTTTATCAACGAGGAAGCTCAAAACCTGCATACAGTACGTCATGGATGTTTATAATCATACACACGTATCTTATGTATTATAAATAGTACCGCATTTAAGCCATTATTCAATTTCAGGATTTTCAGCTTGAATACATTTCTCAATGATATAACTTGCTAGTGTTTGTATGGAAATTTTTCCTATATTTGTGTATATGGTACCAACGATATTTCTTGGAATGTGAAATAATATTGTCATTACAGTGCGACCTAAGGGTAACGTCAAAAATTACACATTCAAAATTTGAAACATCTTAGTCGTACAACCATATAGTAAACAATATTTTTTGTCAGTTGAGTGAGTCATTAGTGATAGTAACGACACAATGTAAAATGAAAATACAATTTTTAAACTTCATTCTGTATTCTGATGAGGATTTTAGACACAAAGGCCAAAATAAAGACCCTTTTAAACAAGGTTAGCTAGAAAACTAGAAATTGATACTAGAAAATCAACAAGCTAACTTTATTTAACCGTCACTTTGCCTGGCAATGTTAGCCCCAATTAAACACCCAAAATCTTATAACTTTACAATCTAAACTAGAATCTCGTTTCGGATCAATTAATACAAGGAAATCAAACCACTCATTTGGGAAATGAATTTTGACTTTTCAACATGGATTTGATGGTATCTCTTACTATAAAAACATTACCGGGCTAATTCTGCTTGGTATGTTTAGATTTGGGTCTAGTCTCTAACGTACACCAAATACCAGATATCGTTTACCGTTTGGAATGAAAATACACTCTCTTCTTTAAATTCAATCAAGTCTTTAATTTCATCAATTAGAAAAGCAACGAGTCATTCTCATTGAATCCGAGTTAGAGAGCAGAGGAAGGTTATTTAAACTTGTGTGTCTGCGAGGTGTCAATTACATCATTGTTGTGACGGATGTCATGATGTCAGGGAAGCCATTGTTGATCTCCAAATTTAACATAGAATTGGATGAAGGATAAAATTTCATTTTCAAAATAAATTTGATTTCATCGTGTGAAAGTTTTACAAGAAATTAATGTTGGACACTGACATTTTACAATAGTTTTAGTCAGACAGTTGATGTTCACTATCGAAATCGAAGAACGAAATGAAATGAAATGGAGTTTTTCGTCCAACTCTTTTGCACCTGATTGTGCACAGCGGAACTTTTCTCAAGAGAGCGGCATTTGCCTGCTCTTTTTCAATTTGCATCTGCCGAAGGATCTTATACGTGCACAATCTAAAATACACGGATCGTCATCCGATGATTTCAAAGTCTAAATAATGCAGTTATCATTGTGCCGATTGATAAATATCATTAATTATTGCATGATACTAAATACGATACAGATTCCAGTAAAAAAAATCAAGAAAATTGTTTTGAGACTGTGACCCACAACCAGATCAATTTTCTCATGAGAAATTCGAGCACCTTGAAAATGGTGGTTTAAAATAAATATCCGGTCACAATGCAGGCACTGGATTGTGTGTTCACGTTCTGTACCATTACGCCACATTAGTTCGAATCACATGCATGGCGGAAGAACAAAATAGTTCGAGGGTTTCTTCGAGTTTGTGCCTGTTATTTTAAGACAATATTGAAAATAAATGAAGATATCTAATAGTCTGAACCATTGTGTCTTTAACATTACCAAGTTTATTAAAACTTTAACTACAGATAACACTATTCTAAAGTTTCAAATTCTGGAATTTAATAGCCGGAAAAAGAAACGAAACGAATGTTTTGTTTTGAATTTTTGTATTTACTTTGCATGTTTACATTGATGTGGGTCTTGGTAAAATGACTTGTTGAATTATGTACGGTGAAGTTGCTGGACTTAATTAAATTAATGGATACACAATCAATTTGGTGGAAAAAGGTTGCGCTGTATAAATTCGTTTCATATTTTTACAATGGTTCAGGTAGTTTCGTGTATTTCTAGATGGTAATTAAATAGTAAAGTCTTCTTTTTATGATCTAAATATAAATATTTCGTAATTCAATCATATAAGGAATTTTAAATAAATACTAATTATCTTTTATAGCGTAAATAAATAAAAATTCAGAAATAATTTTTCACACTATATTCTGTTTGTCTCAAGCTTGTTATGAAATGAAGTTCTTTGCAATTGTTGGCTCTCAAATTTAGGGCTTTTTTATATAAACAAAATTAAAAATGTTTAATAATAATTAAATGATTAAATCCAATTCGCAAAAAATTGGGGCGAATTTTAAATTTTAAACTTACAAAGGTAGATAACTCGTGGACGACTGTTGATGGGGTTGGGTATTCAAGGTTGAATGCAATACAATTTATGACTGAATGTACACATATGTTGAGAACTTATCAATTTTTTAAAGTGTTGAAGATTTACTAAATCCAAAAATTTATTTTACTTTTGGAAAAATGGTGTCATCCTTATTTAGTAATTTAAATTTTTTTTAAATTTTACTGAAAATATATTATACCAAGAAAAATGCTTGAAAATGAAATATCTATGTTCTGTATTCTATATTAATTCAAACAGATATTTATTAATAATTAACAGCAATTGTTTTTTGAAAAACATAATCTGCTATAGGCCTACATGAATTTACCCAGGTATTTTCCACTCGGTAACCCACGAGTGATGTATTTTCCTTGTAGTATCACTATAGTCAACACAATATGGTAAAGTTATTATACTAATGTTTTTATAGGTAATTTCTCTATGATATAATAAACATTGGCTCTACTACCATATTTATAAAACTCACTCAACAATCTCGCACGTTATTTTAGAAAATAAATCAACGAAAACCAGCGAAAACAAATGGTTTGAATATTAAGAAATCCGGGCTAGTCATTTGTAAGAAAAACAATGAAATCAGATCCGCTCAATTCTCTTGTCGTTTTTCACCATATTCACACGAAATTTCCTCTTTCATCTGCAAATCTTGTAAACCGTATCATTGAATTCTGGCATTGCCGGCACCAAACATTCGATTAAAACAACCGATAACGCGAATTAAACAAACGGATAAAATAAAAAGCCTCAGTTGAACTAATTGCTCAATTTCCCTACTGTGTTTTCACATCGTTTTACGTTCTATTGTCTTTCTAAACAATTATGCCAATTGTCAATTCAGGCGGCATCAAAGACTCCTTCAAATATGTTGTTTTCTTCAACAAGACTAAATATTTATTTAGATTGGATTCATTATTCTCGTCTTGTTCAATTCTCGTTAAATCACGTACTCGGACATGTAATTATCACGTGATTTGTAGTGCGCGTGCGTTGATCACATGATAACGTTCGTTGGTAGTTTGACGGTGTAATGTCGGCTGTATGTGTGACCCCTGGACGTCAGATTTGACCTTAATCATATAATTATAATGAGAAATAGAGTGTATTTATGACAAATGACCTGGCTATTGGAGACAAGTCGCCATATTAGAGCTCGTTATCTTCTACTGGTAATCACAACTTATAACTAAATGAGTTATTAATGCTCGGGAAATGATCTGATAGAAATAATCACCAACCAGACTAGGCCGATATAAAGTTAGGACTTTTTTCTCTCTTAGAACGCAAAGTATGCAGCTCCTTCGGCGTAGGGCATGTCCACGCCCAGACATATCAAAGCTTACATAATATTTGAATTCAAAATGTACACCCTGTGGACGAACGACTAGGCTAATACAAAGCTATGACTCTTTGTTCTCTCTTAGACCGCAACGTTTGCATCTCTTTAGATGTAGATCTTGCTTACGTATCAACATTCATATTTTAAGTCTATAAATGTATACATACATATATGTGGACGGACGACCTGTATGATACAAAGTGCTGTTCTTTCTTAAGCCGCAACGTATGCATCTCTTCAGCATTAATTAAGGCATGTTAACGTCCAGATATAGACCAACGTTTATTTTTGAATCATCAATTTACACTACGTAGAAGGTCGAACAGCACTTAAGTATTGAAACAACAGTAATATATGCTTATTGTGAAAGTAAGTAGTTAACAAAAAAATTACGGCAAAAAAATGTCAGAAATGCAAATGAAACTGTCAAAATTTATTTTGAAAGCGTGGCATTTGTATCAGACATGTAATCCGATGCAAATATTATTATCCTTCTTTGAATTGTGGTTTTGTCACAAAAAGAAATGAAAATACATTATTTCTTAATAAATGTAATTTCTTAGATTTCGTGATAAGACAAGGCCATAAAGCCTTGATTGCTGATGTTTCTCGTTTTGACACATCATACAGATTATCACGATAAGCGGATAATAGACTTTAGGGATCATATCTCGTGATAGGTTTCCACATGGATGAACTGTAAGAGAGACGGTGATATCGGACGAAGGATCAGTGTCTTGAAGGTTATCGGAATTTGATTTAAAGTTGCTTTCTCGTGTTCAGGGAAATAATAATTCCGTTTAATTGGATTTAGATGAAAACAAAGGCAGTTAGGACTGTCGTGGGTGATTATTTATCAGAATTCCTATCGAACGGAAATTTGTTAGATTTATTGTTAATGATACAAATAGAAATTTCTCGTTACATAATATTGGTTGATATATCTAAGGGCTTAATATTGAAGCATAAGCGACCGTCACATACCTGGAAAGGCGCGTCTGAAACTATGTAATCTACTCCAGGATTCTTTATTTTATTAACCAGCCATCATTGATAACCTGCGAAAATTTCTGTACAATGACCAATATATAATTGTGAAATTGATGCTATACAGTCACTTTGAAAGTTGAACTTATATATTTTTTACTGAAAACGGATTTTCTGATGGATTCTTATTTTCTTACACCGACCCATCTCCAAATGGTAGTATCCATAACTTTTTCAGAACTGATTTATATTGATATTCCCAATTTCAGACGAAAAGGGGCAGACAATCCTAAAATTGTCTGCTCTAAAAAGATTTATGAGTAAAAACTAAAATATTTAGTGAGGATTGTTAGTCGCCTGCCCCGTTGTAGGATAGCAGACGTCAGATTTATATCAGAAAACTTGAACAATCCATAGGACAATAGAAAACCCCAAGATTTATTTCAAATCAGACACGAGCTTTTTAATAGTGAAATATGACTGTGACATTTTATTTTTCGACGTATGTGAGGAGACGACATTTTTATGGAGCGAAAAATAACAAATAGTTGTTGATAAAAAAATTATTTTTTCGAAATTTTGAGCAAATATAGTGATAATAACTTTATTACAGAAATATAGCCGAATATCTCACAAACGGGAGATTATAATATAACTCAAGAATTTAACGTTGCAGTAACGTCTTATACTTGAGAAGATGCAATATTATTGTATGACCTAGCTGAATCAGTTGAATCGTATATAAATATACTGATACAGATATTGGATTTTGCAATTGAGAGTACACGACGAATAATGGGAGATAACTCTTATACTATTGTCTGCCGTTCACTGACCAGACGTCATTTTTTTTTTATTCGGAGTTTCAAATTGCAACTTGCAATCAATTATATCAAATATTATATGATGACTTATATTAACTATAAAATATTGTTTTAGACTCTTTTACGTCTTAATTTACATAATCCAAATTCAAGTTTTAATCTATTTTTTTATTTTTTTTTTTTCATCCGAATTTATTTTTGGCAAATAGCAGTCTCGCATTCTCGTGAAGTAATCTCATGTAGACAACCATTTTTCAATTACCGCTAGGCATTAATTAAATTATCAACGATAAGCCTATCTGATAGTTTTAAATGAGTTTAAATCAAAAAGGGAATTTTTGTTATTTTGCCAAAATAAACGAAATTTTCTTTCGTTATCAATTTCTTTTGTTCTTATCGACTATCTTATCATTATTGGCATAGCTGATGAAACTCAGACGTAAAACAGTTGCTTTCTATCGGTGATAAATCATTGAATCTGGACCTGCCGGGATGAACAGAATACTCGTGAATTATAGTGGGTTCAAGTCTTACGATATAGTTTTATCAGTTATCTTGTATTACCACTTTCTGTAATTGACTGAATTGTCAGTCATTGATAAAGTTTCCTTTTTTCTGATTGAATTAATGTGTTTTTCTTCATTCATGCTTTCAATGTTTACCATGTTTTTATAACTAAACTACAACATAACTCTAAATTTGGTTACATTTGCGCCAACGATTCTTATCGCTGACGAAAGTGTGCATTAGAAAATGGGTATTGTCAACCAAAGCTTGATTTGAAAAATACTTGCTCAAATGCTTTCAATGCGTACTACATGGATATATTTATAGCCAAAACATTGCTCATATTACATTTATCTCGGACGACATTTTGCTTTTGAAGGTGGTTTTTGTCGAAAGTTTCCTTATGACAAAAGCAATTGTAAATGAAGTCATAATTTAAAAGGTAGTTTCAGGTCTCAAATGACTTCAAATAGCTACTACATCCGCATTGGCGAGAATCATTGATTGTGTAATTAACATAACACTCAAAATACAACACAATTCAGTTTTATTCTATTGGAAAGCAAAATTATGAAATGTTAGAAAACTTCTCTCCCAATTTTGCAAATTTCTGAAAGTTGCACAAATCTTATTGTTTAAAGAAATATAAGCATTCGCAAAAATTTTATAGTCGATAGCATCTCAGGTGTGAACATATTTTACCTGTTAGTACCAATGGTATAATTGGTATATGGCATTTCTTTAATTAATTCCAATGCCAACAAAGTCATATTCTTGATTCTTTGAACAATGCGTACATTGTAATTTGAAATCTGCTTGGCAATTTTTTTTTACCTGTTTATGACATTTATTGGATTAGTGAAAATGCCACCTCCATGCTTATGATATCTGGAACATTGTATTGAATGGAATTAATAGTAGGAATACTTCTTTTACCTGTGAATTCTTCAATTAGTACCAATGTCAGATTCATGGCACTAATTTTTGAGCAAAGCTTACATTGTCTTCAATGCAATTTGAAACTTTACTGAATTTTAGTGACATAAGACATTTATTGCTTAGTGAAAATGCCATTTTTTGGTTTGGCTACAAATGTATTTGCGAATTTATATTTCCGATCAAAATTGTTAGATGTCAGTTTTGCATTGACATTTTAAATATTTTAATATTAATTGACATTTAATATTAATGTATTATTGAATGTCAGAATGAAAGTGATACTCTGACACTAGGGTATATGATACATTCAACTAATACAACCAAATTAATAACTATGTTTTTAATTATTGCTACTTTTCGAGGGTTTTGCTTATTTCAGCATTAGTGAAAATTTCCCAAAGGCGGTACTGGCGTTATTTGGAACTTTTGGAATAAGAGTTAGGTAAATATTTCCAATCATGTCGCTTTTGTTTTCAACTCGTTAGAGATCTACAAATGAACTCAGTAAAACCAAACATCTTTGGCATCGGCGTCAAGAGACGTATTTTATGCTAAGAATAATTTCATTCGAAACACCAGATATCATCTAACTTTGGACATATTCCGAAAAATGATCTTCTGGTGTGAAGGTGTCATGTTTAGACTTCCACACGAGGTTCTGTAATATCAGAGGTATGTGATCTTGAAAAGGCAATCTGAAATCTCCAATCAACCACCCCATCCCCAATTCCAGCCTCCCACCTGTGGATGTCCTTCCTCTGTGGTTCTACTCCCTAAAGTACAATTTCATTATTCACCGAATAGCTAGGTTGTCGTGATTAGAGCCATGACAAAGCTAATGATATGCAAGAACATAGCCAAGAAAATGAAAGGGTTTATTAATTGTGACATGAATAAGTGGGTGTTTTAACGATGTTTGATTCAATGGTTTGTCATTATGTATAGTGTATATGTTTATGAACTGGTTTGGAGAATTGGATAAGAATTGGCCAGAATTGAATAATTCCGATTAACTGAAAATAACTCCGTAGACATAAATATTACCATGAAGTATTCCTGGTCTTCATTCCTATGTGATTAATCTTGGATGAATTAATTCACGTATTGTGTAAAGGTAACTAAAGAATGCATTGATGCCAACTATTAAAAGATATGGACTAAACAGTTCCCCTTATCGAATACAATTTGAAATGGATTATATATTGAATACTGCACCGATTATACACAAAGGCTGCCGAATAAGTGTGAGTTTTGCCATTTTGCACACTTTTCAAGTAAATTCTCTTTTAATATGGTCTGTTTCGTTTTCAAACTATTCGTCACATATTACAAATTATAAACTCCAAAAAACTTTTCAGTTATCTCGTTTACAATTTATGTATGCGTGGTTAGTTGAATGACATATGCAGTTTTACTAGCCAACGCAATCAAAGTATATTATCAACGCAATGGCACTTATTGTTATGATCCAGCGTTCTTTAAAAAATTATTAAATATTAAACAAATTTGATACATTATTACAAAAGTGAAAATCACATCAAGCATAATGATTCAAAATGAAAATGAAAAATTAGTAATGCCTCAGCTATCTAAATACAGATTGGCATTAAAATGTCTTCTTGCTCATATAACCGGAGGTGAATATAATTATGTTAAAAAGAATTGGCACCATTGTTTAGCCAATGAGAAGCTGGTAGACAGGATCCTTGTGAATCAAAGTTGTTATCCGGGTGGAAAATGATGTTTCTTTCTTATTTCCAAGACGTTTTAAAAGCCCACCATATGAGGTTTGACCTCTTGGTACCTTACATTAATGCATTACCATATTCCTCTTTAGTTTGGTTCTGCCTGATAAGTTAAAGTTCCCCATGTCGTTTTGAAACAAATTAACAAAGTTATTTCTACTTTTCTGTATCAATCAACTGTCCCATGAAAAGAAAGGAAGTGTTGTATTGGTTAGGCTAAAAGTCGAAGATTTGAATTTACATAACCTGTTGCATGCCCGCCATGGGCATTTCGTCACCTCTGAACGACTACTTTCGCGTCATCTCCTGCATTACGTTGAAAACCAAGTTAAAGTGTCTTTAGTACTAGAGAACTATAATCAATCACAGAAGCAAAAAGTCACCGATTTGATTTATCTTTATGACTTTAGTCATTTGCGTTTTTAGTTGTACATGTAGTTCCTTTAAAATCCTGTCCTGTATCTATTCAAACTAAAGCCTATTCATATGGTATGAATTATTAAGTCTTAAAGAGTTAAAATTTATAGTAGATTGATGGCAGAGTTTAACATTCCAAACAATAGAAATCCTGCTAGATACAATATGGCATTCATTTTGATATGCTCAGATCTGGGTTGGTAGATGCATTCTTGGTGTGACCCTCGTTGTTGACTGCATTAACCCAACGAGACAAAGAAAAGTAAGATGTAAAACTCCATTTCAAATGTCGTTGACTTGCTTATTTATATATAGTTTGTACAAAATTCTTTCGTGATAGAAAATAATCAGATCTTAATAGCTGTATTCAATATACCTGTCACACTACGATCCTCGATTGACATCCTTAACAGCACGATATTTTTAGAAAATTTAATTTTTAGATTCAGTGTTGAATTGTATTGCAGTATGCAATGAGGGAACTCTTGTCAGAAAAGTTGGCTAATATCACTGTCCGGGAAAATTGTCCTCATTGCAAACAGTTTGGCATTATCTGTCTTGTGTTGGCGGGAGGAAACAAATTGGACCTATCATGCACTTTTATTTAAAGGTTTTTCATATTGCATAATTAAAATGTCTCTTGTAATTGCTTAATGATATTGATTTAACATATGATATAGTTTTTTTTTTCAAATTTCTTAACACCATCAGCAAAACACTTTCATCAAAATGTGATAGGAGTAAGTGTTAATGGAAATTATTTGCAAAAACAAGTATATTCTATTACATTTCCTGTGGCATCAACAGATAAGTAATTTCATTTTAAATATATAAAAGATAAATGAAATGGCTAAATAACGTTGATAGAAATGACATAAATCCTATAACAACCCCAAAATGATAAGATATATATAAAACTGTAATAAGATGTCAAAATAAATGTTGCAATGATTATGTCAAAGAATGTTGGAATTGTACAAGTTTATGTAGATTTTTCTGATGTTTTCACAGGGATTGTGATGCCAAACTCGCCTCACTGTACAATCAGATTTATATAGCTGTACTTGATTTGTAAATTAACTCTTATCGATCAAGTATTTTTTACAAAAGTAGAAATTCAATCTTACGTTTGCCGGGTATATCATTAAATTTTGCAAGTTTTTGACAGGTTCTTTTCCAGTTTGTCTCAATAATGATTGACTTTAGAATGATAAGCATGTCTGCTCTTTCTGAACATCATCCATAAATCCAGATGAAACCAAAGAGATGTTCAGTTATCCTATATGAACGGATGACAAAATTGATTTCGATGAGAATGTCTTTGTCGATTGTCGATATTGCATGTTCTGGTAGAGCACTCGTCACAGGGGAATTTCTACTGGTGTTAGAGGCAGTTTTGAACATGATAGTATACAGAAAGTTTCGACCAGTATTTTGTCTTCCAGCCTGGTATTCGGTTAGACCTATCTGGTTTCACGGAGATCAAATTACACTTTATAGACTACAGCATATGCTACTAACATTTGATATTCCACTTTGTAAACAAAGATACGAGTTTTAGGACACGCCATAAAAATTATTTGGTCACTGATGCCACATTTTTACATACTTAACCATTTTAATTGCTTGGAATTTACTTATGGTAAAAATTATCTGCGACCATGTTACCCAATTATATTTTCCTCGCACAGAATTGTTTTCAAAAGTAACTTGAACCAGGTCTTCAGAATATTGACAAATTTATGCAGAAATGAAAACATGCTGATTTTTTTACGCCACAAGTCCAAACAAAAAAACGTCATTTTGTTGAAATAAAATAAATTTTTCACATATTCAACATTTTTGATATATTTAAGATGAACATGGACTAACGTTTCATATTGATTTTTTGGTGGAATACCATATATTTTTATATTCCTGTTCCATCGTCCGTACTGTAGGCTTATAGGGATGTAATCGGTCAGAACGTCGTTATAGATCTCAGAAGTCTAAAGTTAAATTAATTGAGTGGATTATATCCCCTTTTCTGTCCAACATCGATTTATTTTCACTTTTAAATAGTTTACATTCAAGGGAAGTAATAAGTGTATCAACGACAGGCCTTGAAGGAAGACCTTGATTTCAAAGGGACTTAATAACTATGCCATGATCAATGAACACAACTAAGTCAAGAGTTCCGTTAAATCACGTAGTCGCGATCCAAAAAGCAGATCCAGGATAACCTTCCCGAACCTTTTAGTTTCTAGCATTTCAAACGTTATTTCCAACATTTTCACGTGTGTCATTTGAAAGAATGGAGAAAGGGGGTATAAAAATAAGGTTATATTATTTCTAAATAAAGTTATAAGGTTATATTGTGTTATCGGTATCTAAATCTAGGTGTACCAGTATTTTCTCACTCGCTGTTCAGAACTATGATGATATTTCCCTAAAGTTCAGCTAGCAATGATAATAAGCAAACTCGCCATGCTGCCTCGTCGACAAGTCTGACTTAAACTGTGAGGAAAAACTTTGTAGTCTTCGGTGTGGTAAGGGTAATCCTGGATGTCAATTATAAATGAATAAATATTCGTTTCTCTTCATTGAGTGCATAGACAGTAGTTATGCGTGTTTTGTCTTCATGGAGTGCATAGTAGAATAGCCATGCGTCCTATGTGTTACGTCGAGATCTCCTTTTCTATGCTGCAATGAATTAATAAATAATTAATAAATTCAAATTTATCAAGTGAAATATAAATTAACATTTAATTAGTTGCAGTAACGTATTGGCAAATTCTAATACAAATACCTTTCAAACGAAATATTATATTGCTGATTTGTACAAGGCATTTCTAATTCTTAAATTTCATCTAATTCGATTAGCTCACTTGATCCAGAAAGGGCTGTTATGACCATTTTTTGTGAAATTTCTCATTTTAAATTAAGAATTTGTGAAAGTGTACTTATTTTCACTGATAATGAATAAAAATATTCTAACAATAGAAAGAGATTCAATATTGACTGTAGTGTGTATAATTTCGTAAAGGAATTTCAGTTCGTCGCCTCATTAGACCATTGTTGACGCTTCACACTACAATTAACCACAGGAAATCTGTCGGGAGGCAATGAGGTATTTTAATCACCCTAAATCTGTCTGATGGCAGTTCAAATTTGGATTCCCATCTCCTGTCGGAAAGTTGCTATAATGTCACTCATATGGAGGTAAAACTCACATCAAATTTTTTGAAAGTTTTTTTTATGTTTAACAAACCCTGAAATCTAATGGAATCGAAAAACCACAGATGACCACAGATGTCCACAGAACTTTATTACAAAAAAATACAATATAAGAACACTCATCTCTAATTTGCAGCCTTAAATTTGGTTCTAATATTTTGAAAATAATGACAAAGTACGTTTTTACTGGTTTTATGCATCGGTATGTGCTAAGCGTTGTGCAGGAAACTGGAATCCTCTTGAAGACTTGAGGGAGTTTTAATGACAATAAGCAATTGTTTTCGGACCATTTATTTTCGTGTTATTTTACCAAATAACGCTACAAATTTTCTCGACCTCTATAATTGAGACAAGACTGTTTTCTCATTTCAACAGAATCATTTTGGTTATTTTATGGCACCTCATTCATTTAAAACTTGTAGATTGGTTTAACGTCTGGACCGAGTTGGTAAAAGACTTGACTACATCTTAAAGGCATGTACATTACACGATAATGGCCTACAACTTCAGACTAACTTACTATTCAACGAAATTCTTTTCTCTGTTTGCCCTCAAGAAACTGGGGCTATAAACTTTGGCAGAAGTAAACGTGTGGGAACCATCTGGGCTTCACGCTGGAGGTTTGCACGAGCTGAGAACGCGATTGCAGACGAGATTCCATTTAATACATCCGGGTATTCTTGTAGTTCTAAACTTTGGTTCATGTCAAGTTTTTTTGTGTTTTGTTTCTTAGTTTAATGATTGGAATAACTGTGAAAGTGTTGAATTTTAATCGATTTATGTAAGTGCCAAATATGTAAGTAGATTAACAGATTTTAAATCGATCTTAATCGCTTGACGGATAATACTTTGACACGGATTTGAGGTGATCAAGCCATTTTCTTATACTATAGACTTATCGTAGATATCTGCCAACATAGTCTTAAAAGTTGTAAAGAGGGCATGAAAAGCTAACGTTGATCTTGGATTTTACTTTGATAGTAAGGATATAGGTCACAGTCTACACGACTAGGAGTCTATTAGCATAAGATTTTCTGTTTCCTTAACAAAGTACACAATCTTAATGTGACATTAGAAGAGTATTTGATATTTGACTTATTAAAGCGGGGACACTTGATTTAAAATAGCCCTTACAAGTGTTGAAAGTTGGTTTTATTCAAGCTAACAGTGTATGTTTACTTGTACAACAGATCGAGTCAAAGCTGGCTTTTGTCAGACGATGTTTTTCTTGTCCAAGTTGAACACTCCTCCTTTCAAAGACCTACATGAGTTTTACATACCAAAGATGTTTGACTGCTGAATCTAACATAACAATGAACAAGACCAAAAGCTTGCAGTTAATTTTGTCATTAACAAAATGTGTAAGACCGTTTCATTTCATGGATCCAACCTGCATGAAAGGGGATTTCTGCCAAGTTTAAGGCAGGAAAAAAACATGTGCCGAGATTTGCACCTCGTTCTTTTAACTGATGTTGCGCTTCGTGGACACCCCATCTTTCACGTTATCTCAATTAAAATATATTGTATGTAAACACATTATGAGTATATGCATTCATCACATATTTAAATGGTGTTTGAAACCTTAAGCGATAGGCGATGTTTTAAAATTTTACTAACAGTAATAGTAACAGTATTTTAACAATTACTTGAATTAATTTTTGAAGCTTTTCTACATCTTTGTACAGCCCCCTGTCAAAGTTAGTTTAGTACATGAGTCATTAGGAGAGGAAAATAAAATCCTCCCCTGTGGTGTATTAAGTTTCTCTGGTTAAAATAAATTCAATATTAAACTGTCCTATTGTCCTCATAGAATACAAGAAATGCTTATTTATATAATTGGTTGGAAGTCGTTCAAATAGATTGAATTACTACAAATCAATATATTAACCCATTTACAACCATCGTCCACTATATTTATCATATTGTTCAGATGGTAGAATGATTCGTCACGGCTTCGGATGTCATCATTGTAACCAATTGTTGAATTTTTGTGGATGTCACAGATACAAATCCATCCAATTTGGGAGGCCATATCATACAGTTAAAATCGTCCACATGTAGTTTGAAAATATGTACAGAATATCGTAATTGATCAAATTCATTAACCAATTCAGTATAAAATACGGATCGATAACGATTATTTATGTGCTTGAATTTGAACGATTTTAATTTCCGCCCAAAATCTTACGCCCATAAGATATGATAATGCATGATTTTTAGAATCATAATAGCTAGCAATCCATATCAACAAGATTTGGTTTGTGAAAGAAGAAAACAATTTAATGTACATGTTTACTCTATTGTTTTTTCATTAACAAGAATTTCTACAATGAAAGTTGCCAATTCGTACAACTGTGAAAACAATAAAAAGGGAAAACCAATTTCTCTCTAACATTTTACTGAAAGGCCGCGGAACCATCCGGCAAACTTTATACGTCTGTTGCCAATTACCTTTGACTTCCCTTTATCAACAATTTACACTGTATTTTACTATATTATAACAATATTCTTATATTATATAGAAATTCCATTTTATAAAGCATTTGGATACGTTTTCGTGGCTTTAAGGTATATAATATGTTTTAAGCCAGGTTATTGTACCCTGTAATGAAACTTTTGTATATGGACGTACCGTGAATGATAACCAGTCAACACTAAGGGTTCGCTTAAGGACATTTCGTCGCTCTATAATTTGTTTCCATTCACCACAATAGAAACTGATATCTGATTCCATTTTTTGTTCGTTATGCTGAAGCGGGAAATGTTTGTAGACACTGTATTGTTCTATTGGAATATTTTTGTAGTACCTTGGACATTTTTCAGCAATATAGCACTCATTATAGCCTTTATAATTATCAAGCGCAAAATCAAATATTTATTTGAAATGCCTACAATTTATTCTTGTGTCCCTTTCGACCCTGTAAGTTACCCTACCTCTACCAGCTATGGATCGAGTTCCACCATATGGTATTAACGAACAATGTACCAGTAATATGTCGGTGTCTTCTTGATTATCTAACACCGTACCAGTAAGATCATCAACTATTCTGCCTAGACGAATATGTGTCAATTAATACTGGTAATCTACATAAAAAAAACATCGTTTTCTGTGCCAAGTATGACAAGTTGTCAGGAGAAATGATGCCACGGGAGATTACAGAAGATGAGTTTATTTCTTTCTTACACGAATAGTATACTATTAATATTAAGTAGGTCTAGGTCGACGTGCTCCTCTTCAATAAAACTTGGTACTCAGACGGTATGTAATTGATTTACTTACAAAAGGGGTTGCTTATGACTCTGAACACGCTCTTGCAATTAGTAAACTGTCCTGGACAGCATTAATTTGAACTAATTAAGGATTTCCAGATTCTTGGACAGTCATCTGACTGATCTAAGTACTTATACAAATCGAAAGTAATCAAAGATGGCATCATTTTTCTTATCTGGAAAAGTCTGTTACAGCCAGTTTAAGTTTTAGTTTAATTTGCTGCTAGAATAATTTGACTAATGTCTTTGACATCATTACTTTGAACTGATTTCGTATCTTTTTCTGATTCTTGGATAGTGTCACTCTGAACTGATTTTTTTATATTTTCTTATTTGCATAAGTGTCTGAGACTGAGACTAGAATTTGGTTTCCATCGACATTAGGACCTATAATTTGCTTAAATATTATTTAATAATTGCGATATATGTCTCCTTTCTTGAATTTGGTCAAGTAGATTTAAGACTATGATTAGTGCTGATGCTTTATTGTAGGCATTTTCGTTTGCAGGCTCATACACTTTTCAATGTCGCAGGATACACGGAAGTCAGACTTATCTTTCTAAATTTGACACCTAACGTGACATAAAAGTGTAATAAATATATAAAAGTATCAAGGGTTTTGATTATGTGTTTTAACTGTGTATATGTGTCTATTTATGATGTGTTTATTTTAACACCTGTGTTAATTGTTAAAATATGTGTATTGTTTTTAACACTTGACTCCTAAATCAGCAAAGATGTTTCAATCTGTGCAAGGGAAACAGCAGTCGTTTTTCTGTCATGTTTCGTCAATTTGCCTTTCTTTTTAATTTTTCGGCTATGACTTTTAATTTTTTTGACATTTATTTAGTTTCCTTCCATTCATTCTACCTGAGTTTCCTTCACTTTATTCAACCTAGGTTTCGTTGTAAAGTTTAAGAACCAGATCCATATCCTATCGTATAGTTTATACTTCATATTGTGTCCCGGCGGTGGAATGTACTTTTGTCAAATGGGCTGAACGTTTTTTTTTGAAGTGATCAACATTTTAAATCAAGTTGTATCATGTGTTCCGTTGTTAAAAATCATATTGTACATTGTGCTTTCTAAATGATAAAAATCAGTTTTTATAAGGAACAATTTTGAAACCGAATCATGCTTTCCCAATCGTTTAGATGCTTTATAAAACTAGTTTAAGTTAATTAGAAAACGACATTTACGTGTGATGTTACACTATGTCACATTTCTATTATATTACATCGACAAGCGAGCACTTAAGAAGGAATTTCAAAATATTGACTTGGATAAATTTGAACAATAAATCATTTGTGGTGAAGGTTTGCCAGCCGAAGAAAAGGGCCTCGGCTAATGCACTAACATTTACAAAGCTACATGTAAAGTAAAGAGTGATGACAATGAAGTACAAGACAGCGAAGTGGTTGGACTACCCTTGTACACGTTCAGGCTTTATGAAAGAATAGGGGTGTAAAGACTCTCCTTGTCTCAAACCCACCAGCACAGCGTTAAATGGGAGGAGAACTGGTTGGTGTTCAGACAATATTTACAGAAAGGTACTTAGGTGTGAAGTGTACGCACGCTTTATGAGGCACTTTCTCTGTGTTATTTGGATAAGAAGTGTTGTAATTCTCGCAGGTGATAGATAAATAATGCCATCATAAATTACAAACATCTCTTACAGTAACTTGTCGGGTTATTACATAAACCATTTACTCTTCTCATTTTTACAAATTATGATTTAACAAAGTTTCATAAAATTTTAATGGCTATGGGTGATATAGTCTAACATTGAAATTTTCGCACATGCCGTGGCATCAGAATTAGTTTTACCTTGAGGAAGGTTCGAAAGCACCTCATCGCCTACCAGAGGGAAATCAAACTCGCTACCGACTAAGCTATATCAAAGAATTCAAAGAAGATAGTATGCTCTGGTTTAAAAAATGTAAGGGCAAAACACCATTTTGGGTGTGGTCAACTGTTGTCCAATCTATGGATATTTTGAAGATTTGCGGCTGATTTTCTGTACATAAAAATAATATAAGAGGATACGGTCTTTAGAAAAATTAAAGATTGTTGTAAACCAATCGAACAAGAGACTTAAAATTAGGAGTAGCAATAGATTTCATAAAAAAATACCTGTATAGCAATATCAGTGAATAACTCCTTAATTTAACCCTACTCAATTATTACGTTACTGTGGTAAAGGTGTTTTTGAAAACTATTCGTGTACGAAACAAAACCATAGGAGGTAGAATTTGATATTGTCAAAATATTTTAAAATAGTGTTCCCGTACTCTCGTCTCTTCATGTTTTTTTTCTCATGCCTTTTAATTGCCGTTAGCGTTTTAAGGTCGCCGTCTGTCGTCGTAACTGTGTTTTGAAACCTATAATCATCTTTTTAAAAGCCGCCATTTTGTTGCAGTAGTAAAAATGAACATGAAAAGAAGCAATACATCATGAAACGAAGCAAATATATAATTGGTTTAAATCTTAGCTGAATTTTGATTGATTTTGATCGAGTACCTAGGTTATCTCTCTTGACCCAAAGAGTCATTCTTTAAGTGGATTTTCAAAGAAAGATCTTGTTGGAATTTGGCAAAGATTTGAGGAAAATGGTTTTTGCCCGTTGGCATAATACATTTAAGAACACCCAGTCTATATTGAAACAAGCCGACGCCAGTTATATATCTCTGTGCGAAACCCGAAACCTTGGGCCCCGGGCATAACGGTCTTATGACTGATTCATGATGCAAAACTGGGTTATAAAACTCAGCAGGGCGACCTATTGGGCCGTCGCTCTTTCAATATAAGAGTAAACGTTTTTGTTGTCGTTGGCCACTTGATCCGTGTTTTGGGTATCTGTAATGGTCCTTTATGACACTACTAATTTGTATCATGTGTTCTTAATAATAATATTGACTTAAGAAACCACTTATTGTCAGTGGGACAAAGTACGTATATGTTTGTTATATTTACACCTTTTAATGACAATCAATTTAAAACATCCCCTTCTCTCATCATTTCCTGCACATAAAACATCACCTGTGTTTTAATGAGAAGCTCATGGGAATTTTGAGTTCGAAAGCATAATATTTACTACTTGAATTTCATTGCATATTAGATATGTTGTACTCGTAAATAATTGTCTAACTTTCCGGATCTGCCCAAATTTCTTATTTAAATCCACAAAAATGTTTTGTTTAGTATTTCAGTCAATTCAGGTGGATTTGCAATATTTAACAGGATTTGCATTTTGAGATTTTTGCAGAGTACAAAAGAATTATAACAGGATCTCATTTTTCTGTGTTTTGTTTATGCATATAATATATTTTTTCCAAGAAAATTTTAATAATATGTACAGACAAGCTGTGATTTAATGAAGCTCACATAAGTAAAAAGGAAAAAATTATCATAAGAAAATTAAAGAATAACCCTTTGAATGAATACTAATATTTCTAAATTTTTGGTGTATAATTTTATCGCTTCAGTGTTTTTGTATTGAAAATATGACAAAAAGTATTTCACGGTTTTTAAAATAATACAAGAGAATTGAGTAGGCCTGTGGTGTAAGAATAAAAATTCTCGAATAATTGACTAAATAATAATCATATACATTTTATTATAATCGCCATATGACTTGTCTTTATCTCTACTGATAATCATTGAATTAAATTTCCTTTCTTTTTTGTAATTGATCGTATACGACGTGATGATCAATCTTGTTTAAGAAGAAGGGGGACACCATTGAGATGAATACAAATAGATTCCGCCTCCTGCCCTATCAGGTTTCAGTGATTGACGTCGTTGCTATAGTAATAGATTTTCACAAGCATTGTGTGAATAACGATATATCCACAGGGTCGTTTGATTCAGCCAATCAGCGATTAGGTACACAGACTACAGTGCCAATATGATCGCGTGAAATAATAATAATAAAGTTGAAGAGTTTAGTAATTCTATATATCTTTTTCTTGTCATTACAGTTTTCCGACCTGATACTGGTGCCGTAAGACCATTCCCAAATCACGTCACAATGTTGCACGACCAGACAAGTGTTGGATCACCAAGTTCCAGTGCGGCCATGCTGCCTTCCTTTGGATTTACTCAGGAACAAGTAGCGTGTGTTTGTGAAGTTTTACAACAAGGAGGTAACATAGACAGATTGGCCCGGTTCTTGTGGTCATTACCGGCATGTGAACACTTACATAAAAATGAAAGTGTGCTGAAAGCAAAATGTGTTGTCGCTTTTCACAGAGGTAATTTTAAGGAACTTTACAAAATTATGGAGAATAACCAATTCAGTCCTCATAATCATCCGAAACTTCAGGCACTTTGGTTGAAAGCCCATTACATTGAAGCAGAGAAACTTCGTGGACGGCCCCTGGGTGCCGTGGGAAAATACAGGATCCGAAGAAAATTTCCACTACCCAGAACGATTTGGGATGGTGAGGAGACAAGTTATTGTTTCCGAGAGAAATCCAGGACACATTTAAGAGAGTGGTACACCCACAATCCATACCCTTCCCCACGGGAAAAACGTGAACTGTCCGAGGTTACTGGGCTTACAACTACACAAGTTAGTAACTGGTTTAAAAACAGGCGACAACGAGACAGAGCTGCAGATGGAAAGGACAGGTTAGTTACATCGCTATTAAAATATTCAAAATTTGAAACATTCCTAACTCCATTGAAATCATAACAATCCATCTACTAAAGTTGATAAGGGTCATTTCTCTTCACACTAAAAAAATATGTTAACTTGACTAAAAATATAGATCTGAATTTGATAATTTTGGGGGTTTTTTTTTACACTTCTGTCATAGTAAAATATAAGATAAAATATATATGTTAAGATTTTTAAAACACATCCGAATCTTTATTAGATCTGCCAGTTCCACTTTAATATTTGTACTTTAGAAGTTGGGTGCAATGTTGCAAATCATTTTCAACTTTACTTTTTTTACTATTTTCATATCCTGAAATAAATGGCATCCGCTTTAGATTTGTTATTTTTGTTTACATTTCAATTTATTCCACACGATATTATCTCTTTGTATTCTAGAGTGGAAATTAATTTTTTGTCGAAGGAAGTCATAGATGCGACACGAACATCAATAAAGCTAGAAAAACTCTTTAAAACGAAAAAAGTTAATTGAAATTTGATATCGAATTTCTGTTTCTAGCAATTTATAGATTTAAATAATTTTTTAGGCCAAGAATTATGATTAAATTTAAATCACGAAAGTCATTTGAAATTTCAAAAAAAAATATTTTCCATAACGATAGGGTTTTAATGCCATGTTACACTCGTAAATTCAAAGGTTTTAAAATACCAGCTTATCTGTGTGCTATATAATTCCTTCAAAGATATTTCGTCTACTAGAAAATAAAAACGAAAACTAGGTCACGTATATTTTGAAATTTGATACCCCAGAAAATCTTTTAAGAATCAGCCACGTGTGTTTAAGATTTGGACTGGGTAGAAAACAAGAGATTTTTACTGTTCTCATAATTCCCATAAACTGCTCTTAATATACTATTTGTGAATACCGTTCATATTTTTTATGGCTTTATAATGATAATTCTCAAGCGAAACCAGCTATTTACAATGTAAAGGATTTGAGCTCATAAAATTTGTTACATTCTCTCTCTCTCTTTTCATACATGGCTACATTTTGTTTAAAGATAAGTGTAATGCCTTCATTTTTTTCTAATTTCGAGTTGTCATGAAATACACCTCATTATTTCAGAAGAAAATTGTATGTTTCAATAACTTTCATTGCTACACTGCATCAGTTAAGAGTTTTAGTATTATTACATTGTGATATATGACGGTACTTTTCTTTGAATTTGCACTAGTTTTAACCCATAATTTGTCATTTTTTATTTTTTCAAAAAATTACAAAACATATTAAGTTTACTAAATTCAAATTGATATTAAATTAATAAATTAAGACCCAATTTAATTTGAATTTAATAATTTAATTAGATTTGCAGGAACATATATATTAATTGGTGTCCTATTAATTACATAATAGTTCCTGGAACTCTTGATAATATCATATAAATAAATCAAATGGAATTTCCGACGTGCTAAGCAGGAGGTCAATGGGCTGGTAAAATCACGGTTAAAACTACGAATGGAATTAATTTGTGAGGCTGTTTCACGTAATACGACATCCTCTCGTTAAGTAAGATTAATTAAGCCCAGGTTTAAGACATTGTTAATTAATTAAGAGGTGATTTAATCAATCCAAACACCTTAAGTTGATCAGCGAGAAAGTCAACAATGACCTGACAATATGAAAATATTTACATTCTTACAGTGAAGTGGTTTTAATTAAAAGTTTGTGTCTTTCCAATTTGTCAAGTAATGTGGGTTTTAAGAACATTTAGGTTTTCTGAATTCAATTAAATGACATATTCCAATATCTGAAATCTTGTTATAATTTTTAGATAGTATTTAAATTGTGCAATATATCAGAATGGTTGTCACCTAATATTCCATGCTGTATTTGAAATATTGGCAAAATACACGGAATTAGGGAACTTTATTCAGTACAAACTTGAGAAATATTGAAAAGGGACCAAAGAAATATTTTCATCAGACAATTTGTACATGTATATGTATTGATGTGGTATTATTCTGAAACTTGGAGAAATTAACACAAATTTGCGAGAAAATCACACATAATGCACCAAGAATGTTCTAATTGATGCGATTTTGAACTTATATATGAAATAGTCTGATATTTGAAATTCGAGTTATCTGATCTGACCATTAACGACCTAATATAGGTCAAACAGTTTGAACAAATTGTCGTTCAGCTAATCAGGGACAATGTTGCTCTATCACGAACTCACTACAAATATTAAAGGCAATGTAAATTGGACTTTTTATATCAAGGCAAAACGATTTCACGAATTAAGATTTCTCAAACGATTTTTAAAAGAAATTCCATACTTAAGTTCTGATTTCGATTATAGTTTGTAATGTCAAGTTGTTTTGATCACATGATATAGCAATCCATCAAACCAAAAGACGTCTTTTTAAATTTTATTCTTTTCCATTAAGAAATCGAATATGTTCGACCTTGGCAGCAGTATTAAGCTCACGTGTAATAATTCAATAGCATAAAAATGATACATTTTTAAATATTGTTATTTAAGGGAAAAGGAAAATGGTACTTTTTCATTCAGATTAATAAAACATATACAATGTATGGGACGTTTCCCCTGTAATTTTGTGAGATGGTATCTCTTCATGAAACCTTTTCCAATCTTGGACCACTTTAATCGTTCAAAGATGATAATATATATGAAATATATATTTCTTAAAATTTAAAAGGAATTTTTGTTTTACCATCATGTATAGAACTTTTGATGACCAAAATTATTTCTTTTCTCTGAATTATGAATTAGCTTTTCACGTTACATGACCTCTTGCTGTATCTTTGGATTTGATAGTTCCATGTCAAACTGTTCTAGCGAGTCTTTCATATAAATCATGAACTTGAAACAAATTTGAAAGAAAATAATAAAAGAATCCATCATTCACATTAATCTATTGCGGAGATTCTGTATCAAAAATGATGGATGGGGTATACAATATAGACTTTAATAGATTGTATTTTTAGAACTCTTCATTTTGGAAGGTAAAAAAGTTCTATTCGCATGTCATAATTTCATTGTTGTGTTTTTCTTTGAAAGTTGCAGCTCAATGTCACGTGAGAAAAACAAAGCGTTTTGAATCCAATTTATGCTCATTTTCTACGCACGCTCTTTTACTATTTTTGCATTTGTTTGCGTGGAATATGTCTCGTGATTGATAAAATTTGTTTATCTCCTTTGTAAGACAGTTTCGTTGAACATCTTTAAGCAATTGCGTTTTGTCAATTCTGCCAAATTTTTCTTTAATATATCATTTAATTTCGAAAACGACAAAGGGGTTGGGCAACAGACATTATATATCCTGATGGCAATTAGCAACAAATTTAGTGCTTAGGTAGTGAGATACAATTTGTCAATCGAATTTTCTAAGAAACAATTCCAATTTCAAATCAGTAGAAACACACCTGTGCATCAAAATAAGAATTTATATTTAGAACTCTATACCAATAAAGATAAAAATATATCAGTAAGATGTAGTTGGTTTTCTTGATCTGACTCTTATCTGTTTTCCTTTGTTCATATTATTAATAACACGAGAGTTTAGTGCAGATAGATAAATAAACTTGAGCGATTTATAAATTGACAGGTTTGCTTAACTTCTTAAGTAGGATTTGAATATAGGCAATTAGTTTATTCTTTATTGGGAAATCCTTGCAAATAAGACCTTACATCAACAAACAAAGTAGAGATCGCAAGTTAGACGAAGTGGAAGTTGAAGACTATCTGCTCGATTATTAGGACGATTCATTTCTGTTGAATACAACCTAAATTTGTATTAAGAGTGAAGAAATTCCTAAAAACTCCTATGTAAAGCACTGGCCAAGGTCACAAATAAAGAGATCTGCTAAATTTGATTTAGACCGAAATAATGTACAACTTTTTTGTTACTGTAGTACTACAGACTAAAACTATAATCATTTAACGGAAAGAGTTATTTTTCAATTTTAATTTCTTTGGTTTATTTTCAGGGATTCAAGAGACCCTAATGGTATGAATAAACTTCCCGATTCACCACCAGACGGCAATATCAAAGAAGAAATGAGCCCAGATTCAATCCATGGACAGACGAAACTTGATGCCTCCTCTCCTAGTGCTGTGTATACCAATTTAGAGAAAGCCTCTGCCCTCCCCACGTCAGGATACAATATGTTACAGGCGGGACACCATCCTATTGTGAGTGGTGGAGGATTGGGGTTAAACGGACATTCTGCTGACGTGAGCCACATGTTAGCCGAATATCAACCTTTATGATTTGTGTAGTTTAAAAACTGTGGATTAAACCAAAGGAAAATAATAATCTAAAAAAACTGTGTATTGGTGCTCCTTGACTTACGACATTTTGTCCCTAAACGTTTGTCGTCTGTTAAAATCCAATATGGATGACATGTCTGCCATGACAGTTTATGGTTTTCAGAGATATAATAAAATAATGTGCTTATATTATAATAAAAATATATAAGAATATTTGTGATGGATATAAGTGTATTTAGAAAGGAGAGGGCAGAGAAATATACTGAATTGTGAACATTACACCAGTGTAAAATATAGACAAGAGTATATTAAAGATAGCATTATCAAAATATAGCATAAGAATACAACATTGCAGCAAATATTAAGTATATGGAATATATGCGTTCCTTCGTATGTGAAAAATCCAACAAATTGAAATTCCAAATTGCAAATAATAAACCATCCATGTCAAAAGATTTCTCGATGAAACTACCAATTACTTATAAAATGAAGCATAATTATAAAGACATAATGCATAAAATAATAATGTTTGAAATAGATTTTCCATATGAAATAATGATAATGTGTGAATATTCTAGAATTATAAATTCGTTTCAAACGATTTACAGATTTTGTCTTTTTCAAACCATTACTAGTAAATTTTGTTACATGTTGTGTCCTACTGTTGACATTTATCTGTTTTTTGTACAGAATCTGTAAATTTATATAGCTATGACATTTGAAATTTTATATACTAATTCAAATTAGCAATTTTTCCATAAATTAATTTATGTCATTGTCGCCGTTAGCTTATCCAAAATCTTTTAGATATTTTGCTACATTATAGTTTTTTTAAGTCAAAGTTATCATTTTTTGACATTGACCTTCGTGAATAAAGCATAATAGCATCATTATTATAAATTATCATTATTATTATAGCATAATATTACTTGTTTGTTATATGAATTTTATTTGCCACTTCATAATGAGATTATTTTCATTATTAATTATTGCCATAATGCTGTATGCACATTTCTTTATTGCTTTACGGAGTCAAAACCGTCTTCAGAATTCATATAATTTCCTTATATTAACTATTAATGGAAGAAATACTTCAACAAAATTTGTAATCCTTGGGGTTTTGACGCCGACATCATGAAATTGCAGATTAGTTATGTTTCATCCTTCTTTATTTTTGCCTCAATTTGTTCCATATCATGTTAAATACCAATCTTTTGAATGATTGCATCTCATGTTTCAACCAATAATAACATTAAAAATGTCGACATTAGACTAAAATATGAAATTAAAAGTGTTTGTATTTGTTCCTTCCTAAATCGATATTCCCAGTTATTAAGAATTCCAAAACAAACAGTGGGATATTGAGGATAGGAAACCTGAGAAGAGCTGATGTGTATAGATATTAAAATATGGATTAAGTCGGCCATTATACTAATCTTACACTGTGTATGAACCAGTAGCGGGATTTATCATATTATATCAACACGATTAGTAATTTGATAGTACCACTTAAGTATTTCTTCCTCGCTATATTCATTTGTCGATTTTTCGGTCACCTTGAATGATATTCATGACCCAGCATACCTTAAATTATTTCTATAAAGCAATTGGTTGAAAAGTATGATATTCAAGACCGAGCATATATTATTTCTGGTATTTCAGTTGATGAAAAAAGTATATCGCCTGAAATAGATAAGGCCTTAAAATTGCCTTGTCCCAATATCAGCTATCTATGTTGCTAATTAGAATTAAGATCTTACGTGAGATTCCCATGCAACCAAACAAAAACGTTAAATGGCACCAAAATCAAAACGCAATTATGAAGAGTGATAAAGATAGCTGGAGAAGTTATTATATATCTGACACAAAAATTTCAAATCTACAAAATCTTGTTTTTACGCACATAACTAGATTCAGTAATGCCGGTTCGGAAGATGGGAAAGGCTTTTTCGCTGCTTCTGAAGTTATCGCTGCTTATTAATTGAATCCATCATATGAAGCTTGGTATATGCCAAATATCTTAAACAATGGATAATGGTCTTAGTTCAAACTTTTACAGACAGTAATTCGGATAAGGAAATTACATACTGCGCCTCTATAAATATTCATGCAAGGGTATTCGGACCGTGAGAATTCGTTCTAGCTAGAATCTACTATATAATTAAAAGCAATTACTCTCAAATGTTTAAACTTGTAAGCAGACGTAAGATTTTCTTCCCGCCAAACCCAACATAAATAAGCAATAAAATTGCCGCGGTGGGTTTGACTCTATTTTGATTTGA
Organism: Lottia gigantea; assembly: GCF_000327385.1. NCBI lineage: Eukaryota > Metazoa > Mollusca > Gastropoda > Lottiidae > Lottia > Lottia gigantea. The sequence goes on from NW_008710245.1 coordinate 881,045, forward strand.
ATGAGGACAATATAAACTAAATCGTCTACAATTTTCTGTTTTAAAGTTGTTGATTTAGTTACATCATACCCTTAATTGCGAGATTTAATTTGTTAGTTTGTATCTGTATAGTTTATCTGTGCCTTGCCTTTACGGACGATATACCCTGTTTTAAATTAATCATGTGATGCAGTGAAGAGGCAAATTATCGCCCCTGGCTGTTCGATGCTATCTCGTCGGCAATTCGTGATCTGACACGGTTTTCCACTGTTAAAATGGCCCATTTTCCGAGTGTGCTACATGGTAATTACCGAATTAAGATTTTATTGTGGTTTAGCGTTTGTAATTATTTGTTACACACAATGGCGTGATATCGTGTGAAATATAATAGCTTGGTCAAGAAACACACACCTAAATTTGTTAAAATTGTCCAAATAAATTATTATGTTCTTGAAACCACACCTTTGACAGTAATTTCCCCAGCCTATTAGTCGTCGTTGCTTTATTTATGACTTTTTTGATTGTTCTTATTTGTTAAAATCATCGACGCTTTTAAGACATGTTTCAATATTAATTTGAAATGACTTGAACACAAAGAGAAATATTTTAATCAGTTAAACAAACACATCTGAAAATCACAATTGCATAATAAAATCCCATCAAACATGCAGGATAAAATAGATAAAATCTGCAACATTGTAAACAATTTGGAAACCATCAACTTTAAAATTTAAAGGTGTTACCTTCATCAGATGTGATGCTCTAATGTCATTTCTAAAGAAATCGATGAAATCCATGTGTGTCTCTTTTTATGTCATTTTATTTTTTTGGTAAAGAAGAGAGTAACAACTTATTTACTTGAAATATGTTCCGGGAATACACCTCATAGAGTGTACAATGATGTAAATATCGATGATACAGGGGTGCATATCACAAAAGATAATATAACAGTAATTTCTGTTTACTATCGTCAACTATCAAAAGGAAGGGCGTTTTAAAATATCAGAATTTATAAACCTTAAATTTTACATAAATACACAAAATTATAAACTTTCCTTAAACTTTCCGTACCACAAACCTCGACGTCTGTGTTGTTTATTTTCTTAATATTACGACCTAATTTTATTAAAGTAATAAACTGAAAATTTGGGGCAAAGATCAAACTTCTAAAATTTCAGAATTTTTCCTGTTTTTTTTTTACACGACAAGGAAGCTTAAAAAGTCGAGGCGTCTTAAAGATGGGGAAATGCTAATAATTATATGAATAGAAAGTAGAGGTGTTCTAATGACATGGAAAAATACCAGTTTGTCCCACATATCCACAACTAATTCATAATTAGCTAAATTAGAAGAGAATTATCAGTAGAATTCCAATGAGTGACCGATCAAGAAAAGTCAAAAAGTCTTATTTGTTTATCCAGACTGTACATACATGGACATTTATGATTGGTTAAAACTCTTAATTACATGCAATAAGAACATAATGATATGATTAAGAATACATGATAATTCATTGGAAACACCAATTAATCAAATAGTTTGCTTAATTTGATACTAAAAAATAAGGAAACCCATCTTTAACAAGAAAGTTTACAAACGATTAAAGCATCTTACTGGATTGGTCGCTTTATGCTCATATCGACAAAATAATCGACCTATTCATTGTTTTATCTGGATTTTCACAATTTCCCATCTTGCCTTTAAATACCTAAAATGATTTAAAATACTATTTCTGAAAATTTCTCTTGACTTTTCTGGACTTAAAATCACTTCTCATTTCTATCAACTTTTCCGTTTAAGATAGACATAAAACAATTTTTGCATTAATTTGAAGATTCAACAATCCTCTAAAAGGTTCCCAAGAAATTTTTCATTTGGATTGCAATTTTTCTTGAACAGAAATGATCGAAGCCAGTATCCTCACAGTTCAATAAGGAGCAAATAAAAATATACCATCAGCGTCTCTTGGCTTTCATTCATTTTAACCAGACAACCCATATGTTAAAAGAGAAATAAAAAAAACTCACAAATAAAAATTTACACTAGATCACTCAATATTTGAGAAAATAGTGAAGAAATGTAGATGTTTATACATGTTAAGTGTACCATGCATTAATTATACACATATGTTATCATAACTAGTACAATTACGTTGGTTTTTTTGATTGCCCGTAATCATCTATAGTTAATGCCGATGAATGAGCTGAACTGCTAAAACAGAGAGACCAAATAAGACTTAAAGAGCGTTATAATGAGATAGTGCCCAAACAGTGTAGTATGTGACAAGGTGTCCATGGTATCCAAATACGTTCGATCATTCTTACTGCTCTTGCTCCATGATCTTTTGGCGAGAAAGAAAACACACGAATACAGATTATGGCCCGTGTTCCGCTATCACTATGATCTGCTAAGCAGTGTGACCAAAAGCTTAAAGGACGTTATGATGAATAGAACTGCGCAGTAATTTAAAAGGTCCGTATTGTCATAATACGTTCGATCTTGCTCATCCGCTCTTTTGCCTTATGTCGAGGTTGCTGTGAGATCTTTCTCATCTGCTATATGAATAAACATTGCTTTAAAGGAGACTCCTTCAAGAACTAATGAATCCAGATTCAGAACAACCATCAGTAGTTACTCGATCCAGAAGTGCTGATTAGAAAACATGCATTTTCTTTAATCCTTTAAGCACAACGAACTGGTTTAAGACAAACACATCCGTTTGCGAATGACCAACAACTGGAAATCTGAGTATTACATCTGAACAATCCGAGTTTGTCAGTTTAACCATCTTTATATTTTTCTATTCGATATCAGATGTCGTTAGTTCGAATTTCCTCACAAGAGCATTTTCTGACCCAGTATTGCTTAAGCCTCAACTGCCAAAGTCTATTATGTTTAGAATAGGAACGTAGAATTTGATTCAACATCGTGAAGTAGTCAAAACATTTGGTCGAACTTCTTTTCTAACTCTTTCATCGGAAGCTACTACATTAACACCTTTTTCGTTTCTGAAAGGTTATTTATTTTGGCATGTTAGTAAAATAATCTAACACGATGAAACCTTAGTTTTAAATTCAATAAAATAACTTCCTATCTGCATCAGAAAATAAACATTAAATAATATTTAGCTGATACAACAAATCTCCATTTATTGTATTTATTGAAATGTATTTACTCTTGAAAGCGTATTTGTCGAATTACTCAAAACAAACGACACAAAATCAACATTTTCTACAGAGAGCACTAAAATTCGCTAGATGAATATGAACACGACAACTAGAAATGTTTGATAATTTTACATTTGAATCACATTAAAACGCGTCCAGATTTCGCATTGAACTTGACAATCGTAGAGGCAGTAAACACAAGAGCACCTTAAAATGAAAACTGTAAGGTACTATCCACAGGAATCACAGCAACCACAGTAGCAAGTGTTGATCTCCAAGCGTTTCCTGGTATTCATGAACTTAACAATTTGCCACAAGCTAGCAGGATTTTGATCTATGCATATTCGTATCAGTTTCTCAATACACCATACCAAATATATTGGAATTCCCCATGCTCACTTGATTTAAATTTAGTTTCATGTCCTACGTTTCTACATCCGGCTGGCAACACCCACGAAGTGTGCAAAGAGGAAATTTTGCCAAAACATTAGATGACGCTTTTACAATATTCTCGTCCCATTCGAACGACTAACATTCTTTTTGAGCGGAATCAATTAAATGGGCAGATGAAGATGTTTTGTGCGTGTCTTTCGGCTGTGGACTCCATTAGTAACGAAACATCAAAATCTACATTTTAATCAGATTGGATACGAACCAACACCCGCAATATTTAATTCATTTGTAAACAATAATTCTAATATTGTCGAAAGAAAATTTGAAAAGTTCAAAGGTTTGTGAAAACATTGTTAAGCAGATGGCCTAACACCGTATCAAATAACAAATTCTCATATTTTACTGTCAGATATGAGACTTGGTTGATCGAAGCAGTGTTACAATTTAGATAAAGATTCCAGAGCGATGAAATTTAATATGGCCTCTTAATTACTCTGATATGTTTTCCACATAAACAATTTTTATTTTTGTGATAAAATTGTTCACCTACGTCTGTCATTTTGTATTGAGTAACATGTGATTAAGCGTTATGTTGATGGACAACCATTGATAGTTGATATGGACACGGTTCTAACACTGGGACGACACAATACGAAAGTGTACATTATTCGTAGTTGAAGGTGACAAGAGATTCAGTCCTCCTTTCCCCGAAATCAAACTTATGTGCAACACAACTGTTCTGCGTTGAGTATCATTCAAAGCGTTTTAAAGCTTCTTTTGCGGTTGTACCACAGCGAATCTCAAAAGAAGATTACTAGCACATTAGCAATTTCCTCAGCTATGGAAAAGGAAACAAAAGTAATGTAATTTTAATACGCAGTAGAAAATCAAGCGACACCTATAAATCGCGAAACTTATAAACATAAGTAAAATATTTTAGAAAGAATGTACCAATGTAGTCAATCAGTTTGATAGCTGCTTATAGAATGATTTTCTGACATTGTCGGTGTGTACATTGCAGTTAACTCACATTGCGCCCAAAGCGACGCACTTATTGAGAACGACTTGCTGATCCAAATTTATGTAACTGAATTCTCATGACAATGCTGAAAATGTGTTGTTGGTTTCATTCAACACCAATCACGTTGCCATATTTTTCGCACCTTTTGACAAGCTAGATGAATATTTTGGCGGTTTTAACATCATTATCGGTTTGGCCTTTGTTCGTTTGTTAAACAAATCCTATCACTCATCGATAACAAAAGTTTTGGGAAAATAATTCTGATTTTCCGCCAAGTTCATGTATGTATCATTCTCCGCAGAGACCAAAATCGTAACAACTTATGTCTTATGTAATAAATTTAAAATGTTCAGACTGCATGAACACCGACTTTTATACCTAAGTGACCATCTCTTGTCATACGGTATTTTGAAACAATCTTTGGATATTCAGAAGATCTATGTCTCACTTTTAACCAAACGGAGAATTGTGTATAAATTTTTCCTTTAAAAATAGAGGTTGGGCAAGGAATATCATGATAATTGTCATATTTGTGTATAGGTAATTGGCAAGATTTTTAGCATTGTTTTATGTTGCATGCAAGGTGTACTTTCCTAATGGCAATACTAGTAAATCGTCGATATAAATCATGATATACATTGAGCTTCCTATACCGATATTTCTCGTAACATATGGTCAAAATTAGGCAATTATTACTAATTGACTACAGAACGAATTTGACACATTATTATTCTGAGATACTGCATCCAGGTAGAGATTTTGCACGATAGCTTCATTTTCAATCACATTTTAGATGATCATTAACACTGAATATTTAAAATGTCGCCATATGTGACAAAATTACACGTTTCAGATCACTTTATTAGCATGGGTTCCGTGTATCAAAATATAACAATAATCGATTAAAATTAATCTTGAAAATACAAATTATCCTCTATTTAATTTCCCTGTGTGAAGAATAGACTAATCATAAAGCCAGGCATCTAATCTAATGTATTCTGATACGGGAGCTCTGCAAGGCTACCCACTTTCATCCTTTTGTTTCTACCATCTTCTAAGTGACATGATAAAAAGCGCTGATTCGTTTCGGTAAGGTTAAAGCTATAACTCCGTACGACATATAGGAAAGGACAAAGGAATCGTTTACCTGTATGACTTAGTAATTTCATGGATATTGACGGGCGGTACCCTGGGTTTATTCACGATCATAACCGACTTAATTTGCTATCGTGTCTCTCATTTTTTGTTAAATCTTTGAAAGTCAATTGACGTTGAGAACTCATTATGAGATCTTCATGGTGCATTCATCCATTTGTAATGTCTATTCAAGATTGTAGTTTTTTCTTTTGTGCGACAGGCTATTGAAAACAGTGGGGGTATATCAAAGTGCGACTGGATGATTGAGATTTGGAGTGATTGTGACAATGGCTATAGAAAATCATTGTTGAATTGAAAGTGATACTGTTAAGATTTTAACAAAGAAACTGTGTAATAGATAATGTACATTTGATACACGTTATGTTTATTTGATGAAGATACAAATTAATTCATGAATTGATAAAGACTTAATATTTTAATGGTTTAAATTAGCTGATTATATTTAGGATTTAGGTGCATGACTAATGGTGAAACGTCAACGGAAATATATTTGAATGAAAATATATGACAATCATAATATCATGAGCTAACTTTCAATTTGATTGAATTGCATTTTTCTTTTCATTAAACGTACTATTCAGACGTATTAAGTGTCAGACAGTAGGTATGCAAAGTCGCTCTGTAGTAAAATATAATACATTATATTATTATGTAATATATTACACAACGATATACGTAAAAGACATGAAAATCGCGACATAAACAAGATAAGTTGAATTAACCTTAAAGAATTTGCAATTTTAACCAGCATCACCTTGGAATTGTGGTCAGTAGCGTGCAATATTTTTTTTCCAGGAAAGATAATATGAGTATTCGAATCAAAAATTCACAGAAATGTAAAATGCTTCATTCATTTTGGTAATAATACATGGCTATTTTGAACGATACACTTTCTAAATTAATACTCACAAATAATAATGAAGCAGACACGTTTCGTTGCCAAAAGTATTTCAAAGTTCAAATTTTAGCATTACGCCCATCTTAGTACATGACATAAAGCACAGATGTCTCGACACGTCTTAATTCAACATTTTCACAATAATTTGCCCTTATCAGACCCACCATCTTTTTCAGCTAAACTGAAAGTGTTGCCTTTATACAGGTTTATTAACGATGGAGATAAACATCTCTTGACCTGACCGAGCAGGTGTGACCATAAATGACCAACGTTTGACCAACAAATTCTAATAAATCACAACACACCAAGCCATCATCCACCAAAGAATAGTGATGTAACCAACTCATTGGCTTAAATGTTATTGACGACCACCTCCGGTGCTCAAACGAATTTAATAGAACGACGTAAAGTCAACATGGCTTTGTTCTGGAAAGGTACTCATTATCCGAGTTTACTCTCTTAAAGACACATTTCTTTCGTTGTGGTCATTTTATGGCCAACTGAAAGAATCCTATAGCCAATGAGGTTTAATTTTGTTAAACCTGAACAGCAAGATACATTAATTTAGGGGATATGTGCAACATTAGCAAACTCAGCTTGAAGATTTAAAGGGTCTTCCACATGATCGACAACAAACGACAGAGCACAACTGTGCCTATGATATCAAGTAACATTGCTATTATTGAGCAGAAGGTTCCCCTGGAGGATATTTACGTATCTAAAAACTTTAACCTGTTATTAAGGTTTGGTTCAGTGATTCCAGGCAAAAGGTACAATGATTTCAATAGACCCCACACATTTTCCGTGAATAAGCCGTGTTGATACAGCGTGTTGCAATGTTTCCAACTGGCGCCTTGCGTTATTGAATGACTTCAGGGTGTAATATTAGTTGGTACGTAGTCATTCCATAATGGTAATCATCATTTTAACTCTGCCCCATGAATATCATAATGTCCATAGTCAGCCCAATTCTTCAAGTCCAGAGATTCGACGTCTAAATTTGTAATTCTTTAAGGGCGAAAAAAATCTTTATACGCTGGAAGCGTCCTTTATATCTCGGTTGCAAGCAGCTTTAAATCGCAACGTTTTTCATCGACAGATTTACACAGATCGATACTATTTGGAAGCACGATTAGACGCGATCCGTTGCTTTTTGATATGATAAAGTATGATCTGATGCGATGACGATGGATCGTAGAAAATCTCTCGCCACGACTGACCTCAACATCTGATAGGATAATCATGATTTGTTCGCGCCGTGAATCCTAATGGTGGAAACCTAGAATTTGACAGAAATCATATTTGAAGTAAGGCACACAACACAGCTTCTACTGATATGAAGAGTCGATATGTTTGTTTTGTACAGTTGGGTCACATTTCCAGAAATCATCTTCAGTATGTTTGTTGAAATTAACGTTAAGCTGTGAAATAATAAATTTATAACATTTGCTTAGCAGGGAAAAGGTGTGTTTTGTGTATTTACGCTTGGGTATATAAAGTTTCAAATAATATGGTTATCATTTTGAAACTTAATGTTATACATTTGATGTTAAAATTTTCGGAAGCTGTTTAACTTTACAGATGGACCTATTTTCGATTTTGTTGTCAGAATGTTAGCTCCATAGAACGCTTTATTGTCATAATTATTGGACATTTGTTAAACCCTAACATATTGCTTGTAATTTGAATGTAACACTTCAATGTTAGAAAGTTAATGCCACTGTCCTGGCTAAATTTAGTTGTCCTTCAGCCACTGTTTTTGCAAAATTTCCCATATTTCATACTTAATGGCGTTGCTGTCTACGTTGGGGTTATGATTCATGTTACGTTAGAATTTAAACCGAAGAAACTAGTGATCATGTCTGCTATACTCAAATGTTTACTGTTACGAGCATATCAAACAAGTAAGAACCTCGTACACTGAAAGTTGCGAAAGGTTACCCTTACTGTAAGAAAAACTGTTCATTTTGGAATTTTTATGTCCTATGGAATACTATTAACTACCGACAAACTTTTCTATCTAAATGGCGACAGTTTAAAGTAGGTGACTAACTGATTGTGATCGCTTTAGACATTCAATTGTGAAAATCAACAACTAGATTCCGCGCCAGTAATAGCTAATGACAAATCAAACTCTTAACGAAAGGCAAAGAGTTGGTTGTAACCCGATATAGGCGCGCTTTCCATTATACAAGTTAGAATATAAATTCAATACGGATATCATATTACCATTAGCCATTGATTTGACACATACAGCATATGTTATGACGTCCACTTTTGGTCCCATGATTATTTAAACCTGGTTTGACCTTCTGATCAATGTCAACTTGATGGATTGTTGGTTGGTGCGCAAATAGGTCTTGGATGATCCACGCAATATCAATACCTATTCCAAATGTGATAACAAGGTAATAGGTTAAATTTTGTACCTCGCAAATAAACCTGTTCCAGATTGCATCCATATCTAATAGCAAGGTAATGGGTAATGCACTGTAATCGATTTGTAGGAATTTTTGGATGATGAATCCAAATCAATCCTACGTTTCTTCAAAAATTAACATTTTCAGACAGCAGCCATATGCTGAGAACCAGATGAAATAAAGTGTAAAGTGACTGTCGGACAATAGAATATGCTTTGAGAGTAATTTTCTGCCAAGGTTACCTGACTTGTTTTCGATTCCAGTCGTCCAAGGTTTTTGAACGTGCACAACCTTCAACAAAAGGGATCCCTGTTTATTATTCCACTTGGATGATGCCGTGATACATGCAGAATATCCGGACTGCAATTTTAGATAGCCAGCGACTTGCAAGTGAATGCTTTTGTGGAATTCTGTTATGGAAAAATGCGTTCTATTTTTTTTGCCCATCGTATTTGACATTCGTCGTCTCGCGTCACATCCACTTAACATGTCGATCTAAAAGAAATTCCCAAGAAGAAAAAATTGAAGAATCATTTTTTATAATTATGGTGAAGCCTTATTCAAACGTTTTGAATTTCGATCTCTATATTAGTAAGGTTTCCCCAATGCTCAAAGTTAAATTCAAAACGGTTTGCCAACAATGTGGACACAGACAGGGTGTGACAGGAATGATTAGACTAGAGTGAATTTGTATTTCTTCTTCTTGATAATGCGGAGGTGATTAGGTCTTGGAATTGTCTTTCTGTTGACAATTGTCAATGTCTTGAGATAGATCTTGTGGTGCTTCAAAACGTGTCTGAAAAGGCCTTGAGCTATCACAAGGCTTCTTCGACTAACAGCCTTTGAACTACATCAATATAAATTGGCATTTGTTTCGGAACTATTCATCAAAATTTCCAGTAATGCAGTCTGATATTGTATTTTGGTTGAATGGTATATTGCCGATGGTTCTGTTACCAAATGTCATTGCTATTAAAACAATTCTGATCTTATGGCAATCGCAAAATGCATTACGTCGTTGGCAAATGAGAATTAAATGTGACAAAAATCATTCAAAATCACACATTCGAAAACAGGCGCTCTCACATCACCGCTCTCACACAGCGACCTATGTGAGCACGATGTAATCCACATCCGCTACGACGGAGAGATTGTAACTACCGCACAATGTCTACACGGTTCCACAATGGGCATGGCGACCTTTAACCGCTCTGAGCCAACTTTCTCCGTAGCAGAAGTGAGGATTCGCCTTTCCGAATTTGAGCTTTATTTCTACTATAAATTGAGGTTCAGTAAGATTACCCAGAAGTTCTTAGCCCGAGGAAAAGCATTTGACATAAAGTGAATTAAACAGGTACAAAAGACATAGAAATTATGACAAGAGGACTTAATTATTGCCAATTAGAGCTCTTACAAAACGTCTGTTCCCCTACATCCTCGTCACTTGGTTTTAATATTAACTAGTCATGATAGCCATATAATTTCTTTTTATTGTTCTCTTTTCCGCCGTTTACCGGCAATCGTTTCTTATAAACATCAAACAAATTGGACTAGTGAAGACTCTCAAGGGATCCCATTCGCTCTGTTTCACTTATAACAACTGTTTGTCCTAATGGAAAGAGCTGGCACGACAAAATCAAATGAAACCTAACTGATGTAAAATGATCAATTGTCTGGTTGAGTAAAACTAATTATCTGCCCCTGAGGCAGCTCTCTGATGAAGAAGGTGTGTAATTCGGCACTGATTTCCGAGCACAAATATACTTCTATTAGTTTTACTTATAACATATTAAGCATACAAATAATATAGATTACATGTATTGCAAACAATAATGAGTTGTTCTCATATTACTGTACAGTATTGTTACCTTTCAAGTTTAAAGAGAAACATTCTATTATATGTGTGCTATATCAACTGGAGGGAGCCCAATTTCTGTTATCCGTATTTTTTTCCAGAATAAGAATTTAGTGTTAATGTCCACTACAATTCATCTAGATTCTATCGGCGTTAAGGATTGTGATGGTAAATACCACGTGACATTTATTTGAGAAGTGTTCAGGGTATAAGAAAATGCACACATTCATAAATGTGTTACTACTTGCACATTCGCCAGTTTTACTTAAAGGTTATGCTTACATCCAATGTCGCAACTCAACGCGACTATCTAAATCACGCTTCATATGCTCTTTTTGGCCATATTCCGTTTGTGATAAACGCATGCAATCATTTTCCGTCCTAAAAATTTCAGTTATTTAACACAATTAAAATACTTTTTCTATCTTTGGTAAATGGTGCTGTAATCACGATTAAGATTTGCGGGTTCTTAGAACTTGCATAATTCTTCCCCCGTGCAACATGTTCCATCTGAAAACATTGCTCAAGCTAAATCTATCAATTATGATGTTTAATTGACGAACAAGTCCTACCTTTGTGTAAGTTAGTTTACAGAGGGTGTTTTTACATGTCTAAAGTTATTTTTAGAAAGGTGTTTCTACAATTCGAAATATGGGTTAAGGATGGTGTTTCTACATGTCGAAAGTTGGTTTACAAAGGATGTTTCTTAGTGCCGAAAGTCAGGTTATGGGAGGGAGGGGGATGTTTCAGCATGCCTAACTTTTGTTTACGGAGGGAGTTTGTAGATGTCGAAAGTTTGTTTACGGATTGTGTTTCTACATGTCAAAAGTTGGTTTACCGAGGGTGTTTCTACATGTCAAAGTTGGTTTACGGAGGGTGTTTCTACAGTCAAACGTTGGTTTACCGAGGGTGTTCTACATGTCAAAAGTTGGTTTACGAAGTGTGTTTTTACATGAAGAAAGTAAGTTGTCTTAAAGGTTTTTGGCAGAAAATTTTCCAGTGGGAGAACAGCTATTATAAAAACATCTCTAACAGTTATGTATTGATAAAATGTTCCCCGAATTCCTGATAGAAAATATTTCTTGTACCAAATGGTCAAATTATCAAGATACCCTCAAGTGCGATATTTACTGAACTTTTCTTTATGTATCTTAGAAATGTAGTTTTCTCTGTTGGAGTGGAATTTTCAACATTCCCTAAGGGTTGGGCCAAGTTTATTTCTCGCTGTCTGAACTGATTTCATTCACCAGTTGAGAAACAAAAACAAATGTGGTAATTTGAGATGTTCTGGGCTCAATGAAGACTGACTAAAAACCAAGCCTGAACAATTTGGTGGGAATTTGAAGCAATTATTTTCATCGATCATATCGGGAGTTATGTGTCTCTAGACAATACAGCTATTGAATATTGAGGGTTCAGTGTGCCGAATAGCTGATAGACACATGATGTGGTCAACTGACAAATCTTGATGGTGTTTTACATCAGATTAGCCACCACTTTAAAGATTGACATTCGACTTTATTTTTTCTTAAGATTTCGTGATTTTTTGCGGATTTGAAATTTACATCTCCAGTCTTTTAAACATTTATTTGCGATTTTAATCAAAATGATAAGAGTATACTTATTACAAATTATGATGGTAACATTTCTGAAACTCGGACGCATTACTTTAACATATATGATTTCGGCGTTAGTAGATGGTGTTAAAGTAATGATGATACTTCATAATTGGTGATAATGACTACCGTAATGATGATGATGATGATGATTATGCATTTGCTACAATTTGTTATTGCAATTGACATTTTTGACATTTTTTTGAGAGAATCGAAATAATATGCACGATGTAATATTGATGAGGTTAAGAAAGTACCAAACGAAATTTAGCATGCTAAAACTCATCGTTTAAACTACGTTGTGTTTTAACGAATATTCACGATACACCTCTATTGAATCAAGTCAAGGGAAGCAACTCACGTCCTCTAAATGAGGTCCACATAATAGAGCGATCTATTTGCAGATAATCCAGTGTTCACAAAAAATTAATATATTTCACTGCATGTAAACATTATGGAATTATATCTATTTAACTTTTAAACGAACCAGCTGAGAATTACGCCACAGTCAGTGTTCATTTAGGTTTAAAAAAAAGCAATAAAATATGTCATTATGATTCATTATTATAAAGAGGATCTAGTGGGTCTATATAACACAATAGAAATATCTTGTAGACATTATTATATACTAGACATCTCTTTTATTCGCCCAATCTTCTCGTCTCGTAATTTGATAAGAAAACACTCATAAATCTCCGAATTATCAAAACTGACAGCCACAAATTATAACATTCGGTCGCTAAGTTACAGAGAAAACAGTTTTATTAGCTTACGCAATGTTCCTTGAAGCGATGTGCCATTGTTCCACAGAAAATTGAGATCGAGAGACATGATATTTCCTGGTAATTTTTTTTCTTGAAGACGCACACCGAATCCTTTGGGTAAATTTTCTTGTCAGTTTGAATTGAGGAAAATATATTGAAGACTGTTGGAAAGACGTCGTGGCTTGTTGTTCAAGTCTGTTAGTTTTTAAGTGGTAGGCAGGGAAGCTTTGGTCGTTTAAGTACGATTGACTCGAACAACCGTCAGCCAAACGAGATTAAGCATGGTAAAGGCAGGGAAGAAAATTAACCAAAAGAGGATATCGAGTTACCTTGTTTTGTTTTCTTAACGAACCAAGCGTCAGATGTCAATGTTGAAGGGACACGTAGTAATTTAATCCATTAGTGACTGCTGTTCACAATATGAGAAAGCATTTCAATGTTAGTAGGTCTTTAGAAATCACCATATTAAGGACAAGAGATTGTTCGGTATTTAAACTGATTAGGATTGAGTGGTCACTGTGGTCAACGTTCAATTAATCCCATATTTCCCTTCGCGACACTATATGTGTCTGTTTTAAATGATACGTCGACTTGGTCCACCCTCCCTTTTCCTTTCAGCACAGTTTCATCTGCTTCTGCTTCTGCTTCCACTTACCGTTGTAGCTTATTTATGTAACTTGGCCAGACATTTCACCAAAATCTCAATCCAACTTACTACGACTACCAACAACTGCTTAGCTTGCGATATCAGCATCTGCTGGAAGCAAACGTTAACTTGTCATCTACCTATTATACCTACCTACACCAAAACCATACTCTCTTTGCGATACGATACTGTGCAATGTCCAACTAAACCTGGATCAAGGGGGCACTTCGCATAGTACTTATGAATATGCACAGATTGAAATGATAACAAAATCACATTTCAGATGAATATGAATGACATTAATGATATTAACTTACTGTGTATACGCAGATCATCATGAAAAACACATACTTATTTCAGGGATCAGTGTGAGGTGGTTTTGTATGTAAGTTTTGGAATTTACCACGACGTGCATAATCGTTTTCAAGTTTTTAAATTTGTAAATTACAGTGAAACATAATCAGAAAACTAGTGTGATGTTTAATCTATAAAATCTAATACATTTGATAATGAGCATCGACTATAGATAGGCGACCAAATACACAGATCACATATATCTTATGTTTATTCAAAGCCACCATTTTGAATACACGATGACTGAGGCGGGAAGATGATCTTCCTTTTGGGTTAAGAGGTCACTTTAGGTCTGCCATGACATAGAAAGGTTTGTTTAACCAATCATAGACTCGTCTGTAAGTTTCTGCGGAGCTAAACAAAATGGCCGTCTTGATTTCCAACATCAACAATATATACTTTATGATTGTAATACAAGCAATCACCTGTCGTGTTATTTTGTGTTTATTCAAGTAGAGGTTTGATCTTAACAAATTAGCAAGATGCTTGAAAAAGAAAAACACAGATAGTAATAGACACCGCTGTATAAAGATACTCAATCCTTACAGAGATAACATAAAATAACACAGCGCCTAGCTGGTTTGTTTAAACATGGTGAACAAAAGTTTGTGTATTCAAAAATTGTGCTTTTTATTGTATACTTTGAATTAAATTTAACCCAATCTGATTGAAATACAGATCTACCTGTTTGTTTTTAGTGTGATGGACTCTTCTTTCCATCCACGATCTGACAAAATTGTTATGTTACACGTGTTGTATGTCATTTAAATATTAAACCAATCACATGATCTGTTCAATAAACCGTTGACCAACGGTTTGGAATCTAGAGTTTTAACCGATGTTGATAAAATTTGGCATGTGTATACATACGCATGTATATCACTTACAACCGAAGGTAACATCAAACAAGAAACTTTCTCGTTTCATCAACCGCATGCAAGAGCAGTCGTATTTTGACGTGATCAACTTGCAAATCTTATTTCGTGTGACCTATGCATTTTCAATTTATTATATAGCATCTTCAAATACAGGAAAGTAAATCCAAGTAACTTATCAGAAATAACTTATCAGAAATAACGTATTGCTATTTACAATACATATATATTATATATATAGTTTGTGATTATTGAAGTTATTTACGACCAGATGATATCTCTTCCAGTAGCAATAGGATAGCTTTAATGATATTACCATTCCATATCTCAGACAAATAATAAAGTGCCAAACTGTCAGCCATCTGAATTAATTCTCCATTATATATGAACATCAATCTGCTTTTCACATTAAATATTTCAATATCGTGTCAAAATTATATTTATTTGTATTATTTCTTTGTGTATTTATTTATAAAATATGAGAAAAATAGAGTGACGCAATTTTTTGTTTGATTATGAGACTAGAATCGAATATTTATGTTCTTGCTGTCTTGTCTCAAGTTTTACCTTTGCAATTTCTTGAAGATATCACTTGAAAAATTAATTAAGCGCATGTCGCTCTTATATATGACACATTTCTCGATTTTGACTCGAATTACTCCATTATCAATGTATCTTTTCCATATTTTGTATTGTGTTAGACTTGAATGAAGTCGTTGCATTATGGAAATGTTTCGGTGCGTCTTTGTCTTAATTCATTATCAGCAGACTTTAAAGTCATCAAAGGTTTTTGTTTCACGAAGTTCCTTCTGCCATAAGAAAGACTTGAAGTTCTTGTCGGCTGTATGTAAGTATTTTGCACTTAAATAACATTTTAAAAAGATGTGCACTTCAAGAACGTAATCTTCAAATAATCCATTTTAGCTCCAACGTGTCAATCATCGGTACCTGATGTTATTACAAATCACACCATGATGACTATTAAAGATGGCGCTATCAGTAATACTAATATTACACTTAGACCTCCTACTTTACACACCCTCAATTTAGAACAGTAACTGCTCTATCAAGTCACCCGGAACATGGAAGATCTGCTGAGAGCGTTATCAGAATCAGCAAAACAGAAGTACATCGCACTAAATGACTTTATGTCTTCTTGCTCAACATCAACGTTTTAATGACTTCTCCTGCTGCAATCAATGAATCGGAAATACAAACCCCTCCCTTACTGATAAATGTAGCTAATGCCGTGTTCAGTCGTTTTCACGTTCTTGATTGTCAAGGGTTCATTGCTTAGAGAAATGTTAGTCGTATGCTAGAACCCGAGTTTCTCATTCAAAACGGCGTGATTGCTCTAAGAGCTAATGTTTTGATGCTGTTTAACGCCTCTTCAAAAAGCTTCCTGATTTAAATTTCTTATCTTCAATTCTGGGTGGTAGTTATTTTATAGCTTTTATTTTATAAACCTTATAAATAAATATCTCATGTTCTCGTGATGTTATATTGCATAGCATTGATGAATGATACAAACCAAATTCCCGATATTGAGTGTCTTTTCACTGAAATTGTTGGAATTTACTCAACGCAGTTGTAAATCCCTGTAACTAAACCTTGAAACAATGAACATCGTAAAAAAAATATTGTATTTGAATTTTCGCACCTGACATGCAATTACAAAGTAGTTACCAAAAATACCTCCCGTTGTGAATTGATGCCTTTTTAAATTGGCTTGATAAACTCAACATGCTTTCCGAGAGTCTACATATAGGGTAATGTCCCTTTAGCTACATCGATATGATATCAGGAATACTCTCTATATATCTATATAGTGTCTGAATTTGTTAAAAAATACTTGTTTGTCACATCCAGAATAGTCTACATTCAAGATGGTCGTTCAAAGACTTCGAAAACGCCTTGAATGACGCAAGGCGAGTATAATATATATTGTGTAACAAATGCATTTTAGGGATCAATGTAATAATAAATACTTCGGGTTCAAAAACCTATGAAATGCGAACCTATTAACTATGCTGTGTTTAAATTTGAGAACGAAGTAGACGGTGATAAAGAGGCCAATTGAAATGCATCTTTGACTCTCAAGACATTATATTAGGTAGCAATAAACCAGGATCTTGTGTGAATTGGACGTGTTTAGTTGCATGTTTCTACAACTTCATTGCCATTAGGTTAATTATCTTTATCAGGATACAAATAAATAATTCGTTTCAATTTCTGGCGGCCATATTGGATGATCTGTATTTTTTTGCAGCAATTATTTGGAGGTTGTTGAATGCTATAATTATGGGATTGATTAATAGCGCCACCTATACATTAAGGTCGTAGGTCAACATAAAGACGACTAGATTTAATAAGCTAGTTCCGCTTGGCAGATTAGAAGATATTTTATCGCAGTTTACGAGACTGTAATGGCACCTTATCGTTGTAGAATCTTGCAAATTTAAGATCCTATTCACGTCATGTCACGTGTATTGCTAGCTCTCGCGATATCTCACCGATTATCAACTACATGAAGAAATGGCCTGGCTTAAAAAGATTTCAGAAAATACATATAAGGGCTGATAACGTCTGATTTGATTGTCGTGGGTTTATTTCCATCAATCATATTGAGTGACAGGTCTGGAAAGAAATACGAGTGCTAGATTAAATGAATATTAATTATTGATGGGTCTCTAAGAACACAACAAGTTCTATCGTGCGTAGGCGACACGGAAGTGTGATATTTGATGAATGGCTGACTTGCGAAATATTTAGGAAACTTCCTGGTAAAATCATACAATATTGACGAATTTAGATAAGTTGCCTTGCCAATAAATTATAAACTGAACATTATATCAATTTTTGAAATCACAAAGAGACAACCTTCATTCAGCAATATCTGAAAGCAAATAAGGCTTTACGTTCGACTGAATTAATGAAGACGTGCAACGCCAGGACAGCAGTATCAGCTACGTCCCAACCAAGCTTCCAGCCACTGCGATTTTGACACCCTCTATATTACAACTCGATGTACTAAGAGAAAATTCAGCTTTAGTGACCATCTTTTGAATCTAAAGCCTTGAACAACCCTTGTGGTCGTTGAATCTGGAAATTGTATATTTTCCAATTTTAACCATGATAATATTGCAACGGGCATGCTCACATAAATTGCAAGAAAACAAACGACACTGGGACCCTTATGCCCAAAGTTTGAATCAGTGCGACCGCCCTTTTTGTGCTTGATATTCAACACTCGCAAAAAAAATTCCCAATCTGTTGATTTGAAAAGATGATATCTTCAATTATTGTCTGATACGAGTATGTGATTCATTGTTGAAAACAGAGACGACATGCTATCAAAGATTAATTTTTTTCTCATAATAAAACAATTACAAAGGATTAATAGCAACAAAGGGTTTTAAAATACATAATCAACGGATTATATCGAGAATTTGTTGTAAAGAAGTGTTGAATTACATGCGTAATACCATCAATAACACACGCCATATTGGAAATTACAGCAGAACTATCGTTTATCAACGGAAAGAACGAGATGAGATTTTGTTGGTAACAAGATTCCGGATAACCCTATCATGGTTTTTATTAAAGTTTCGCTATTAATTTCCAAGATTTATACGAAACCCTTAATACTTTCATTAATTTTGGAAATTGAAAGATGAAATTCTATCGTAGTGAAGTAGTTACTTGCAGGAAACTAATATTTCCTTTTCCAAAAGATTTGAAAGATCTCCTTAAGTGGTCTCGGTGATTTGAGGAAATCGAGCCCAACTTAGATATGATGAAACCACGAAGATTATTTGTTACGGACGTGAGACATGTGTTGTTTTTCGGGTAGTAATTCTAACTTAGTTAAGTAGATCTTAATCTCCCCTATTTCATCCAATATCTTTATCGCGTAATCGTGTTGCTTTACGAAATTTTCCTGATTACTGTAACTTTATAGCCTAAAATGGTCGGATCATCGCTTCTATTGACGCATGCGCCTGACAGTCCGATTGAGTCGTTGTAACAATAGCTGAAGTTTAATAGGTGGCGCCTTACGTTTGCTAAATGATTCTTCTGTGATAAAAACCAGCAAAGGACATTTTGCTGGTAGCCAATCAAATTAAAGTGTCGATTTCAGCCGACTATATTTGATAATAAATGATTGACGTTCTGTTGATTAAAGAAGACAAGCGTCATTTGCATGCCGTAGCCGACATCTTGATTTTCAGATATCTTAAAATAGATACTGTTTATTTTAACGTTGTGGAAAGCATAAAGTAGAATTGTCTTCTGACAAAATGTTGACCTTAACCTTTCCAGCCACAGTTTCGATAACAATGTCCATTTGTTTCTGAAATCAGTTCAACTGTAAGGCAACGGGAAATGAAATGAAATGAATGGAGTTTTACGTCCTACTTTTCTGCACCATGTGGGCTAATGAAGACGGGTAAGGCAACGGGAATTAACTGTTCATTTTCAAAGTGTGCCATGTATCAAATGGTATTTACTTTCCTCCCAAAAATACCACTGTTCGACCAATCTTGACAAGTTATGTTAATATTAGTTGACTGAGTTGAAAGCCGACACAGGACCACTTCTTGAAAACAAAAGTACAGGCAATGGCCGTGGCAATAGACTGTAAGTAAATTCGCAGATATTATTTATACGACTGGACTTGTGCATATCAGATCCAGCATGTGTTGGTGTACCGTCTGAATTACCACTTACCACGGCTTCTACAACAAAGAGGTTGTCTGTTACAAAGCGACGCCCATACTAAAAGCAGATCTAAGAATATACTAGATCAAGGGCCATAACCCGGTTTATTCCAAAAGTCGCCATTGATAAAGACCTATTGCTCCTGACAGAATAAGACTCAAGTACCTTGGCAGTAAAGTAAAATTTGTGTATTGTCACATTCAATGATTGTTGGCGGTGGTTGCCCGATGCTCTATCCGGTTTCGAGCCACCACTGCTCTCGAACGTATTTTTATCCAATAATTAAGAAGACATTAGAAAAGTAAATAAATTTGTGATGGTTGTCAGGAAAATTGTCTACTGCAAGAAAAATATTTTTAATCAGCGGTAGTATTTATTCTTTGATGCACATGTCATCGGAAGTTGCATTAACTTCCAGTGGTGGAAGTATTCTCTTCGTTTGGAATTTCAGAAATGTGTCAAAAGAGAGTACATTTAGTTTCCACATGTTGTATTAATAGAAACAATAACAGCAAAGATGATCTTCGGCCTTGTTAAAGATCCAACTGAAATGTGACTGGTGCGTACACGGTATGACGCCAGAATTACGACTATTACAAGCAGCTCCATCAGCCCTAACAATCTGCTGTCATATCCAACATTTAAATAATGGCGATCTTTCCCAAGAATTGTCCGTCGTCGTTGTCCGCATCGCATGTCCTACTTTTCTGCAACTGATTGGGCTAATGGAGACATAGGTTTGCGTGCAAGTTCAACTACCTTCTTTAAATCGCTGATTTCAGTTGACATTTGAAGTTGTTTTCATTGAAAGTGTTTCTTATTTTAGTGATAATTTGTTATGTTTCTATATCCGCTCTTTCGAACATCTTGAGATTCTCGTCCAACCTAAACAATACTTATATATAAACCTTACAA
Organism: Lottia gigantea; assembly: GCF_000327385.1. Classification (NCBI taxonomy): domain Eukaryota; kingdom Metazoa; phylum Mollusca; class Gastropoda; family Lottiidae; genus Lottia; species Lottia gigantea. Next base: position 901,828 of record NW_008710245.1, read on the forward strand.
ATGTTAATATGTATTCATATGATTATCATATAAACAATGGGTAAAATATTTCTCGTAGTCCCGCACCGAATGGATGGAAGCGGCCATTTTTTTATTTTGACACATTAAATAAACACTTATTTAAATATTGTCAGAACATTGGCATTACATAAACCAGTCACCTTTTATTTTTGTAAGTATTATGTAAACATGAACGAACATTTTGTACCTGGCGAGCGAAACCTGCCTTGCCTCTCAAGACAAAGGATAATGCCAAAGTTATTTTTGATCTATTGTGTTTTCTACGATATCTCTCATTCACATTTTCTACAATTTTCCCGTGACTTGATGTCAGCCTCGACAAGACATGTTATTGATGGACCAACAGGAAATGTCTACAAAACTGAAAACACTGCTTGGCTTCAGATGGAATATTTGACGCCAAAAGGAAATTTGCTGATAAAGTGGTCTCAATCGATCAGCACGTAAAACATTCATAAAGTAACCATAAAGTCGTGATAGGAAAAAAATAGCAGCACATTTCCGGGACTGTTTTCTCTAACCGGAAGTGGTAATGTCTGACAAACGAAAAGCGGGCGCCATTTTTAACGTTTGTTTAGTTAACAATTGTTATTGCTCATACAATATTCAAGCTAATGTGTTGGTATTAAATTTCCACAATATGGAAATGGAAGTCCGTTAATTCACACAAAATGATAACTCCATTATGGCTTTGATGGACAAAATTTCAGCGAATGATTTGTAGCTCAATTAGTATTTAAAATCCGTGGTTCAGAGAATCGAAAAACTTCTTGAATATTAAAGGGACAGTTTCATTATTCGTTTGACCAATCGTACCTTAGTCACAGAAACGAGATTTTTTTTAGCTAAACTTATCAGTAATAGCGTTCTCAGCTCATTGCCAAAATTTGAGCATTCAACAATTACCCGTCTATGGAAGTTAAAATGGCGACCAGTCATTTCTTGAGGTCATATAAAGAAAATAGTTTAAGGTATTTTTGAAGAATTGTGCGATTTTTGTTTAATATTTCGAGTACTTCTGAAACTTTTTACATATATTCAAGACCCAAATCATCTCTTGAAAATGGCGAACCTGTACCTGAGTTCAACCTGCTGTTGAAATAATCAGTATTTGATTTGAACACCATCTAAATTGTATATTAAGTGAATTATCGACGAAAAAATACACTATGTTATGTTTCGGTGAAGGGAGGGTTTGATTCTTCTTTTAAGTTCTTGATATATGACTATCATGTTGTGCTTATAGACATGAATACGGATTATTTGATAGGATATCGGTACGTTTAGGGCCAAGTATAAAATGTCACCTTTAATAAAAGTTGCTCTTACCAACTTTTGGTTCCCTAGTTTTGGAGAATTTTCACCATGTTAATAATCAAATTTAGCATCTGTACAAAGTGGAAACATTAAAATTGAACCGTGAAAAGTTTCAAAAACTAGCGACCCAGAGCAACTCCCTTAAAATGTGACATTTTATGTCAAGCCCTAAACTTGCCGATATCCCATCCGTATACCACCTACGAGGGACGGGTAGGGCCAGATTTGTCAGGCTATTTTATGTTAAAGGGTGTGAACGTGTATTGACAATGACATCATATTAAGCTCATTAAATTTCCGTAACAATTTGTAGAAGCTAGTGAAGGTAAACATGTTATCATCCGATCTAAATAACATTAACACTACACCTTTAAAGCTCTTCTTTCACTTTCAAAACTTGGACATTTCTTTCAATATTGACTTGAATTTGTACTCATATTATTGTTTGTTCTCTTACTAGACTAGCTAACTGTTAATGATCTTGGAGAAATATTGATGTACTTAAGACTGGTGGTTGTATACAGGTAGGGGGTATAGCAATGATGTCCTGGGGTGTTGGTTTAGCTCTTCTAATGTAAACTATTTGTTTGGCAAAACAGAAAAGGCCTGGATGGCTCTATTTAGGCGTTTGTTTACCTTGATAAATAGGACGGGTAGCGGATGTCTAGTTTTAAGTAGGATTAATTCTTTCAGTTTTCCAAATACATTTTGAAAGACCATGTCAAGTCCGATAAGGATAGTACGAGATGATCTCTATACCCTTTTAACTAACTTTTCAACAACAACAAAAAAACCCCAAAAAACGGTGAAAGTTATTTAAAAAAAATGATTATGCAATATAAAGTAAATCCCAAAGTACATACATGATGTCGAGGCGACTGAATCGCTGATTAGACAATGGATTTGGGCAATAAGGTAAACAAGGGTAAACTTATAACAGGAATGCTTTGACCTGTCGCGTTAACCTCATATTGGTGTACAATATTAGAGTTCAAATTGTTTCCTTGGAACTTAGCGTCCAGTGTTTCTTTAGAGATGACGATATTAATGTTAATTAATGCGACACGCATTCAATTTTTGTAGAGTTAAACTACAATGGCCATAGTAGGGGAGATAACTGGATGGATTTTATTTGAAATTTATAAACGATTTGTATATGAAATAATGTATGCAAACAATTTGATTAGTATTGTAGTGGGTAATTTTTACTAATTTTGAGTCATTTCTACCAGCTTAGTTAGATAGTTATGGTATCATAGTTAGTTAGTAGGTTAACTACTGATATCGCAGACCCAATACATATTTTAGAGGAGCTCAAAGTCAATATCTCAAAAGCTTAAAGATAATAGGTTACTGAATAACAATAACAATCTTGTGCACAAGTCAAAAAAAAGTAATAAAATATACTGAAATAAATAATGGACTCCTTGAAAGGGATGACTTCGACATGTATTCGTCTGACGACAAATTTTATATCAGCGAGTTCACTGGAGAACATTGAGTGTAATGTCATGTATTGTGCAACGCTGAAACTTTTCTGTACGGTAGGACTATCTGATTTGGCTTATGAAGAGAAGCAATACTGCTCAATGGGGTTATTTTGCAAGACAGACATTCTCCTACTCTTTTCGATTTCCAATTCTCGAGGTTTTTTTTTATAGAGCACAGCTTGAAGCAAATGAAGTTGTTTTGTTTTCCATCCGAGCCAATAGCAGTTTTTTTCGCAGTGGCGTCGTCCCCGTTTTTGATAATAAAACGAAATAATTTATAGTTTTTTATGATTTAAATTAAACTTTTTATGCTTTAAGTTTATTTTTGAAACTGAAAGCAATAAAACCCATGCCGAGAGTCTTGCCCTGTTCAATAAAAAGAATTTTAATAATTAACACAATGGCCTTAAGTCATCAATTAAATCGAAACGTTTATGATCCAGTCTAATGATAAAGCAATGATCAGGTATATAAACTTCTAAGATTAAGAAAGCAAACTAGAGTTAATTCTATTTCAACTGATTTATTATTAAGAAATCATCTTCAAAGGTAAGAATTCAGCTTTATCTGTAAACGTTAATTTTGCATGAGTCAATTTTGCAATAGACAAAATGTTTAAAATAGTCACTCAAAAATTGTAATACATGGAACAGAGCTCAGACGTTCGTTTACAAGTAAGTGAGGAAATAAGGTAGTCGCGCTTTTCAAAGCGCTGGGACCGTTCTCCTATATCGATGTTCGCCTATTTAAGATACACCTGCAATTGTTAATTAAGTAGTTTGACCTAGTTTGGCTTTATAATGGCTCGATATTTTAGTTGTAACCTTTAAAATATGTAGGAGACATATTTCTCTACAAGTAGGCTTTTATTTTACTCAAATCCGCACAACAGTAGTTTTCTAACGCTTTCAAACAGCATAACGAACTTAAAAACCTTACGTAATGTTTTTAAATATTTTTGGCGTTGAAAAATTAACGGCTGGATTTTTTTAGATAAAACTTTCAGATACGTTAAAGGACACAAATCTCTAGTTTTTATGTATAGTTTTCACAAATTTGAGCAAAAGAAAAATGATCGACAAAAAAAGTGGAATGTCCCTTTAAAGGAATTGTCTTGCTTGTACGGATTTTTAAAACTATATATTCAAGACCATGTTTTCTTTATTACAGATGGAACGTTTCACACCAGTTTTGTTTTTAATTCTTTTTATCAGTGTGGTATATTGTGGTAGACCTGTACCTGTAAGTTCTGACAGTTCAGAGAGTTCAGAAAGTTCAGAAAGTTCAGAAAAGGCAAAAAGAACAAAAAATGCTGAAATTGTAGAAAGTGCTCGAGATGGTGCCTTATTGTTATCAATTGTAAAAAGTGCCCGAGCTGGAGCTTCATTGGTATCACAATCCAATATTACTATCATTGTTTCAATGGGCGTACTGATGATGATGAAAAACAGATTTTTTAGTTAAACTTTCTTGGTGATTGAACCAATAACACTACATAAATATTGTGTGTAATTTTTATGATTTTAATGTGGTATGTGGTGTATTTTGAAATAAAAACAACGTTATAAACCGATATCAATATCACGGAAGTTTGTAACTGCAAGGATTTGGTTACATTGTACAGCCTCAACAGAAAGTGTGTAAATCGTAAGCTGTAATTTCTTTCTGTCGAGAGCTCTGATTGGCAGTATTCGCTGGCGTACAATTCAATCAAATCGCTACAATTTCGTAATAGCTTGACATTGTGTAAATACACAGGGGACGATGTAGAGAAATATATTAGATCCATCAACTTGGTACGGATCATTTACAGTTAGCCTTTGAGCCTTTTAGTCAACCCTCAATCTTAAATTTTAATATATATTCATATGACTTTAATAGACATCCACTCGACAATTTTCCCCGGGGTCTTTCTATATATAAAACTACAATAATTATTTCAAAGGGTGACGAAAAAATATAAAATATAATGAAGAATAATATGAATAGTTTGATACTTGATATAATGTGACTAAAACATGAGTGTAAAGTGTACATTTAAAAATGAAAATGAAATGAATTCGTCAATATTCAATGTTTCGTTTTGACTTCATCCAGCTCTATCAGGGAAATCAAAAATTACAAATTGATGGAAGTTTAGTAATCCACCATTATGTATGTTCATTCTTCCCCTGATGAACTTTTTGAATGAAAGGATGTCAAGTTATCAATTAAAATAGTTGTTTTACCTTGTTTGTAAAGTAGAGAATATTAGAAGAGTATAATTAAGTAAACCAATTGATGTAGTATAGTGATCTGAAACAATTCTCAAAGTTTATATACCAGTGATCATAACTTTATCTATTAGATCAAATCTGAAATAGTTGAGATTATCAATATCAGTAGATTTAGTTCATCACCCAAACTTTATCAACATATCAACCTGCATTGTCTGAAAATCATAATTAAAATCAGTGATCTTTATAAACAATTTTTTATTGTCTTTACTGCGATGCATAAAATAGAAAATCTCCTTTGAGCAACTAAACAACATAATATTGTTTGTTTATATATTTATTTATTTGTATTTTTGGTTTTTTTTCTCTGTTATCAGAAGCGTTTGACTCTGTGCCCCTTAATGTGGAATGAAATAGAGTTTTTTCTCTAATTTTCCTGTACATTACCTGATTAGGCTTTTGTATAGACAGCGACTACCTTTGTTGATTTCCAACTCTCGAGGGGTATATGACGTTCATAGCCTGCATCACAGACAGTGTTCTGTTTTGTGTCCTATCCGAGCGAATACCCGCTTTTGTCATGTGACCCCTCCCCCACCTCCCTCTAAACCCCACCGCCTGTCCACCTAGGCACCTAAACCCACCCCCCCCCCCCCACGTGCCCTTAGGCGTTACGGTTCTTAATCTAGGTACGAATTATTATTATTTTTGTGTATTTGTTATTTCCAAACATCACACTTTGTACAAAACTGAAAGCAATAAAATCCATGTCCACAGTCATGCCCTGGTCAGGATGATAAACAACAAGATATTGATCGAGACTGGCTTCATTCAATGGTCATTAAAAAAATCTGAACGTTAATGATCCAAACTAATGATAAAACAATGATCAGGTATATAAACTTCTAGAATTGAAACAAGTTAACATAACTTCAATTGGTTTAAATCACTACACTTCTCTACAATAACTAAAACCTGAGTTAATTCTTTTTCAACTGATTTATTTTTGAGAAATTAACTTCAAAGGTAAGAATTCAACTTAAAAGTTGCTTGAGAAATAAACGGCAACCGGAAATCAAAAACAACATTTTGTCGAAACATTGGTATCAGCTAGTGATACTATTTTTAAGACCATGTTGTTTCTATTACAGATGGAACATTTCTCCCAAGTTTTGATTGCTTTAATGGCTATGATCAGTATGGTTTATTGTGGAATGCCAGAAAGTGCTGAAAGTGCTGAAAGTGCTGAAAGTGCAGAAGATGGAGCTGCATTGGTATCACAATCCAATATAACTATCATTGTTTCAATGGCTGTTCTGATGATGTTGAAAAACAGATTTTTTAGTTAAACTATACAAGTTGTTTGAACCAGTTGTATCTGATATTAATTTCTGTATAGATTCAAATAAAAATTTCTTTTTGAACATAATGATTAGTTTTAGCTTACATTTAAGTGATATTCTTTCCCAGTCAGCATACCTCGCTTTCTGCTGTCAGAAAATCTATCGCCTGTTGTGATGCAAGTGATGATAGGTAGACAGGCTGTGCACGTTAAATATTCCACGACAGTTGATACAAGTTCCCGCTTCGAGATTGGCTAAGAAACGGGACGATCCTTGCACCGCTCGAATGATCGCCTTATCTCATATGGATACAAGATCGTAAACCATACGTATATATACTGATGGTTCAAATAACCCGTATGGGGGGTACGACTGGTCTTGTTGAGCAGGACAAGAATTAGCAAGAGATTGCCCAATAACTACTGATCAGTGTACACACATCCTGTAACGTTGAAATTTTCCACAGGCCCTACATTCAAATTATGTAGTATTAAGCAACTCGCCAAGTAGTCGGAACGATTCCTCTTGTTCCATAGGGGAGCTAGTGGATGGAATCAGATGGGTCTATATAGGTGGCTAGACGTAGTGTAAAAAGTTACATGAGATAAAATGAAAAAAAAATCATTCATTTGTAAACATATCGACTGTCGTATTTATGTGAATAAGACGAAGAATTTATATTTGAGCTGTAGGCAATTAAAGGATATTACTTAACTTTGGGAAGAAAAAGATGAAGCATATTTAGTTTCAAAAATAACAAAAAGGAACACAGCTTTTTTTTATTTTTTCCTCCTTCACGGCGATGTCTTGACCTGCTTCATTCAAATGAAATAATGATAGAATTTGAGAGAGAAGGAGACATAGATCAAAATATATTTCTTCATTTTGTAAAGCCCCAAATCTTGAGAGATTAGATCGGCGAAACCAGAAACTCTTTACGACGCCACGTGCACGTAATCAAAGAGCTGTCTGCTTGCAGATTGCGAGATGTTAAAATTTACTGTTAGCTCTTTATTGAATTTGAAAATTTTTGCCATCAATACTGTGTAGAGGGTATGCTCACTCTGCTACATGGTTATTCAAATCACTACCGCTCTCTGCAAGTTCACATAGGTAGGCTAATATTGTTCATTTTGTTCAAGCACAGGGTTCACCTTTCCGTGCCGAAGGAAGGATCCGATTCGGATGCTGTAACGTTAACGCTAATCCATTAAATACGATAATCTTATTGTTTTCGCTTTAACCATAATTCCATAATTGATTTGGTTTTCGAAATGATTAATGTCAAAATTTTCTGCTTTTCTGATCTGGAAACGAGAAAAAAAACCTTATATAGAGTTCATGCTTTTATCTGTGCTACAGTTGGTGAAGAGATTTTTGAATATAGTAGAGAGATCAGTCCTAGATAATAATTTTACCAAAGTCAGTCTGATTTCCTTATTTCCTTCAATGCGACTATGCTATAAATATTTTGATATATACTATGTAAATTAGAACACATTGTCACTTTAAGTTGGGTAAATTAGCGGTTATGGAATGAAGGGGAGGAATGGGTCATTTGCACTGACAGTATCTAAGTAAATGAAAAAAAAAAACATTCTAACCTGACCATGAAAACGGATATCAGGTGTTCGCCAGAAGTGGTAATGTTATCCGAGGTTAACCGTGTTGACATCTACATCACTCGATTGTTACAAACCGATTTCATTTGACTTTTTTTTTCTGTCTAATGACTTCCAGAAGCTGTTTAAAAACACATGTAACTTTGACTTGGTTAAGAATCGTATCAACCCCGTTAGAAATTCTTTGTGATATTTTATATCCATTCGAGTATTTTGGATAAAAGAAATTGGGAAATGTTTGTCAGATCAGTTTTGTAACAACTACGTGGGATATATTTAAAGTATAATCTCCAACAGACTGTACACGTGTTAATGTCACTGTATACGTGTATGTTTAATCGATACCTTAGATGAGTTGGTGTTTAGAATATCAAGGTTTATAATTGGTTTATTAGCGCCCTTTAATTCATATACATAACTTTTGAAACAGTGGCTTTATTCTTAGCTTAGATCAAAACAAGATTTTAGGGAATATTCTGTAAATGTAAGGGGGGTGGCATTTCAGCTCGCCACATCTTGATAACCAATAGGTTGATGGTAGGTAGAGATTGCTGGTAGTCCCAATAGGTTGATGGTAGAGTTTCCTGGTAGTCCCAATAGGTTGATGGTAGAGTTTCCTGGTAGTCCCAATAGGTTGATGGTAGAGTTTCCTGGTAGTCCCAATAGGTTGATGGTAGAGATTCCTGGTAGTCTCAATTCTAGGTTGACGTAGAATACATGTCTTGGATTCATAATCTTGCTTAAGCAGGCATTGGGTTATGCATTACCTTTTTTCAGTTTGATTACTTATATTTACAAAAAAGGCTATGATGACTGGCCTACTGGTCGTGATATTTTATTCAACAAAGCTATATAATAAAATACTGAACGTTATTGGTAATGTCGAGCGAGATGCGTTGGTTGTTACAACCTACATTACTGTTAGTGAGTAGACACTGCTGAGTCTTTTAGATTGAAACTCTCCCAACTGTCTTTAAGGATCTATAAACAGCACGCCGTATGCAATACATCATTTTCCTTAGTCACAAACAATAATACAACCTACGTGAAATTTCTTATCTCATGCAATCAGCATAAACGAATTTCTAATTATGTTTCAAATGACAGATCAGATTACTTAAAGCTCAGTAGGGTTTGAAACATTTAATCTACCCCCTGTATAGTTCTTTACAATAGAACATAATGTGAGTTATTATATCTATTTCAATGATAATTTCAAGGGAAATATTTTATTTATAAGCAAATAAATCAGGGTGTCAACTTTTAAGGAAATTTCTCTGAATAATTTGACATATTTACGATTTATTTCACTGACACGGTATAAATAAATAATAAGATTTTGTGTATTGTAAATCTACTATTCAATTATTTCAATGGAATGCATTTGATTTACGGAAATTACATCACCTTAATATCATTAATCGTAATTATTATGCTAGTGGTATTGGGCAATTTTTGACGGTCATAGACAATTTGATTGCAAGTCAGATACTGAAATAACAATTTATTATATATATTTTTTTTAAATTTTGAGCCGATTAATAAAAGCAATAAAAAGTTAATATTTAATAATGGGTATGGAAGAATACCTCACAATGGTCCGAATATAAAATGGAGTTTTATGTCCTACTCTTCTGCTCATAATTAGGCTAATGAAGACCATGGAGTGTGCCATGGGTGAGATTTTGTCAGGACAGCGGCATAAGCCTACTCTTTTTTGATTTCCAATAATTGTCGAGGAATCTTTAACGAGCACAGACTCAGTTTATTTTCCCACCCGAACGTCTAGATGCATTTTCCATGTCAGCCCCTCCTTTCTGCTTCACTGACAGGGGGACCTATGCTGGGATGGATTCGGGTTAGTCTTGTCCGTCGGAAGCATTATGTCCGATTTCCAGAATTTCACATTTCGTAATATTTTGTCCGCCATATACGTTGAAATTTGTATCAAATTTGTGATCTAAAACTGCAAGAGATTGACGACATCCTGAAAAATCTTATCTTGGTCGCTGAATTTAATTCCATCAGCGTTTTCCATCAGTTGCCCTGTTGCTGTGAAGTACGTTCTAATGTTACGGGCTTAAAATAATTACTCGAGCTTCAGCCACACGACTGAATTCATTTTCAATTTATTGTAGTAAAATACGTTTTGACGTCGAAGGTGATAACAAGATTCTTATCAAATGATGAAACTTACTTTTAATTTATTTATCATAATAACAGAGATAAAACTGTTATATTTACTTTTCTTTGATGTTGGGTTGCCAATTGTTATAATGCATGCATGAGTTATATTTTCTCTTATCTCCCTTTGACGACACCCTTTTTTGAAGGTAATTTAAGTGACGTATGATATTAGCTAACCCCACTCAGGTGTATAATTTTAAAAGTGGTTTCTATTTCAAAGCAATCATAGAGAGTCCAAATATGTTGAGTCTGCAAATAACTTCCAAAAATCACAGTTATATTTTTTTTCAACTTCAATGTTAGATATTGAAGCAATTTAATAAGTTTTTCATAGAGCAGAAAATTATCATAAAGAAATTGCAAAATTATAAGACGTCTTCTGTGTTTTTGCTTTTAAGATCTCTTCATCTAAATGTTATTGTTTTTTATCATCTCGAGACGGTCGAGCAGAATTTGCCATTCACAAAATGAAAGCAATACAAAAGAGCCAAAACGTCAACCATCGGGATGGTGCGCCATTCTTTTTTTGACCAATCATACTTCAGTCTCAGAAACGGGAATTCTTTTAGTTAAGCCAATCAGTACTAGTGTGCACAGCCCATCGCCAAAATTTGAGCCTTCAAATCCATGTGTGTTCAGGATCATCCGCGTTTAGACAAGTCAGTGAGACACTGTCATATATACAGAAAAGACATTTATAAAAATAGGAAAATAAATTCCTAAACAGTTTGAATGAATTATGCAATCTTTGTACTTTTTTAATACTTCTGAAGATTATTTACATGTATTAAAGACTCCAATCACCCCCCCCCCCCCCCCCTCCAAAATGGCGCATTCGTCAAAGACGCAGTTCTATATTTTATTTTTGAAACTTATTCTGTACAAGCCCTCTAATGATATATTCTTTAAGAAATTGTTTAAGACGAGAAGGTCTAATTATATGTAACATTATGAAGTGACGTGCTGCGTTTTAGAATTACTGACTGTCGGAAAGTTAGTTTGATTTTATCGCCGAGATGAATATCTGGGGTGGTCTTGAACTAAATCTGACAGTAAAGAATTTACCATTTGAAACCAGCTGACGGAGTAGAGAGCAAAGTTTCACAATGAGCAACCCAGGTTGTCTGTTTTAATCAAATTTAAATTCCATCATTCTGCACAATTAGACTTCAAAGCAGCTGTGTTGAGAAATCTTGACAAAATAACACTTTTATATATTTTAATCTTTAGTGTTGAGCCTTTAAATCTGGGTTGAATCCTTCGATATTAGTTGGGGTTAAAAATTGTCTACGAGCTACATGTAACTATTAGTTGTACTTACTCCAATGTGTTTGAAAATCTACTAAATAATTTTGAACTACACTTCGTAAAGCAGTCAATACAGTATATGAGCAATAATAAATAAAGGGCTGACAAATAACTGTTTTAAATATACGCCCACTGGCTGCTATGCAAGCATTGTTGTTGTGGTTATGTGTTCTGAGGTTGATATTACTCGTTCCCTGTCTTGCATGTCATATTGCGAATTGCAGAATTATGTTGCCTAGATAAACATGCAAACATGGAAATATCATTCTGACAAAATGTCATATTATCTATGGACGAAAGTGAGTTTCAAAATTTCTATAAAAATATTTCTTACAAGAAAAGTGGGCTAAATAAACGTATTTGTTGAAAAATCATAAATTATTCATATCATCTTTAGGGATATCTTCATTTTTTCTTTTTCATGTTACCCCCTATCAAGAATTACCATCTCATCCATAATTTGTCAGTTAGAAATAATAATTATCACACAAAAGATCGGTGACTTTTACCTTGAGCGCTGTAATTTACCAATTTATCACCAAAAGGCAAAAGGGGTTTTCACAAGGCGACGTCATGTCCCTTAGCCTATTGATTTTAGCGTCGTGTCTGTTTCAATTTGCATGACGTGGGTAAGGTAATGAGTACCTTCAGTGACTCCGTGCATAAAATAGGGCGGTCAGGATACCCGTATAATTGTTGACAGTTTAATGATATTCTCGGTTGGAATAGCTTCTCATGTTACAACTTGGAGAATTTATATCTTAGGCTTAAAGGAGCTACGTCCAGGATTAATTCATAGACAAGTAGCTCTGAGGTTTGGTTCTTATTCCATGAATTCTGAAAGGTCAATTGTCCACCATAATTTTACTAATAAAAATGTATTGCATAAGCAATCAATTTTTTAAAAAGGTGATGCGCTTCTGAAATTTGATTTATTTACTAAAAGACCTTGTTATTTTTCCACACAGGACTACAGCCTACAATCTTTGATACTGTATAAGGAGATGAACGGAGGCGATAATGATACCCGTGTTGAACTTTGAAATAATAAAAAATAGGGAGTATCAAAATGAATTATTTATGAACTATGGCCCCTATGTAATTATTGGTAATTCATCAACGATATCTTTCCTTTGCTAAGTCGAGTTACTATATGAACCAGTAATTAGTTATCGTCAATCGTCACTTAAGAATAATATACATGGAGCTAGCTGGTCAAACGGCCTACCTTGAAAGTTCTGCTAACACTTTGCAATATATTCAGCTTTACGGAAACTGCCGAATGGAAGACGATAAGCCATATTAAAGCGGAAATGAACATGGAACGGTAACCTTATAGAAGCTGCTTTTTTCTGTTGCCACACTACACGTAGAAAACTTCATCTAAAAATTATGATTTGTCATGACAAATAGTGTTTCACCCAATATTCCACGTTCCCTTTTCCATTACCTATTGCCGCTTTAACTATTACGCATGCCCTATAACCTTTCAGGTCAAGACTTTCAGAAATGATACAAATATTAAAAATATTACTCCGTTACTTTTCGTTGGCCCATTGGCAAATCTCAGAAGCAGCGTACATCTATTAAGAGAAAAGAGGGAACGCACAACACTTAAAGGGAGACAACTGCAATTAATAACGGTTATTTTCGTCGAATTTTAGCATTGTCTTTCAGACCACAATAAATCTACTTATTGTAATTCTATAAGAATTATTTTACGGGTTAACCTACTGTGTTGGCTGTCTTTTAGTCATGATTTGATGCATGAAGCTATATTTATTTCTATTGAAAATAATTTTACTAGCGAATGGGTGATATTTCTTAAAATTGTCGTTTCCTGCATATTAAGTGTGGTTTGCTTGACTCGAGGTTTTAATTCATCATTTGCCATTTTTTAACCAAATTGTTTCTCCGTCACACGCTTCGGGATTTTAGAAAAGTTAATTGTAGGTTGATTCAAGTGAATTTACACGAAAAGTTAAGCTTTTTGGACTAATGGAGTGAAATGTCCCTTTGTCAAGGCAATATTTCCATTGTCGATGATAGATGCTCGGTTGGAGGCTTTTGACCAAGCAATCCACAAAGCAGGCACATTTTGAATCTCATCATGGACGGTTGTCACGTATTTGTACCTCAAGTCTCGGGAGGCTGGCAACACCACTGCATGCAGCTAAGTTGTGAGTGGCGTTCGGTGCTCATTTCCACTTTCATTATTCGCAACTATACGCAAATGGTAATCGCTATGGTGTGAGGTAACCTTAAGAGAAGATAGTACTCGATGATGTTTTTCTAGACAAATATATTTTGTAGTAGACGATGTAACAATTAGACATGTGATAATTGAAGCAGCGAAGTGAGCTCATATCAACCATGCAATTAAGTCTAATTAAGAACTCATCGTATCAAAATCCGGTATATTTCTCAAATTTCCCTATTGAGTATTAACTTTAATCGGTGTGTATTTGATACAGGAAGCGAGCCGGTTGAGGAAAATGATTTCACTGTAAAATTTGAAATTTATACTCCGATTGAGATTGAAGTCCCTGTCATTTGATATGAGATTAATTATGGGTTTACGTTTTTACACATTCACTTTAGAAAATCACCCGAGAAGTTTGTCCTCTTGGATAGACCCTGGTCACGCTGCCATTAAAAACTAACTCCTTTATCACGACATTTAACACGTACAAAGGTACAAGATTACAGTTGAATAATACACATCAAATCTTGATTGACGGGTGTCTAAAACATCTGATTTTTTTAATATTTGTGAAATAAGCAAACAGTGAATGGATAATTGAATGAATGACTTACTGAATGAATGAACGAGGTTATCATTTTCATTTCGTTTCATGAAAAAGTTAAACAATTGATCAATTTGATGACAAGGTTTGACATCTCCAGATAATGCTCCTGGTCTTTGAAAGGTGTCGCATTCTCAGTCACAGTTTTGATGGTTCACGGTGGTCTGATGGGGGTTGTAGTGCTTGGAAGACGGAATTCAAGCTTATGGTCAGATGCCCCATGACAAATGTATTGGGATAGATGGAGATTCCTTACACACATTCTTTAGTGAAACATGAGCTGGTAAGCACGTTTCAAAAGCTGTTTTTTGTTGATCTGAAACCAAGAGTTGTTGATTAACTTTTTTAACCATCATCTCTTACAGCTCATCACCGATAAAGAAGATGCAGCTATAACGATGTCCATTCGTGGATTTTTATTTTTCTGTCTTTTATGGGTGGTCGGATCTAGATACTTGTTGCTGCTCATGGAAAATTGGGTGTAGATTATGGTAAAAAGTCCATGTTAGAAATTGCTGTTTATTCTGCACCTCAAGTATCTACTGTTGTTGTAGGGCCTAATTACCTAACTAACTCTTCTGAGATCACCAATGTCTATTTTCAACTTGCAAATCAATGGCTTGCTGATATCAATCGGGTAAAAAAATAAAGAAGACTGGGTCGATAAAAAATAAGTCGATCATTTTTTCGGTACCTGACCCTGAGACGATCACACCAGATCTTCCCCCAAATGTATAAGGTAGTGCTCGATGGTGTTCACAGCTTTCTGACTTTTTCACATTATATCATATCAAATGGAAGAGGGAGTTCACATCTTAAGGAACATATTGAGAAAATTTTGATTTGAAAATAAGGAGAAATACCATTCTAATGATTATGTTTATATCTAACAAAAAAATACTTTTTCTTAATGTAAGTAAATATTATTAGTAAATAACTTTAAGCAGAAAAACTAGCACTATATTCGAATTATAAAATTTACATATCCAACAACTAATTAAAAGAAAACAGATAATTAAACAAAGTAAGTTATATTTTTTTGGCGAGTTTTTCAAGCCCATGCAGCATTTTATCACAGCATTGACCATCAAATTATCCAAAATGAGGTTGCTATAGGGAGAGTAATTTCTTACCAAAAATTTTGCCATTAAAATATATAACAAGTCCTGCGTTCAATATGAAAATGTTCACAATATAGATTTTTATGAATTGAGGAAGACAACATTTAGAAAAAAAAATGTTAATAAATTCATTATTAATAGTTACTAACATGTAAATTTTCACAATAATAGTACATTTTGATCATACTGCTTACTGAACAAATAATAGATACTTTCCTAAAAAAATATATTTCTCTATTGCTGTACAATTGTTGTATTGAGTCCTATTTTAACAATGGTATTTCGCTCTACAATTGATGTATTGAGTACTATTTTAACAGTTGTATTTCTATAGGACTCTACAATTGTTGTAATTAGCACTATTTTAACAGTGGTATTTCTATATTGCTCTACAATGTATTGAATACTATTTTTACAGTGAGAATTTTTTGCTTTTATATACTTATAACAAATATTCTTTAACCAACAATATCTATAATAATAATAACAATTATGTCCAGCTACAAATTTGGGTCTTATTCACAAAACCTTGACTTAAAATGATTTTGGCATCACCAATAATGTTATATTATTCCCTAAAATCTAGATATCATATAAGTTAAGATTTCAAGAATCAAGGTCTATAAGACATATTAAGCAGTTATTAACAACTGCAATCAAACTTATTTCACTCATAAAAATATAATTATATACATGTATTTTGATTACATACTTTGATTATCAGGGTGCACCCCTAATAAATAAACTAGAGTTTTATCAAAATGAATCCTCGAAATTTGATTGGTTATTATATGGAATTTAAATCATCGACCAATCACACTTCTAGAATAAGCATCATCATTTAAAAGAGTTCGAAATTAATTTTTTGGTGTACATGGTGTTTTGAAAACCATTGAAAAACTAATTCAATATATTTTTGTCAAATTGTTGGTCGATTTTTAATCTGAAGTTAAGCATAATATATATAAACAAAACTCTTACATCAATATTTGCACAATCTTAAAGATATATAATTTTATTTTTGACAATAAGGTTGACATATCGAAAAGTGTTACAAGCTGTTGAAACAATGCTTGAAGGTTGAATGCCCTTTACTTTTGACATATTTACTGAAATCTAACTTGTGTCAGACGAACATCTCCCTCAATATTCAATGTTGTAACATTCTGATAAGGAATTCTGTGGTGAAATTCAATGAAGTGTTGATTATTAACAGCAATCTGAAATAGAAAATAGACATAGGAAAATAAAATTCAGTGTTATTATTAAGACTCTAGAGGGAAATCATTGTCAATTTCAGCTATCTGTATCACTTTGCAGAATTAAAGTCTGACATCAGATTCCCTGACATAATAGAAAACTGCGAAAATTTAAACTATTATTTTTAGACAGTTATAACCATGCAGTTAATATTAAATTTTTTCTTGAATTTCAGAGGAACTATGTGTCAGATTATAATTCTAAATAGTGCTATCAATAGCTCAAATTAGAAAAAAAAATAAAGTAAAATAGTTGGACCACTATATTAAAGAAGTTATACCATATTTTTCTCAAATCCAATAATTACACCACTTTATCTCTTTCAGTTGAGAGTCCTTATATCAAACAACCCTCTTTTACTGACCTTGTAGCAAGATGGTTCCACCAAAATCAGCAGATCAAAACTAGCATTGGGCATGAAAGGGAAAAAAGAGTGCTGTCGCTCTTCTGGGCCATAATTACCATTTTGACAATGGGTTCGAACACACACATTACGGGAGTCTCCATAATTAAATCTAACATCAAAATGCAGAGCTTTGTCAGAACCACACATCAGATTAAAGGTCATTCTGAAATAAACAGACTGATTCATTATTGGATAGATTGCATATAACAATGTCACAAAACAATAGATCTCCTCCAAGCCCAATTCTGGCCTCAATCGAAAAGAAGAAAACTGGATATGTCTACATTCAAAATTAAGCCTTCTATTCCAACTATTGAACACAACTATTGTTTTCTGTCTACTTTTTTTCGGTACAAGTTGGAGGCATTCTGAACTCAGTTTCATACTTTATTCAACTTCCAGTTGATTCCATGAATCCTTAACATGCAGAACTAGCACCCCCTGGATGTTTTGTTGGATGGGTTGTTGAGTGGACAAACAGTTCTACAAAAATGATTATGAGGAGATCTCTTAGGGGAACAATCAGATTAAAAAACTGTTTTATTTTCTGTGGGTTTATACACTTGTCATCCATGATCTGACTACTATTTTGTAATACAATCACACTTTACCATGATTTCAATGCTCAAATCAGGAAAAAATCAATGCCACGTCTCATGATCCACAAACTATGAGTGAGGACACTGCTGACTTACCTAGAGGGATTAGAATATGGTACACCACTAACATGGATCATTCTACCAGGAGATAATTGTCCAGGAATACCTGTTGTTAATGGTACAGCCTGAAAGAGGTAGGAACAAATCGCATTGAACTCCTGGCAAAATTAGTACCTTATGTATAGGTTTCTACTATTTCTACTTATTATTAATACTGCACCCTACACCACTAGATACCTAGTCAATTTCACACCTTTACAAGCTCTTACAAGTGTTCACACATCTAATATACATTAAATTAGGTTTTTACTGAGCTGCATATACATGGCATAATATTTGCAATAAATCTATTATATAACTAAAACTCAAAGTGAGTATGTGAGTTTTGCGAAATATGAACCTGTGTTCAGAAATTGTGCAAGTGATTTTATTTTTGTAATTGCTGAAACATTAAGTCATTGATTACAGAAGAACTAAATGTCATATTACTTGTATGAGAAGTGATGCTGGGAATAAGCTTTATCAGATGAGAGGTTTGGAGGTTGGAAGGTTGATATATTGACATAGTGGGATTGTGAAATCCTGGCAGAAGGATGCAATCTGAAATTTTTCACCATTAATTCTCACGTCAGCTTCGCTTCATCTTAAGATGCTCAAAGGGACATTTTTTTGTAGGTCGAAAAAAATTTTTTGCTCAAATTTGTGAAAACCTATAAACCAAAATCTATGGAAAGGTATCCCATAACATATCTGAAAGTTTAAACTAAAAAAATGCAGCCGTTATTTTTAACGCCAAAATGTTTTAAAACCTTTTAAAGTTCGTTATGCTTTTTGCAAGCTGCAAGGAAACTAACGTACGGATTTGAGTAAAATAAAAGCTTAATTGTATACCAATATGTCTCCTACATTTTCTAAAGAATGCCTATTTAAGAGAAAGTGAATAAAAAGGATTCATCTGAGTTTATTTAGTATTGAGGACACTTAAAGCTTTTATTTACAGCATTTACAGGCATTCTGTGTGTTAAAATTTCAAGTGGACAAAGAAGGGGTAAATGAATATATTTGAACCTGTGGACCAAGAGTTTTACTGAAGCTACTACTTCTGGATGACAGAGTTAATCCTGAACCAATACCCCCAAATATTGTTTTGACATCTCTTACAACAGCTGAAGCTAGCCGGGATGGTAAATGTAAGGCTCCAATAGCTGAACTATGAGAGTGAGATTCACATGATGTACCAGATGTGTGAACACTTGTATGGCTACTGGTTATCTTCATATTGCCTGTAGACTTTCAAAATTAAAGAATTCAGAAGTAGGCTGAGATCAATTAAGTAATTAATTGAATTTGTATCTTGACAATTATGATTGGCATATAGCATAGAATTTTTTGATTTGTACATAACCTAGGTTATGTTCAGATTTGTACATTGTACATAACCTTGAATTTCTTACATTTTCCGATTTGTACATAAGCTACAATTTTTTCAGATTTATACATTGTACATAACGTAGAATTTGTCACATCTTCAGATTTGTACGTAACCTAGATTTTGTTCAGATTTGTAAATTGTACATAATTTAGAATTTGTAACATTTTGTTCAGATTTGTACATTGTCCATGACCTAGAACTTGACACATTTTCAGATTTGTACATAAGCTAGAATTTGTTCAGATTTGTATATAATATAGAATTTATACCATGGCTTGTGGTGACAATTAGCCATCGTTTTTCCTTCCTTTTTGCTTATTACATCCCAGATTTCTCCAAAAGAATATTAAATGACCTGAACTACACTAAATAATAATCAATTCAAAAATATAAACTTACAGGATTGAAAAGTGGTTGTGATCCAGGATAAGATGGTGCTGGAGCATAACCCTGAAAAAATTACAATTATTAATATCATCACCTACGTTGAATCGTACATATATATTGGAGATATGAAGAATCATCCAGCACATCAAATTGCAATGAAGACGAGCAACTAAGATTTTTCAATCATAAGTTTTGTTACCATTATCAATTGCCTTGAAATTTCAAATTTACTGTTCAAATAGTAAAATAAAATATTAGAATGCAGCCTGTAATGTAGGTTTGGTGTCACATGAGTGGTATTTCTCCTGGAGTAGAGCATACAGTACTATCACTGTCCATTTACTTCAACCAAATTATACATTGAATATATATGAAAGCAATAAAAGCCACAACT
The DNA here is from genome assembly GCF_000327385.1 of Lottia gigantea. Classification (NCBI taxonomy): domain Eukaryota; kingdom Metazoa; phylum Mollusca; class Gastropoda; family Lottiidae; genus Lottia; species Lottia gigantea. Next base: position 921,798 of record NW_008710245.1, read on the forward strand.
CTGTCAAGTAAAAGCATCAGGATAAGCATGAGAGGGAAGCTTTTCTTACCTATTTACATCAGGATTCAATTTCAGCAGTATCCTCTCGCAGTTTGCGATTCAAAATTACCCTTTTTGCGTTCCAATATTTCCAATGATTAGCCAAAATGAAAATTTATCACAATCAAATTAAATTTTATATTTTTACTTTTAATACAAGCTTTTTATATAATTAAAAAAGTTTTAAGAAATGTGTATCAAAATCAAACTTCATCAGCCAAAACTAAGATTTGGTGTGATAAATTGCTAATCAGATTTGAAAAATCAACCCTGATTGATTATCATACCAATATAAACTTACCCCTGGATTGAAGCCAGCAGGTGGTGGATGCATCCCCATGGGAAAAGGAGATGAATGCATTCCAGGTGGTGGTGGCTGGTGGAAGCCCTGAGAGTATGGTGGAGGAGCTGGTCTACCACCTGGTCTTTTGTAACTAGATTGCTGGAAAGGAGTGGCACGGGATAGTGCTATCATGAATAAGAAGCTTTGGATGTGTGTTTAAATATTGGATGTGACTAGTTTACTCTTTAAGCACATATTTCTATTTTTATCAAATTTATACTCATTATATTATCATATTCACATTTCAAAATACAAAATAGAAGAAGTAAATTACAAATTCAAAAAGAAATTCTCAGAATCATAAAAGGAAATATTTTTTAAGCAGAAGTAGCATATTATAGTTGAGCAGAAAAACATAGGAAAATGGCATCTTGAAATAGCATGGCTATTCACCATAAAATCCAACAACCAGCAAATCTCCCTTATAATCTATCCTACATAATAATTCAATTGGTTATAAACAGATCAAAAGAGCATTTATGTAACCTATATTGGGACCCCATTAGTGGTCAGTGGGCTCAAGTGATATTTGCCAAAGTGATGTCATAATCAGAAATTACAGGAATAAATGACTTCAAATGGAAAATTCATACATTGGATGCAAAATCCCTTAAATAAGTCATCATATTATATACAGAGTATGACAGAGCTATTGTCAAATGTTTTTTGGAATAAAATCTACTTGGTCAAGAATTGCCCTACTAATAACTAACAAAATTTAGTGCAGGGGCTGAGTGACTTGCTGGATCAAGGGTTAAATGTCAAATAGGCTCATAAACCTTTGATAGATCAAGATGATAAAGATATTATAAATCCACTTACTTTTTGACCTTCAAACTTAATAAAGCTGATTTCCACATCACCATAAATAACTAAATAATTAACAGATTGTTTAGGTAGTCGATGATGGAAGTCACAGAAATGGCGTCCATTAATATGTATCTGAAATGAGCAAATGAAGTTTTGTAATGATAATATAATTGTAAAAAGGTTTTTATGTGTATAGGGGACGCTGATAGCATCCGTTTGTTTCCAATTTAAGTCCAACATCTGTGATTCTTGAAATTCTACGTGAGGTTGTCTTGTCACATCAGCCCTGTCTCCAGGAATGAATTGGTGCTGGGGTTCAGATATTGTATTCAGAAAATCTGAAAATTAAATGCCTAGAGAGCTTATTTCTGACAATTTTGCAAAGTTGCCAAAAAGGTATCAAAATCTATATATTTTTGATTTTGTACAAAGAAACTGTAAATTAATCAATCTCTGCCCAGCCCCCACCCTTACGACGGGGCTGTGTCACATACACACTGGAGAACAGATATGCCATATCAAAAATAAATAGTTCCAGCTGTCTCCGTTCAAATGATGCAAGGTCTCTCGGTAGTAGCCTATTACAGCTACAATAACAAAGTATGTCATCCAGTTTGTGAATCTTAATTTATTAAGTGGTTTCTGCATAATTTATATATTTATACCATAATAGCATAATTTATATATACCATATATAATAAAACATCTAATAATTATTCATGAAGTATTGTTAAAACTATTTTGTCTTGCGAATTTTTAATTACACAGCAATTTAACTGCTCTATGCTATTCTAGTCAATCAAAATCAATTTTCAGATAGAGTTATCTGCTCTTGCCAATTTACATGACAATATGTCAGTCTTTCATTGCCAAGTCTCAACTCATGGAAACGAAGCAACATTGGCGAGGGTTAACCAAATGAGAGTGGTCCGTAACAGACAAGATAGAAACTTTACCTTGTAGTTGTGAGGATGAACATCAAAGACAATTTCAAAAGGAGTGCCCTTTTGAAGTGGAAGACCTGCATGTCTCTCTTCACTTCCCCAACCTCCATGTTGTTTAGAATTTCTGACTATACAACCCTCATCGAATCGGGGATTAAAATGCAGAGCTGTGTCCTTTAAATCTGTGTCAGGGTGTGAAGTGAAATTGATCGAGAATCTGAAAAAAAGAATAAATTTTTATGTAATAAATATGTTCTTTGTTCTCCAGTCTGACTAAAATACAAATCCAAATATTTTCAAAGATAGTAAAATTACAATTAGACTAAATTTTTGTTATGTTTTTTTATTCGATGTTATTTTTAATGTAACCACTTCAGTTAGGGTCTAAAGACTGGCCTCTTAAACATTCATCAAAAAAACATTTTGACCTAACCCTGCTTTAACCAATCAAATTTCTGCCCTCTCCAGCTCTGGCATTTTGTGACACTGACAGCATCGATTTGCACAATTCCAATCAGACGTCTGTGGTTCCTGCAATTCTACCAAAACTAAGCATTGGATGAGGTAACAATTGCAAAATTTGCGTACATCATATAAGGCCCTTTGCGACACTGAAATAATAAAATGCTTAGTTGTGGTGGAATTGCAGGAACCTCTGATTGAAAATTGGAAAGGTGCAATGCTATTAGTGTCCCTGATAAACATCAAATGTTCAGAGAATCTCTTTACAATCTCTTTAAACGAGATTTTGTACTTTTCTTCCAATAATCCTATACCAGTACTGCTTGATGTTTTCAATTTCAAAATACATACCTTTGATGGTGATGATGAGCTTTGCCTTGGACTATAATTTTTTGGTGATCAAATAAATGTAGTGATCCAATGTATGGAATGGGCTAGAAGTAAAACAAAATAAAGAATAAAATACAGAACATTGTAAATTATATAGAAAATCTTTGTATCTAACTATTTGATTAACCTGAATTTGTTTTGAAAGGCGTGAGTAAAAAGGCACGTACCTATTGTTAAGAAAGCAGCTTAAACTGGTTTTGATATACGGCCTTATAACAATTTGACAATATTAACTCTAGTTAAAACTTTCATATTAGGTTTTTATTCCATAGTTTTCATTAATTTGAGCACCTATTTTTCCTAACCTACCCGATACTTAAAATAAACAAACTGCCCAAGGTCACCATCGAAGGTTTGTAGATGGTTTAATGGTGACAGTATTATATCAGATCCTAAGTGTATAAATTTACACACTAAATATCAAATATAGGATTTTAGCTTTATATGGTGATTATATATTTTCATTCATAAAAACAGAAGATATGTATTTTACCTTTGAGGTCAAAATGACTTAAGTGTTTATTTTTTTTATTTATTTGTAGATTTATAATGGCTGCCGATACGGAAGTTGTAAACCCTGCACATGCACAGAAGAATTTTTAAACGGAGCCAGCCAGGCACGCATTCGTTTTACACTAGTAAAATTGGGGCCTGGCCCACTTTATCTGGGCCTAGTGTAAAAGGGGTGTAAGACTGTATGTAATATTGTGCAACAATGTCTTATTTTGTAGTCCTATGTTTTTATATCGACCTGTTATACATACAATATGTTAGGCTCAAATAATGTATATCAAATATTTTTAATGAAAGAAGCCGGCATCAGACAAGTTCAAACATTACCAATTCAAAGAAAACATGTATTTCAGTGAAATACAAATGAAAATGAAAGTAGAGTGCATAAAGTTAACATCCGTTAATTGCGTTATACGGATTCGTGGGGACAATATAAAATACAAAACCGCTTACTTACTGGACTGACAACTGGAGCTTGAGCCATTTCGATTGTTTATCTGCTTATTTACGGCAAGAGAATAGTCAATAGTCAAAAATATACGGATTTATAAAGAAAACTGGCCAGGTCTGCCAATCTCCTTGTAAGCTACCTCAAGACAGAATCACGAGATGATTACGCCCACCTGTTAACTTGATATTTATCTCATTTGCATATCATCATCCGCGATAAGAAATAGTTTTCTTTAATCTGAAGCACTCCTCTTCCTAAGTCCACTTCTTGATAATAATTTCGCAACAGTAAATTAGGTTGATTAAATATTATCTTATTGTGAAACAAATTTGCTGATGATAGCAACTTTCTTTCAATATGAACACTCGCCCCGCCCACCGCCATACAATTCCAAATCAGGGTCTATTTTGCAGACGAACTTTTTTTCTTGTGTTTGCAAACCTCTCAGATTTAGATCCCATAACTTTTAGTACCAAGGCTTTATTGAAAATTGTGAACTTTGTAAAAAAGTGACATAAAGATTTGATTTGATCTGATTTGATTTGATTTGATATGATTTTGATTTTGATTTTGGAGTATTGTATTGTATTGTATTGTATTGTATTGTATTGTATTGTATTGTATTGTATTGTATTGTATTGTATTGTATTATATTGTATTGTATTGTATTGTATTCTATTCTATTCTATTCTATTCTATTCTATTCTAGGCCTACTTGAAGGGAACCAGAATGACCCTTATCATTTTTCAATAAAGTTTGAGGTTCCTACTTGGGAATATAAAATAGACAATTCATAAGAAAGAGTATTCATATGCATGATGCATGTTATATCTTGAATTCCGATTTCTTTAGATTATTTTGGTGCAAGATATTGTCATAGATTTCTTGGTAATATTGTTTATCAAGTGATTAATCAAGTGATTTATGGCATTCACAAGATTTCAATAATTATCACAGTTGAACAGCAGTAAGTAGGCCCAAAGAGTCCTACAGTTCCTGTTAGATCACAAAATACAAAATAAAAAGACTTTAAAGTATCATATAAATGCTTTATCATCACAGCAAATCATCAAACAAAACAAACAGTAAATGCATAATATTCAAAACTGTACGGTACGGTACTGTATAGTAATATAAACTGTATATAAAACAATATTTGGTCTTCAAGACATGAATAATCAAAAAAAAAAAAATGATTAAAATTCATAGGCAGGGACTTCATTTGGATCATTTTTTTAAAATAAATAAGATAATAAATGACTATAGTCCTACATGAATATATAATATAACTAATCTTAATAGTGCCATATAAATCAAATGATCATTATTATTGTGTATCTGTAGGGTCTACTATTGACTTGATTATCAAGATTTCACATGTTGTTTCATGTGTGCATTTAGTACTATAGATAAGTAGAATATTTGGGTCATGATAAATGATAGCAAAGATCTAATTCTGACAACTCCTACACTCCTTATGTATAACATTAAAGGGACGGAGGCACCATTTCATTCGACCAATCATACTTTAGTCTCAGAAACAGGAATTTTTGCACTAAGCCAATCAGTAATAGTGTTTACAGCTCACCGTCGAAATTTGAGCCTTCTTATCTGCGTTTGAAAGTTAAAATGAGGACTCGTAATTATAAGATACTCTGTGATATATTTCAAAGACATATATACAAATAGTCAGTATAATTCCTTGTTTGAAGTATTTTTGAAGGAATTATGCGATTTTCTAATATTTCTAGTACTTCTGAAGAGTTGAATTCAAGAATCAAATCAACCCTGCAAATGCAAATGGTGCAACTGTCCCTTTAAAGAAACATGTTAATACTAAGGATAACTCTGCTTTAATAATCCATAATGGGATTCAAATATTTAGTTTTGAATTCTTCCTCTCGTACAGAATTAAACACCACCATATTTTTATTATGAGAGCTGAAACCACTCTTATTGAAATCTCCACTTGTTACCAAAATATCCACAATGCCATCATCATTTAAAGATGCTAAAAACTTGGCTTCAAAATTTTGCAAAGGATAAAGAAATTGCGTAAAAATTCTGTATTCAATATAAGTCTGCTCTTGGGGAGTGAATTTTTTCAAAGCTGCACTTTTAATTTCTGCTAATGATATTCCATCAAATCGCATAGGAATGCAGATGGCGCCTATTTTCATTGTATGCCGGTGATTGAGACAAAAGTAGCAGATTTCAATAAGTCTAGTAGCATCTATTCTTGGTGTTGCTATATATATGGTGGAATGTTCATTAGAACACCATACATGCAGTAAAGATCTCCAGATTTTGTAGAGTTTTGGGCCTTCAATGATTGAGCCTGGTGTTAAACTGGCAGTTTCTTTATCAATCTCTTCATGAGACATCTGAAAAATCAGAAATTAATTACTTACATTATATATAATGTAACTTATCAAATCAAATAACACAATTATATGGTATATACTACTCCTGAGTTTTATTGCGCACAACATTTCAACAATTTTTATTGTCATTATCAGTTGAAAATTGTGTTCCATTATTTCATGTGGTCTCTCTATGACGGCAACTTAAACATTCCAGACTTGTAGTGCATGGGCTCATAATCCCTGATAAGCACGATATATCACAATAGAATTGAATGTATTATAATTGAGGTAAAATGTTTAATTTGGAAAAAATTACCAGTTGTGAGTCTTTTATACCAGAGACAGGAGTGTCAACATCCACATTATTTATCTTGGTTTGTACCCCAATGCTGTCTTGTACATCATTGACAATAACATCATCTTTTAAAGCAACATCTGGCCAGTCATAACCTGAAAAGAAGAATAAGAATATAGCAAATTTAGGGGATTTATAGTAGTCTAATAATGTGCTTTACAAGATGACAAATCTTAATTTTAGCTAATGCCAGAACCAGAGTCAGAACCTCATGCGATTCTACAGAAATGTAACATGGAAGTTTGGACCACTACCTTTCCAAGACCTTATCAACATCTCACAAGCAAATATATAACCTTTATCATGCATTATCCAATAGGGTAAGTAATAATTGAGAATTAACATCTCTTGATAACGAGCTCGTACATGGCAAAACCTCTTGACATTGATCTTTCACAGATAATCCTACACATTTAAAACTGGTACGACTAGATTTATGAGAAAAGATATCAAACACAATGGTTTGCAATAAGCTTTCTGTTTCTGTATATTGCTGATTTACCCATCTGTCATGCACTTCAGCTGCTTATGTGTTTTTTTTGTTATATTTACCTGCATCTTTCCTCCTCTGAATATCATCTTTAATTTTTTTCATATCATCTTCAGAATAGATCTGAGACTGTTGTTTAGGGTGGGAAATAACTCCATCATAAATATCCAAAATTTCTTGAAAGTATCTTGTAAACCATTCAATAACAAAACTTCCTTTTATCTGCACTGAGCCTATCTTAAGGTTCACTTCTATTGCAACTTCGGGAAGTTTCAGTTTAATGTTATAAGTACTGTTGGCACCCCCAAATCTTTTATATTGATATTTTGAGACAGGAAAATTTTTGGGGTACTGTAAGACTTTCATCCACAGAATTCCTAATGCCACAGAACCATGCTTTGCCTTTGGAACAATTTTTATGGTATTGTTATCAGAGAAGTCTGTATTCACAATTTCACCAGTTTTAGTCTCTACAAAATTTTGAATCTTTTTTTCAATGCCAATTTCATAAGACATTGTTGTGTTTGAGACATCTGTATCCGACATTTTAGCTGCCTTTTTGAGTTTAAAACATCCTTTTCCAAATTAAACCATGACTCAACCTTTCTGTTGTAATGAACATATTTCCCACCTATATAAAAAAAAACTAAAACTGAAATATCTCTCTACTTACCATTATATGCCTAATATAGGGCCTATTATACTTTTTAAGATGACCTATGGGCCTTATAGATAAAAAAAAGTGATGGGCCCATATAACTATGACAAGCCTAAACTTTCACCCTATGTCTTAGGCGTTTTTGACGGCCGAATTGATTTGGTTTCGATTTGCTAGTACGTTTTGGTGCAATTTTGATTAGATTAGCAGTGGAAATGCGAAATTTGATTTCGCCGATTGGGCAATATGGCTGACTCTGCTGACAACAAAGGAAAGTTATCTATTTTTATTATTATTATTATCATTGACGAACTTCCACATGCCGCCATCTTTAAAAAAAATCGCCTAACCACCTTCTCGGACGATTAGCTTAATCAGGTTAGGTAAACTTTCTCACAAATGTACCGATTAGCCTACATTTTCGGGCTCACAAATGCACAAAATAGCTAATCGAATCGGCCCACAAAAACGCCTCTTGACAATATTTCTATTTAGATACATAATTGAATATTATTATGCCACTTTTTTCCATCTGACTGAGGCCTTGATGATTGAGTGCAATTCATTTAATAAATGAAACCTATACTTGGAATATTCAAATGATGCAGGGCTTAACCTTCTGCCTTCTTAGAGAAAACTGGGGAAATATGCGAAAATCATAAATTACAACGCACCCTCTTGGTTTGTTTACCATAGTACCGGAAGTGTTTTCATTAAAGGAGAGCTTCAAGGGTCGTCAGAATTTATCACAAAGTAGCCAACACTTTCCAAGAACACACAACCTCATTAATTATAACTGAAATTAATGAAAATATATCATTTTTGAAATATTTGTGATGGTCTTCAATAAATAAGTCTATTGTTTATAATTTTTTTTGCTTCTTGTATTTGTAATATTATGCCCGATACACCGATTTCTTGAGCATAATGGCTTTGACAAGAGTTGTCATTGTCTGGTTTATAACTCGTTAATATGCTGACTATCTGTTAGCTAGCTCGAATGGAACAGAATACTATGTCAGAGAATATGTGACTGTAAGTTTGAAGAATAAGGATGTAGATTTAACCAGAAGATTTAGAGCTACTGACTTTCGAGAATGAAATGAAAGGTAGGAATTTAAATTTCCTTATCATATGTAGTGCCCATTAAATGATTAAATGTATATAAATTAGTCCCAAGCCATATATAATTTCGGATTGAAGGGAAGCAACTCTGTATTTTTATTGCTTCAGACAACAATGGAATAAAATTCAGTATGAATAATCCTACTAATACATCACCTCAGGGCTTCATTCATGGGATGTGAAAATTATTAGGACAGTTGTGGAATGGGCATAGCTAGGTTGTTAACGTGTTAACTTAGCATACTCTGCAACTGCATCACAATTTTGACCAAATGGGCAATAGATATAAATTTTTCTGAACCTATTGCCAGTGATGGGCTGATGAGAAGAAGAGCAATGCTATAGTGTACAATAAGGATAGTATTGCAAGGACAGCAATGTAAGTAGGGTCTTGGTTTATTGTCCTAATCGAGCGATTAGACACTTTTTTCATGTAAGCGGCTCTTTATGCATCACTGACAGAGGGGAAACCAGGTTGAAAAATCCAAAGGTATTATCTCAACCCATGCTGGGACTGAATCCTAGTCCTTCGGGTTAGCAAGCGCTAGCCACTGCGGCTCCTGTGTAGAAATGTGATTCTGTAAGCTTATACAATGTGGTCAGATAGTTTTTAGTATTCCCCAGTAATATTTGTTTGAATAGTTTTGAAATAGCTACCATGGGGGCATCAAATGTTATAATTAGGCTATGTGAGTAGCGTACAAGTTCCTATTTCTCACTGGTATCTATATATATTTATACTACAAGAATGCATTGAGATTTTGATAAAATTTATTTTCAAAGTATAGAATGGTAAAAAAACATGCAATTATTCTTATTAAATCAGTTTTGGTTGAATGGTTAAAATGATGCATAATGAATTTATACTATGTTAAAATTGTTTTCAGTTGAACATTTCAATTTGCTTTTCATGAAATGCTCACCCTTAATGGACATTGTAGGTAGACAAATGACCAATTGAAAATACTGAAACTCCAAAAAAACATAATTTTTTATGAGTGATTATTCTTAAATTGTCATAAAAGATGGTGAAATAAATTACATTTTATAAATAAAATTCATTTGTTTTTAAGTTAACCATTTGAAGATATCCAAATTATATATGTACAACAATAATTACATACATTTTATTGTCAGCATTAAACACACCTTAAAGGCTAGCGCACACGAGAGCTCCCAGCTGAGCAAAATTTCATTCCTGCCTCTCAGAGTTTACGTAAGGTTTTTTTCATTCGAAGCGTTAAGGAAATTATCTGTCGTGTTTGATAATTTTTTCCTCGAAATGAAAAATACCTTACCGTGTGCGCACTCGAAAGCTCTTAGCTTTCAACTTTGAACTGGGGCGCATGCGCTAGCACGTGATCAAACAAAAATGGTTGTGCCCATTGGTGAATGCGAGTTTGTATCTAGGCAATAATCGAAGACAAGTTGATCTTGGCGTCTTTGAATCCATCGGCGAATCCATTGGCGTATCCATAGCTTACGAGAGCTTGCAAGTATCCTTCGTCGGCGACGACGCAACAACAAAACAAGAAGTAAAATTTTTTCATATTCTGAATCATTCGAAGGGTTTTCGACGTCTGACATTTTGTTTAAGTCACGTGAGAATGTCACGTGATCTAGTTATTTTTAGACGTCTATGACTCGACGACCCGTTTACGAAAGCTCTAAGCTTAGCGTGTGCGGGGGAAACCGACGAAAGCTGTGAGCTGAGCTGGGAGACACGAATGAAATTATTCAGCTGGAAGCTCTCGTGTGCGCTAACCTTTAAAGTCCTTTAGATTTAGAATGTTTTCTACTGAAAAGAATGAAAACTTTTATGAACTTGTCCATTTAGCCTCCATGACAGAAAAGAATGATGATGACAAAATATAAAAGTAAAATGTCGACTGAATTTACATATAAATAAAAAAACAAAGCACCTTGAAAACGGAATTCTATTCTGAAAGTTTCATCTCTTAAATAGAATACATTAAAATAAACAATGTCATAAAGTTACTGGTGCACATTTTTACAAAACAACACATATGGGTTTTTTTTTTTGTCTTTTTGTTTGAAGTGCTGCTCTGGTTGCTGTTTCAAATACTTCTTTCACGCCATCTCTTGTTTTTGAGGAACACTCTAAGTAAGCATAAGCACTAATTTTATCCTTCATCGCTAAGCCATCTTGTTGGCTGATTGGCTTTTGATCTGTTTGTGCTAAACTTCTAATAACACTACGATCTTCGCGTAAATCTTTTTTGGTGGCAACAAGTATTATAGGCACACGGGGCATGTAATGAGCAACTTCAGGCTTCCATTTTTCAGAAACATTTTGGAAACTGTCTGGATTATCAATACTAAAACACAATAGTATAACGTTATTATTGGAGTAAGATAAAGGTCGTAGTCTGTCATATTCTTCTTGACCGGCTGTATCCCATAATGCTAATTCAACCTAAAAAAAAAGAAATAAGGTGTACGACAATGTTTAAGTATTGTAGCTCTCTGTGTGAAAGTATTGTATCTACATATGGTAGACATTGTTGAGGAATGTCTTGCTCATGCATGATACCTTCACTTGCTCTTTTCAGAACTCAAAGGCAACATTTAAAGGTGCAGGGAATACAAACAGTATTGGTCAAAGATTTTAGTAAAATCTTGTGTGTGGCCATGTATACTTCCACGACAAGATGGTCGACAGGATCTATAAGATCAAACAAGTTTGAATATTGTTTCTGATAGTTTTATCGTCTGCAAGATAGACCGTTATTATCCAATCAGATTCATTTTCCCTTCAAGTGAATGCTCTGCAGTTGGCTACCGACATGGTAGAAATCAAGTTTTTTGTCTCCTCGTGTGTCGGTGAAACTCTTGACAAGACTTTAGTCAACGACAAAATACTCCAATCAAGATCGATCATGTAGTCACCGGTAGTCTAAGTTACAACTCAGGGGAGACCATTGGTGCTCTGGTATGGTATCATTGAAAATAAAACCTAACCGGTTTTTGACATCATTATCACAAAAAAAGTAATTGCGATAGTGACATATTCTTGATTAATAGGGACCAAAGCTATGTTGTATGTGTAATAGGAATGGTGCAAAAAGTTATGATCATTCCTGATATCGTTTTGAATAATCAGTAAACTAGTCGTAGGATTCCGATCGAATTCATAAGATTTCTTTAAACAGCCCTAATTGAGTTTTTATCAGCCAAAAAGCAAAAATATTGTATCACTTCCATTCTAAAGTACAAGCTGCTTAAATTTTGGAATATTCTGAGAATGATATCTCTATTTGATATTGCTCTACTTACATGTTGATTATCTACATAAATATCAGCTACATAATTTTCAAATACTGTTGGTACATGGACTTCAGGGAATTCATTTTTACTAAATACTATAAGTAGACATGTTTTACCGCAGGCACCATCTCCAACTATTACTAATTTTTTCTGTATAGGAGGCCTACCAGCTGCGTTACTTGATGTCATTTTGTCTGCTTCTGCTTATTCTTGTTAACCTTAATCTCTCATCAAACTGCAAGATAGAAATATGATATATTTGACATATGAATAAAAGTATTCAACAATGGTTGAGTCAAGCAAATCTAGTCTATATTCACAATGTCAAGGTATTATGAACTCTGTCTAATAACTTGACATCATAAGACAATATTTTTGTATATTGATTTTTGTAAATACAGTGATTTGAATTGATTGTACGCTAGTAAATACAGGCAATTCTGTATAAAGAAACTCAAATAATTTGTTTTCATTAGAATGTTAAATGGTACCGGTATTTTAGATTTATACAAAAGTTGAATATGTATGTAGAATTATTTCAATATAATATGAAGATGATAAAATTGATCATTGACCTAATATAACTTATATAAACTTATATCTGTGTATTGTTAAAGTTATATGTTTCTTGTCTTATAAGAAATATAAACATAAGTAGTAGTAGGTTTATGTCAGTAAGTAGAAGGATTTAGATTTGTTGATAAGAAACATAAAGATGGTCAAATTTATCAAAATATAACTTGTATCCTCATAAACAGAAGAGTTGATGCAAAAGCTACAAGATATTTTTGGCATTTGGTAGAAAACAGAAAATTTTTTAAGATAAAGAAGGAAACAATATAAAGATGCTGAAAAGCAAACTAAGTATTTGATAATGAAATTGATGACAATATAACATAAAAAATGATTGATATCCTCATAAATATAAGTTTTAACTAAAAAAAAAGTTGATATTTACACAGATTTAGGACAATATGTTCAGAACAAACTACCTAAAAAAATTGGATATTTATGATTAGGAGTTATTTACTAGCCAATACAATAATGAAATGAATTTTATGAGCAAATATAAAGATAATGAAATATATTAAAAATATAACTTACAAATAAAGTTATATCTTCACATAAAGTTAAGTTATACCAGTATTTCAAAAGTGAAATTTATGGCAATATTAAGGCTATAAACTGTGCAGATCAATATAGTTTATTCCCCAAAGTTGAATATTTATGATGAAGAATTATTTATGAACAAATATAAAGATAATGAAATTTATTATAAAATATAACTTACAAATAAAGTTTTATCTTCAAATGAAGAAAAGTTATATTTCACATTACATATATTTTGATGTTGTCTATATTGTTATAGCATCCTAATTCTTGAAAGGTGATAACAAAATGGTGGCCAAAATAAAGAATGTGACAGTAGTGAGCTATACACTGACATACTATACTGACAGAATATGAATTACTATTAAAATTTGACTATTCATAGTGAGTCAACTAGCAAAGTAGACCTCTATTGTATTTATATGTCAACTATTGTACATAGTTTATTAGATGTGAGGTTGTTTAACACTATACATGTATAGGTTTATATCCTGGCTACTTATGATTTAAAGGGTTTGAAAAAGGTTTCCTTGCCTATCCTTGTAGCTCTTATTTGCAATATTCTGTCCAGTGTCTGTGGTTCTGTGTAGTTCCAGAAAAACATAACCATCAAATAAACGATTTGGTTTGAATGCAACATCTACCTTATAATATTGTCACATTTTTTTGGAAACCATAATATACATCTTGCAGGAAATCAAATTAGTGCCAAAAGTGAATAAAACCATAAAAAGTTGATAAACACAGTGAATATGCCTTGTCATTCAAAGCATTAGTAATGACCTTAGAGACAATTATTCTTTAGCAGAAGAGACATTTTTCAATTATGTCAAATAATTTTCTAAAATTATCCTTGCAAGAGATAACTGATTCACCGGTTAATCCTGCATTTCTGTGCCTGTGCTTTCGTAACATTACTTAACAACAATGTTACAACCAAAAATTCCAATCCAGAAACCTTGAAGTAAAAAGTGTAAACCAAAAGCGGCAAAGAATTGTTGTTTGAAATAAATCAATACAAATCACCAAATACCTTAGTAACACATCACATCACCATAATTCGATAAAAAAAAAATATTCCTGAACAAAAATTATAATTCAAAAAATTATCATTGCTCCAGAGAATATGTCATCACTGAGGAATCTTGGCCATGCAGAAACCTTGAAATTTGGAAAGATTGTCTACAGACAAAAAGCCACATATGAATTGTACTCAAAACAAAACAAAACAATTCACCACATACCTTAGTGACACATCACATTAACATTATTCGATAAATTAAAAAAAAATATTCTTAAACAGAAATTATGATTCCCAAATTATCCTTGCTCCAGTTAAATCACCATTAACTAGACTAATGACCAAACTTTGATAGTTAAAATTGAGTTATTTGACACAATGAGGAAGTCAAGCCCTCTTCATTTAGTTCTAACAGGATATATGTTCAATCATTTGACTGTATTATAATCTAAAACAAGTGTCCTGCTATCAATAAGTCAATGTGTCCACAATATCATTGTATATATAGGTCATTTGATATTGTTTGATCTGATAATGATTTGTTTATAATGCTTGCTTTGCCTTTATATTCACACTTGTTGTACTTACTGATAACATCATTTATTCTTTATATGTCTTTATTACACAAAGACACTGACAAAATTGTCTTATGCTTGGTGAGGGAATATGACTCAATGTCATGCTTGCTAACATGAAAGCCAAGGTTAAATCTCGGCATAGGTTGTGATGCATTTTCACAATGTCAAGCTATTCAGACTTATATCTTGACTACAATAGCGTCTATTCTTCTAAGTTTATATATGCAGGAATTTGATTTGATTGTACGCCAGATAATACAGCCAATCAGAGCTTTCTACCATATTTTTTACAGTTTTTCTGTGTCAGCCAAATCTTTAATTTGATGGTCAAGGTTAAATCTAAGTATAAGTTGTGATGATACTAGTTTGGATTTTCAATCTTGAATTCTTTTGCAAGTGAGAGACTGACAATAAAAATATGCTTAGCAATTCAAATGGGAAATGGGACAATAAATCAAGGACTTTTATGCTACCAGCTATTCCTGTTCAAGACCATTTGACAATTGGAAGTTGGAAATAATACAATTTTCCTCATTGCAAACTGCATTGCGCTGTTATAAATCTTCATTAGCTCAGTCACAAACTTAGAAGTAGGACGCAAAAAGAAAAGGTATCAAGTTTTTCATATGGAACATATCTTTGTGTGCTACCAGCTTCATGTTTAAGATCCTTAGAGATTAAGAAATAAGGAAAATTTTCTTCATTGCACACTGCATGGTGATGACAGTACCTGTTTTGGGACACAGTTGAGTGCCTGTATGTATGAATATGTATCCCTATCAACTCAAACATTTAAGGTTATCAATTGTTATGTGAAACAGGAAAAAAATACTGGCTGAACTAATATATTTGTGAACTTTGTCCCTGTATTGTTTTTAGATAAGGGGTAGTTTTAACTGACTGTGATTTTGTGATAACTTTATCACTATCAGGTCATTTACCTTACTAGTTTATAAATTTTTATGGTTTAAAATAAGGAAAATTTGCTCAAGAAACTAAAATTCCAAAACTATGTTAATAAATGAAGTTTATCTGATATCTTTTAGTATGAGGTCAAATTCTTCTATCTGAATTTGATCACTTTTCAGAATAGCAATCCAACATCTGGTTTGTCTGTAGTCAGAGAGAAAGCTATTGGTCCAATAAGTGCTGACACGATATATCGGTGAATCGATGTATCATGAAACAACATGCCACAACATGCCACAATATGAATATTGTATTGTGAAGTCATGTATCGATATTTGACGATACCTTTCATTCTATAAAAAGTAGGGAAGGAATGAAATCAACATTTTTTTCACTGTAAATTAATAGAGAGTGAAACTTTGAAGATAAAGTGTTAGATTTGATCCCATTACCCCATTTCACTATATGTAACGTAGGCACTAGGTCCAATTGACAATTATATGAGGTATCATATTGTTTGATAATGTTTTGGTGGTAAGTGGCATCAATTTTGCATTATTTAATATCATGTCATTGGTAGTCATAACCAGAAAAGTTACTCTTTGCTTTGAATCAGATTCGATTCGAATGAATTGGAGTTCATTTTGTTGGTTGTTACAATTTCATAGATGCAGAATATTTCAAAGTTTACCCCCAAGATTTTCTTTAACAGCAAAATGAGATGAGCTCTTGTCAATTAGAAACAAGTTGAGTCTTCATTCTGAAGAATATCTTAGTCCTAAATTTATTTCTGCTGGTCAGTGAGTTGGCTAATGCTCAGTTCACACCAACGGCGCTTTGATCGCGCTTTAAAGCGGCGTACAAAGCGGTACCAAAGCGTAACAAAGCTCGACTAAAGCGCCAGGGTCGTAATAGATCGTTGGAAAGCTTTGAGCAAAGCTGGATATTTGGCAAGAGCGCCAAAAAATTTTGAACTGTTTAAAAATTTTGGGCGCTCTGTCACGAATTGATTAAAGCACCGAGAACGTATCAAAGCTTAACAAAGCGTAACAAAGTTCAGCAAAGCTTGACTCAAAGCGTAGGAAAGCTTAACAGAGCTTTATTCAAAGCGGGGACCCCAGTCTTCACGGCCTGTTACCACTTGATCAAAAGCGGCATGAAATCGGCCATTTCGAAAATTTCCATTGCGTAACAGAGCTTAACAATGCACAACAGAGCTTGATAATCGTATCAGAGCGTGATTTAAAGCGTCATAACGCATCAAAGCTTAATAAAGCTTATCCAAGCGTGATTTAAAGCGTGACAAGGCCTGATCAAATCGGGAAATAATTCGTCCCCAATGCGTAACCAATTCGTATCAGAGCTTATCAGAGCGTAACATTACTTAGGAGATCGTGATATTTTTGGAAAAGTAAACAAAAAATGATGGCGCTTTGCTCGCCGATTTAAAGCGCAGCATTCGCCGTTGGTGTGAACTAGGCATAACTTTACTCGCATGCCTATAGAACTATTTTGGAATCAAATTTTAAAATATCTGTAAAGGATTTTTTATTCTAAACAGAAGTCAATTAAATGTTAAATGAACTTTTTCAATTAATTGTTAAATGATCTTTTTCAATTAAATGTCAAATGAACTTTTTCAAATAAATGTTAAATGAACTTTTTCAATGAATTGTTAAATAAACTTTTTCAATTGATTGTTAAATGAACTTTTTCAATGAAATGTTAAATGAACTTTTTCAATGAATTGTTAAATAAACTTTTTCAATGAAATGTTAAATGAACTTTTTCAATTACATGTTTATGTTAAATGAACTTTTTCAATGTTAAATGAACTTTTTCAATTAAATGTTAAATGAACTTTTTCAATTAAATGTTAAATGAACTTTTTCAATTAAATGTTAAATGAACTTTTTCAATTAAATGTTAAATGAACTTTTTCAGTTAGATATTAAATGATTTTTTTCAATTATATGTTAAATGAACTTTTTCCATCTAATGTTATATGAACTTTTCAATTAAATGTAACAATGGTAGAAAACCTAATAAAATCACAATCTAATTTAAATTAAATCACAACTTCGTTTCATGATTTTTTTTTTACTCTACAGTAATCATATACAAATATCCTGTAAGGGTGATGCTATGAGCTATTTATAGCAACCAATCAGGCAGCCATTCTCAGAAGCACTTTTTCAAACGAGTATCTGCAGACTCACAACTGATTGTTCCCATCCCTCTACTTTGGGTTTCAATATCCCACAATTCTGCTTGTCACGCCATGATTGGTTGAAATGAACGTCAACGATACACAGTATTGATATATATCTTTTTAGATTACTATGGACGAAACGAAATAGTAATTTAATTATAATTATATTGATAAAATCACTACCGATTATAAAATGATTTTATACATCTAAATTTATGTACTGTTACAAGTTTATTATAATAGTAAATATTACAAATGTGTAATGAGTTGTTTGGACTTTAGTATTTGACAGGGTGGAACAGGATACAATACTTTCTGGTATGTTTTTGTTGTTTGTACAGGATATAAACGTGATAAATTATCATATTATTACTTTCAGCTTTATATATCATATACATCACATGCTTACTAAGTATTATAACAATATCCATATGTATTGTGCATACATGTTTTCTGTAATTACAGGGTATGCTTATTTTTTAGACACCTGATATCACTTTCCATTATGAAATACTTCATTCATTTATGATTGATATACTTCCTCATATGAGAAGTTCATTAGTTTGAATGTATTGCGAAACTGTTGTTTTGGATTTTGGTTGTTTTTTGCAGTTCAGATTGTTTGCACAGGAAATTTTGTTGCTAGTGCCAGAAACGTTTTGAGGAATAACTTAGATAATGAGAGGTTCAGATCATCTGATTGGTCTATTAATTTTCTAGCTCACGATCTAGCTAGCTGTATAGACTCAAAATAAGTCATCGTTTTCGATGAAAATGAGTCAAATTTTATTCCTTTCATTAACATGTGTTCAGTAGGAAGTTAAATTGAAGTTTGGCACTTAAATTACAGAAGTTATACACTATAATTGTTCTTAGAAAATCAATATTATATAGATTCGGAGAAACTTCCCTGAAATGTTGATATTGCTATACACTGTTTATATCAAATAACCTATGGTAAAGGGATTGTAATGAGTTCTATTGAAGACACTGAATGCATCATTTTGCACCATTGCAATTTTCAACGAGACATCTGTGGTTCTTGCAATTCTAATTAAAACTATTTGCGATAGTGACATCATAAAACCCTTAGTTTTAGTAGGTGCAGTTTGATTGATTATAGTGTCCCTAATACACAAGAAAACCTCCATTCCTATAACTGCAAATGCAGCAACTAGATATTCAGACACCATAGTCAATAATTATTATATTTAGCTCTAAAACAATGCCTTTCAGATAACAATGATCAACTTCTTTGCAGAACCAAGCTGAACTGAAATATCAGTCTGATAATCTTAAAGGGACATTCCACTTTTTGTTCAATAAAAAAATTCATATTCGTCGTAAATTAGACTTAAAAATATTTCTAAAGTATGCTATTTATATCTAAGTATCTTCTTGATCAAACTGGATTTGTTTTCAAAGGTTTGATTAAAATTATCTATTTTACTTAAATCTGTACATTAGTTTTCCAATAGTTTCCAAAAAGCATTTTACCAACGTAATCTTATTAAAAATTTTGCCGTTGCAAAAATTAACGGTTTGATTTTTTTAGCTAAAACTTCAGATATGTTACTGGACACATTCCTCTAGATATAGGTGTATAGTAAAAATTTTGATCTACATGAAAAGCGGAATGCCCCTTTAAACATTTAGCTGATTTTCCTCATTGCCCCAAATCAAGAACAGTATGTATCTCTTTTGATATTGATCTTTTAGCTGGGATCAATGTACATGATTTTGAGAAATGAAATGTGCTATAGACTGTGGATGTTCACGATATTAAGAACTGAAAAAAAGAGTGACCAAAATTTAAAATTTAATGGTGCTGTCCATCTTTACTGACTGAACCTTGTACAAAAAAGTAGGCAGTTGGGATAGAGTTGAACAAAGATAGTGGACCACAGCCATATACGCCCTCCACGGCATGCGGATGGTAAAAACGAAACATTCATTTTCAAGTTTCATTAAAATCGGTTGAAAACTAAGAGTAATAGCATATTCAAGTTTTTGGGGCAAGGGCAATAACTCTTCTTTAAACAGTCGAAAATAGCTCAAATTCAATCTTGATCTGCGTTATATGAATATGTATACACATACCGAATTTCATTTGATTCCATCAAAAAATCTAGTTTTTAGAGCGTTTACAAGCAAATGTTGACTGACGGACGGACGGACGGAGTGTTTACGAGCAATTGATGTTGATAGAAGCACTTACTGTATAGAGGTTAAAGTGATAACTCCTCAAACTGACGTAAGAGGCCTAAATATTGAAAAAGCCTTGAATTTAATCAGAAGTAAACTAAACTTTCTCAAACCTTTCGATTTAGGTCCAATAACATCCATTTTAAGTATCTTCAAAATCGGTTGAAGAGTAATAGCATATTCAAGATTATCTTCTAACGGTCGAAAATAGCTCAAATTCGAACTTGATCTTCGTTTTATGAATATGTATACACATAACAAATTTCATTTGATTCCATCAAAAAATCTAGGGACAGGGGTGCCGACAATATACGTCCACATAGAGAGATGTGGGCGTATAAAAATGAAATGAAATAAAAGGAAAAATTAAATTGAAGAGAATACTACATACATTTTGTAATCTTTTAACTTTCCGATAAACGTTATCTTACATAATAGACCTCCAAATAACAGTCACTCCCTAAAATTTAAACTTAAACCCTAAAGCAACACCTAACACCTGTGTTGTCAACCTCATGAATACGAAATAAGATATGCATAAAATTATTACTGTATATAAAATACATTAAAGCAACTTACTCAGTAAAGGTGCTTTATCTTATCGAAAATTATATATCCATAATTACTAGTGTACAATATATGTGATATTATGGTCTAAACCAGGTCCAATAACTGCACAAAACCTGTGGAATGTGTACTCCCTGGTTGTTTAAACACCGTATTGTGAATCACCAAATACTGTTTAGTATCCTTTAACTAAACTCTGGAACAACACAATTTACTATTGACAAAACATGATGACCCATATAAAATACTTCATCCATGTAGCATAAAAAATGTCACTGGTTAAAGATGCTCTCTCCTTTATTTGATTAAAGAGGTACATTTTTTTTTCCACTGTCTATTCAATCATGATGGTAAAAGTTTTTTCTCTAGTTTTAAAGTATGTTAACTCTAATTGTGAGTACAGTATGTAAGCCTCAGTTGAGTGAATAAATTACAAGTATATATTTACAACAGGTAATGTAAAAGTTATGTAATTTTCTGTATATAATTAAGAAAATTATTTTGGCTCCGTATTTTTAAACTAAAAACCATGAAAATGAAATTCTATTTTTTTCTGAAACTTGACTTATAAAGAGTGGGCAGTGTGCAATAAGGGATATATTTGAGATATTAGATGACATAGAATTTTTAAACTTACTTTTTGCCAACTATATTGCAACTTGTATTATGTATTTAGTTGTACATTCTTGTATAGTTGATATCAATTGTTACATAACTTTTGAAACCTCATTGACAAACCAACTAACAGAGTGGCATCAGGTGTTTCTAAAGTATCTAAGAAGAAAAAGAAGTAACTTAAACTTACCTTTTTTCCAACTCTCGTATTATAACATGTATTTAGTTGCACAAACTATATAGATGTTATCATATTTTACATAACTTATAAAATAAACAATATAAGCTATATATATAACATGATAACGTAACATTGTCAAGTTATTGTCATTGTTATAGTTGAATGTCATCTATTCCTAGTAATTACTATTTTCATTCTGAAAGTCATTTCTCTTAATAGATATATTTATAGGAATTCTATTTATATCTTTTTGTTTAAATGACAATTAGTTAAAGGGGTGCTTCCACAAATTTGATATCGGTTTGTAATATATATATAATAGGACTGCAAGAGAAAAAATAATAGAAATTTGTAAAATTACTAACAAGTTTGTCACTATTAAGCACTTGAGAAAATTTAGAATAAGGAATTGTGAAAAAAATCTCAATTTTTAAAGACAGAAATAATTTTTTCTAATTTTGAAGTGAAAATCATACTTGGAAAATGAAAACATGACACAATTTGTTATACACACAAGGATTCTCTGTTATTTGTTATTAAAGGAGGCTAAGAATTAGTCGTGCCGATACATCAAGATTATTTTTATCCAATGCTATGCATAGATAAGGAAAGAATCACGGTTCATCGATGCATTGGTGAATCGTTGCAAACCTGATATATATGGATATTTGATTCATGGGTCACTTTTATCTGCTATATATGCATTATAGTATACTTAATATGTTGCACTTAAATTTGAAATCACTCAATTATGGTTGTTTTAGGATGAATTTATTGGTATAGCTTATTAAAGATGAGTATATTATTTTTCTTGGTAAAATCATACTAATTGTTTGATTAATTAATGTTTCTAATGAATAAAGTCTTTAGTTTGAAGATTGTGTTGGGATGTTGAGAAGCATGGAAAATCAGGGGGGAGTGAAAAAGTTAAAAATAGATTCTTTGTTTACTCACCAACTAAAATAGATTGTGATAATCTAGCCACATTAGATATTAGCCAAATCATGTTTAAAAGACATATTTGTAAGTTAGAAATAATGTGATTAAAAAAACACTATGTATTTAGATAATAAAAAAACATTGTCATTTTCCCTATTTTGGAAATATAACCATTGAAATTTTCAATTTGATAATCTTTATTAAGTCACCAATCATTCGATCATTGACTTATAACGAGTTAGTAATGGATTAGCCCTCAAAATTCAATTTCATGGAAATCCATCTTTAATCTTTAATCCAGTCATATAGTCATATAAACTTAGCCTAGTTATACAGTCTTTTATTGACAAAGCCATTAAAATTGTGTTGGTCTCCAAGGAAGTGTTATTGAATTAAACAATTCATGGACAATCTATCTTAAATCATTACATAATCACGTAAAATAATCTAATTATTGTGTATTAAAAACAATTTCAATAGTGTTAGTTCTAAGGGTGTGTTACTGAAGCCTTTTCACATCAGAATCTCATTATTGTTTGATCATTTGGTTGTAAAGCAGAATCTCATTATTGTTTGATCATTTGGTTGTGAAGCAGAATCTCATTATTGTTTGATCATTTGGTTGTAAAGCAGAATCTCATTATTGTTTGATCATTTGGTTGTGAAGCAGAATCTCATTATTGTTTGATCATTTGGTTGTGAAGCAGAATCTCATTATTGTTTGATCATTTGGTTGTGAAGCAGAATCTCATTATTGTTTGATCATTTGGTTGTGAAGCTGAATTTTATTATTGTTTGATTATTTGGATGTGAAATAGGATCTGATTATTGTGTGATCATTTGGTTGTGAAATAGGATCTGATTATTGTGTGATCACTGATCATTTGGTTGTAAAACATTTGGTTGTATGTAGAATTTGCATGGATATGCTATAGTACAAGTGACCATACATATACATGATATTAGGTGGCCTAAGGCTATCACAATGATCAAGGTAAACACTGGACAATGCAATTGATTGTATGATTGGATGAGACATGCTAGTGTTTATGTGGCATAGCAGCATTGAATCCTTCTTGTTTGAAGTTCTTAGATACCTCCATGAATAGCTGCATACTGTTGTTTAATGAAAGTATAGTGAATTCTGCTCACATGACCACCTTTTTAACATAATTAAGCGACCGCCTCCATTACCAAAGATGACCTTCATTGCCAATCTCCTTTTTTATATCCCAATTTCTCCCAAAAATCATGAGGCATGCAATACTGATGACTTTAAATTAGTACACCTGCATGTTGACTTGAATCAATCATTTCTTGTAACATGGGAATGTCTGGTAACCAAGTTTGTTAAGACAGAAAAAGTCACAAACTGTTGGCAACACAGCAAACAACCATATTCACTCCGAAAGAAAGCAGCAAACAAATTTGAGGGAAATCCATCTTGAATTGATTTCTTATAATTTAAAACCAGTGTAATTTTTTCTGGATTAAGTAGTCTATTATAAACAATTTGAATTGGGTTTGTTGCTAAGGGTGTGTTATCAAAGGTGCACATTATTAGCTATTCTCTATTTTGTGTAGGCATTAAAACTATAACATATTATATTTCTTTTTCTGATCTGTCAGTTGATACAATCCTTCTTTCAAAGCATGTCAGTAAGATACGAGTGGAGATTCTTAGTGGCATATTTAGGGGTGGATCATACTATCATACCACATTGTATAGCATCACGGTAAACAAAATACCACCACACCACATTGTATAGCATCACAGTAAACATCACACAAAAAATATAGCAATAAATAATAATTCTTCTTATAATTAGCTAAATAGTTGTCTTCTATTAACATAATTTGTTACAATGATATCTATTTGTATTATTTATAGATGATAAAAGTCAGAATACAGCAGTCTGAATGATGAGAAAGAATTTATACAGCAGAATCATCATACATTTTGAAAGACTTGTCTTGAGATTCTAACAAGTTAGAGGTAAGATTTTTAGATCTCTTGTTATTATTAAAGGGGCAGTTAAAGACTGGTTCACCATTTTCAGAGGTCAATTATGGCCTCAGAAACAGGAATAGTTAAGCTAGGTTAAGGACTGGATAATCAAAGCAAAGTATTTCCTATTATAATTTTTGGATACCCAAGTTTTCAGGCAGAGAATAATATAACGAAAAAAAAATAGAAGTAATATGTCTAAATGCCTAGATTGATGTTTTTGAAGGGATCATATGATTTTTGTACTGTTCTGGTACTTCTGAAGGTTATTTACATATAATTAACCTACGAAATGGTCCATCATGGCCTTTTAAATAATATGGTAAAAAATATTTAACAGGTTTATGTGATTCTTTTAATATGGCTTTTATTTTGGTTGGTGTATTTCAGTTATTGTTTAATAACTATTTTAGATGAATGAAATAAAACTATTTTAGATGAATGAATTAAAACTATTTTAGATAAAACTATTTTAGATAAATGAAAACTATTTTAGATAAATTAAAACTATTTTAGATAGAGGTAAATTAAAACTATTCAGTTGTTAAAAATTTAACCTTGTTGATAAACAATGTTGTAATCTTTATTGTGAGTCATTAAGCCAAGTATGTGAATTATTTTATATAATGAGGTTAGATAACATTAAGACAAATGGTATCTTTTAGAAACTGCCAGGAAACGCCAACGCTGGTTTGGAACTCACTCAATGAGTAGTGTATCTTAGGGCGTATGAGGTAAACACCAATAAAACAGGTGCCAATTTTGTGTCCAGCATTAGTTTACAAGATCATGTGGTGAAAGATTTATGATTCAGTTGTCTGAAATTTCATGCTTCCCATTTACAGCTTCAGGAACATTTGGTACCATTGCATTTCTGACATTCCCAAGTTCAAAGTGTTAATTCAACATAATACAACCCTCTTTAATAGTTGTGAGATGTTGAGTTAAAAGCTGAGGACAGGTTAAAGTGATATTATTTTTTTCATCAAGTTGAAGCCATCCCAAGGTGTCAATTGATGCCTGTAAAGATAAATTGTTGCAAGAAAAGTAGCAAATCATACTATTGGATAAATATTGGAAATTGATAATTGAATATTGTAAGTTGTAATTATTTTTCTCCAGTTATAATTCATAGAATTGTTATCTATTTGTTATTGAAAGGATTTGAGTTGTAAGTTAAGCAATTGTTATCTGGTTGTATGTTATCCATTTGCAAGTGTTATGAATTGTTATCAAGTTGCTATTTGAAGGAATTGTTATCAAATCACAAGTTTAAGAATTGTTATCCATTTGTTAGTATTAGAAATTGTATTCCAATTGCTTTTAATGTCTATTGTAAGGAATTGTTATGTCTATTGTAAGAAATTGTTACCTCTTTCATAAGGAATTGTTATCCATAAGTAAGTTGTTAATGTAATCCATAACATTGTGTTCAGTAATTGTTATCCATAACATTGATTCCATTTATTACCGTCTTGACTAAATGAACTCTTAAAAAAGATCATTGATTGTGTGATATAAGTTTGATTGACAGGTGCCAGAATCTGACCACTCAGTTATCAGTCAAAGAGTTTCATGCAGTGTTGCCAGTACCTGATTGGCACTGGATATCTAGTATAGTGTTATCAAGGTGTGATATATTGGTTTGATACAGTGTGGCTTACTGATATAACTGATTTCTTACTAGCCTTGTACACATGTTGGGAGGTGAAACTATTTGAAGATTACACAAGGTTTTACTTGTATCATTTGTTTGAAGATTAACTTCAATAAAGGTATGTTGCCTTTTTGATCTGAAAGGTTCTAGTTCTAGATTTTATGACATTTCTTTTTTTTATGAAAGGTTATGTTTACATTACAATGATTGTATAATTGCATGTATATGTGTCTGTATAAAATGTGGCTCAAAAGCTTTTATTGTTTGAGTTTAATAATGTCATTTGCTTAGTTATTAAGATACGTGAAAATATGTCGTATGGGTTCTTCTTGTGTTGATCAATGTGTACAAATATGACCTTGAACAAGTCAAAATTTATCTGTTCTCAGAACAGTTCTCAGAATGGAACAGATGAATATTGTGTAATGTAAACAGGCTAGGCAAGCGTTCTCTGAACCGTTCCAATTCTAGCCACCCTCACAGAGGTGATCCCAGAACAGCTCTCAGAAAGGGATTATATAAATTGGTGTAATGTTCTGTTCCGAGATCGCTTTACTGTGCATGCCTCATAAGCGATCTATACCTTTTCCTGCAGAATTTCGTTATTATACATTGCAATTGTTGATTACATCCAGATGTCTTTGATTACATCAGTGTGACTACAAGGATTAAATCAACTTCTTCAAGAAGAGTTCCACGGATAACCCTGCAGAGAATGTGTCTCATTTACTCTATAGCTGAAGAATCGTTCTCAGATCACTTGAGTTTCCTATAATGTAAATGGGTACATTTTATCATTGCCTGGTCCGGACCGAGAATGGAACCCTTTATTGTGGCCTGGTGTGAAAGGGACTAAAGATTGCTGAAAATGACATTGCATACACGATGATTTTGTATCACATAGCACTTGAAAAATATAGCACACTCTTGTGAAGAAATCTTTACATAAACATATGCAGGTATATTCTTCAATGATAAGTGTTCTCTGTTGTACTGTTTATGTTTACAATTTACATGATTTCCTTTATAACAAATTATATTTTATACCAGTTCAGTAAATAATACCAGATGGTTGAGCTACGGATAATATTTGGTTTTTGCTGGAATCTCACAGGGTTGTAACTGTTTATTTTGGAGTGTGGCTGGCCCACGTGAATATCTATGAATTTTTAGTTAGAAATGTTGTTGATAAGGGCTCAGGTTTCGTTATTTCCCATGCAATCATTGGTAGAATTCGGTGAGTGCTAGAATAGGTCAATTTAGTTTGGTTTTAGCTGTTAGAAATGTCAGGGTTATTCATGTAAACAGTGAGTCAAGTGATGGACGTGAAATCCAACAAAGTCAGTTCTAGGCAACGCATTAGCAGCTTGCCTGAAATCTGCTTGAAAAATACTGATTTTGTTTTGCTCTGTAGATACGCGATACAGTTTTGGATGAATGAATAGATTTTAAAATATAAAACATATACAAAAAACATTTCAGATTAGATATTAAAAATACTTATTAGCAATAACTAGTAAACCTATTTGGACCCATTAAGTGTTTTCCTAGTATAATAATTTTGTTTATGTAACCCCTCAAGAACTAAAAGCTGAATGGTTGCTCATGAGAAAGAGTGCAGAAGACTCATCTGAATTGCTTTTACAACAGAATCGGTTAAAAAAATTTCTGCCCCTTAATCCCTTGTAGGGCGCTGTACATTTGCATCAAATAGAAGATGTACAGTGTATTAAAAGAAGAGGATCATCAGGTGTAACAATATGACATGTTATTGTAAATACATGTACCACAGCTGTCAGATTATAAATAGTTCCACAACTTTGGGAAAAAACATTGAGATCTTCAATAAATTATATACAGTCAGAGTGTAAAACATTGCTTTAATGTCAGGAAATTTAAGCTTTTCATTTAGGATATGGGAGAGATACTGTTTCCAATATCAGTATCCTTTAGTGTTTGCAAACGTAGAATACTGGTACTTGTATTTTTCAATAGTAATTTCTAATACCAATATGTATCATTCTGCAGCAATTCTTTCAAATTCCTTAAGTTTTTAATTCCTGTAATTCTTAAGTATTATATAATTGAGATGAGTTAATCTGGTTCTAACATTTAGAATGTTTAGCACCGTATGTTTAGTACAGGTAAAATACAAGAACAGACAATAATATAGGTGTGGTATATTACTCACAGTATCAAGGTGACTTTTAATTTTATCGACTTAATTTTCAACTACTTAACACTGTGTTATCTGAGTGCATTTACAAATTTTTCACATATAACAGTGTTATCTGGGTTTTTAAAGAAAATATTATTATCTGGGTGCATCTACAAATTTTTGAATAACAAACACAGTTTACTGAGTGTGCTTTCAAATTATCCAAAGAAATTTATTGTCTGCATGCATTTACAATATTCAAATGATAACGGTGGTATCTGAATGCATATACAAATTATCCAAAGAAATATATTGTTATCTGGGTGCATTTACAAGTTTTCATTTGATTGATGTCTTATGTTGATGCATTGATTGGATCTTTGTCTGAATTTGTTTATGAGTGTTGTCTTGGTGCATTTACAAACTATAAGGTAGGTAGGTAGATGACAAGTTAACAAACTATAAGAGATGGCTAGTGTTGTCTAGGTTGCATTTACAAACTATAAGCGATGGCATAGTGTTATCTAGGTTGCATTTACAAACTATAAGCGATGGCATAGTGTTATCTAGGTTGCATTTTACAAACTATAAGCGATGGCATAGTGTTATCTTGGTTGCATTTACAAACTACAAGCGATGGCATAGTGTTATCTAGGTTGAATTTACAAACTAAAAGAGATGGCTAGTGTTATCTAGGTTGCATTTACAAACTATTAGAGATGGCATAGTGTTATCTAGGTTGAATTTACAAACTATTAGAGATGGCATAGTGTTATCTAGGTTTCATTTACAAACTATTAGAGATGGCATAGTGTTATCTAGGTTGCATTTACAAACTATTAGAGATGGCTAGTGTTATCTAGGTTGCATTTACAAACTATTAGAGATGGCTAGTGTTATCTAGGTTGCATTTACAAACTATAAGAGATGGCTAGTGTTATCTAGGTTGCATTTACAAACTAAAAGCGATGGCATAGTGTTATCTAGGTTGCATTTACAAACTATTAGAGATGGCTAGTGTTATCTAGGTTGCATTTACAAACTATTAGAGATGGCTAGTGTTATCTAGGTTGCATTTACAAACTATAAGAGATGGCTAGTGTTATCTAGGTTGCATTTACAAACTAAAAGCGATGGCATAGTGTTATCTAGGTTGCATTTACAAACTATTAGAGATGGCTAGTGTTATCTAGGTTGCATTTACAAACTATAAGAGATGGCTAGTGTTATCTAGGTTGCATTTACAAACTAAAAGCTTACCTTCACTTTGTAATGTGCAAATACAATTTGATTTTGATTTTCCACCATTACATCAAGCTTTCCTTTCCAAGTTCTCAACATAAACAGATCAACAAAGAGTCAAATTTTAACTAAAAGTAATGAAGCTAATGATTTTGTTGGAATATTTTGTTATTGTGATAAGAATTTATTTTAGAAAGTTACGTCTTGTAATTGAATTAATTAAGTTATTTAGGAAATGTTAGTGGAATCTTTGAAGATTAGCAATCAATTGATAACAATGTTTTTAGATAGTGGTAATATATTTTTATTTGTATATGAGGTTTCAAATTTAGTCGAAGCTGATTTTGATGAGAAACAGTCAATAATAGGATCTAAAGCTTAGAATTGTTCAGTATATAAGTAAGTAAATTTTATTCAGAAACCCATATATATGGTATATGAATGTATGAAAAAATGGGTAGATATTATTTCAATGTCTTTAGAAAGGTGTTATGTTGTTTCAAAGGTTTAAAGCTGATGCAAATTTGTTTTAAGATTTGACAGGACCTCTTCTTGTTTTAGACAAAAATCATTGCTTGACTATAAGAAAATTTAAAGTTTGAATATTTAGGAAACTTAAATAGGTTCAGGCCTTGGTGTCCTTTACACCATAATAACAATCTGTCTATGTGGTGCAGTTAGTATTTAAACCAATACAATTTCTTGAATTAAAGATAGCTTAAGGTTTGGTTTGTCAACTCTGCAGCCCACATGGGAAGCCCACATGTCTAATTTTGGTATTATTTATAATAGTGTATCAGCAATACACCAAAGGCTCTCCTGGTGGACAATATTGTCCTTGTGGTCATTCTTCAACCTATTGCTTTAAGTCCAAAGACTTTATTGAATTTGAGATTCAGTAAATCAAGCACTGTAGGGTGTTGCTAGCGAGGTAGAGCAAGTTACACACTCTTCCTCAACTCTTGATGCCACCGTGCAACTGTCCACTTAGAACCCTTTTTTGAAATTCAACATAACTAATATTGTTTACTTTGTATATGTCTTTCAATACTGATGAATTCATGATTAGTCATTTAAAAAAACAATCAAATTTTTTAAATTCTTGTAATTTCCAAAGAGTTTCTGGCAAACAGCCCAATGTTTTTGCTTATTATGAATAATACTAGGAAGAATGATATATGACCAGTACATGTTGTTGATATGTAGATATCACTGTCATATAACTCTAAACCTCATAACCATTATACAGGTCTTGCCAAGGTGAAGAAACTGAACAGACTCATTAGTCAAATATGTGAACTATTGTTTTCTCATTACTATATCCCATTACAAAATATAGTTATCTGGCTATCTTGATGTTGGTACCATCTTTTACTGTTTTATCTTGCATCTCTACCTACAACATTGTTTAGCTGTGTTTTCCAGGTGGACTTAACAGGGCTTGTGGACAATGTGACTGCATGCGTACTTGGACTCCCATTACCAAATATAGTTATCTAGCTATCTTGATGTTGGTACCTTCTTTTTCTGTTTTATCTTGCATCACTACCTACAACATTGTTTAGCTGTCCTTTCCAGGTGCAGTGCACCATTTGACTTTGGGAATTCCTCTGGATTTGTAAATGATGCAGGACGGTTTTGCTGTACGTTGACATAGAAAAGCTTCTTGTCATTCCAATGGGACAATACACCACAGTGCCTTCTTCTACAGACTGTTTAGGATCCATTGACATTGAAATCATCAAAGAGTGCTCCAATGCTGCTATCTTGTCTAAGTTTCCTTAATTGCACACAGCAACTAACTGGCATACCATTCTAAAATGTAAGAATGTGTTACAAAGATCAATTCTCAGAATGAAGATATATCAGACTCTATCTCACAATCTTTATGTACAGTTTTTATCAATAAAGCATAAAGTAAAAGATGACATGACAAGACGTTAGCCATTTCTACCTCCAAGATGGGAGATTAACAGATGTATACTTGTGTATTTCTGAGTCCTTCAGACAATCTCTGACGAGCTAGGAACAAGACATTTAGTAACGTAGGTAAGAATACTTTTATCTATAGCTCAATAGTCAAAATCGAAGAATGTTGCGACAGACTCAGGAAGTTGGAAACTTTTTTATTCGGGAAAAAGTTGCAATTACTATTTGATCAGCCTTATCAACTTCCTTTTACTATAGTTTAAAATGTGATTTTGAAATTTTACATTGGTTTAGAGCATTATCATGAATTTTCATGTTTCAATATTGAAAATTGTTGGATTTTAGTTGGAGTTTGTGGTTTGGACTTACTGGGTTAACACTATTTGTATGCATATCACAGTCTCTGGATAAAATCACCTACCCAATATGTGCTATTCAGATACATGTATATAGTATTATTTTGGGGTGGAATAGTAATTTGACATATTGATGATATAAAAGATAGTAACAAACAATAACATGTGTTAAACTTCTGTTTGATCTGTCAGTATTTGAAAGATATGATGTTCTAGAGAGAATTCACTAAGATCAATGTTTCATCTGGAATTTATTGTCTTATTTTCTATAAATAATATCTTATTTACCAGAATAATCTTAAATTCTTGCACAATTTTTTTCCAAAAATTCCTGGGAACTGTCACCTTGTTCACATTGTTGTTTACAGTTCAAATTGTTCATAGTGATGTTTTGATTATCTTTATGTTCACATAAAATTACAATGCTTTGAATGTAATGTGTGTGTTGTCTCCTTATATCAGAGTTGTTTAGAACTTCTTGTTCATGTTGTTGATTATATCAGAGTTGTTTAGAACTTCTTGTTCATGTAGTCTCCTTATATCAGAGTTGTTCAGAACTTCTTGTTCGTGTTATTGCTTATATCAGAGTTGTTTAGAACTTCTTGTTCATGTTATTGCTTATATCAGAGTTGTTTAGAACTTCTTGTTCATGTTGTTGATTATATCAGAGTTGTTCAGAACTTCTTGTTCGTGTTATTGTTTATATCAGAGTTGTTCAGAACTTCTTGTTCGTGTTATTGCTTATATCAGAGTTGTTCAGAACTTTTTGTTCGTGTTATTGCTTATATCAGAGTTGTTCAGAACTTCTTGTTCGTGTTATTGCTTATATCAGAGTTGTTCAGAACTTCTTGTTCGTGTTATTGCTTATATCAGAGTTGTTTAGAACTTCTTGTTCATGTTGTTGATTATATCAGAGTTGTTTAGAACTTCTTGTTCATGTTGTTGATTATATCAGAGTTGTTTAGAACTTCTTGTTCATGTTGTTGATTATATCAGAGTTGTTTAGAACTTCTTGTTCATGTTGTTGATTATATCAGAGTTGTTCAGAACTTCTTGTTCGTGTTATTGCTTATATCAGAGTTGTTCAGAACTTCTTGTTTGTGTTATTGCTTATATCAGAGTTGTTTAGAACTTCTTGTTCATGTTGTTGATTATATCAGAGTTGTTTAGAACTTCTTGTTCATGTTGTTGACTATATCAGAGTTGTTTAGAACTTCTTGTTCGTGTTATTGATTAGAACAGAGTTGTTCAGAACTTCTTGTTCATGTTGTTGATTAAATCAGAGATGTTTAGAACTTTGTGTTCATGTTGTTGATTATATCAGAGTTGTTTAGAACTTCTTGTTCATGTTGTTGATTATATCAGAGTTGTTTATAACTTCTTGTTCATGTTGTTGATTATATCAGAGTTGTTCAGAACTTCTTGTTCATGTTACTGCTTATATCAGAGTTGTTTGGAACATCTTGTTCATGTTGTTTCCTCATATCAGAGTTGTTTTAAACTTATTGTTCATTGTGGTGCTTATATCATAGTTGGTTTGAACATCTTGTTCATGTTGTTTCAATCATCAGAATTGCTTTAAATCTGAGTTGCTCCATACTTATTTTTCATGATGTTGCTTTCAGATTTTCACTTAAGTGGCTCTTTGAACAGATTTTCCATGCTGTTGCTTACTACTGGGCTGCTTTAAACTCAGTTACCTTGTACTTAATGTTCATGCTGATGCTTACATCAGAAATGTTTTGAACTTATTTTTCATAGTTCTACTAACAGAGTTACTTTGAACTTATTGTCACTTACATCAGAAGTTCATTGATATGAACAATAATATCACCACATTAATAAATTTCTTTATCTAACAAAAACAAAGATCCATTACCTGAGAATTCCATTAAAATTCCTGAAAGCTGGACCTACTCCTATCTTGCCTGGTAATACTATCACTTCAGAATAAATGTTATTTTGTTACTTTTATCATCAAAGAAATTAACCTTTTGACATTGACTGTATGGTTATTAAATGATGTTTTTTTCATCAAGTTTTCTTGGGCCATGTCCATTATTTATCTATTGACAAGTAGTATACAGAGTTCTGGTATTCATTATTATCTAATCATAACAATAAGTACTGGTATAACACATTTTTTTTCTTTTACCAACTTAATCATTACTAATATGTGCAAAGCTTATACTGAAAGATACCTATGTAAGCATTGAAAGCTTTGTGGTTTATGACTTTTCATCGTTAGGTTTTATTTATGCTCAAATTTTATCAGGAGGTCATGGTGGCTCAGTAAATAAGATGATTGCTCATTTACTTAAAGGTCCAAGGTTTGGGACAATTAACTAGGCCCCATTTTCTACTAGCCGTGCAGGTGAAAGATCCTTAGGCAGTTGGAAATTAAGTGTTGTTGGTTTCGCTGTTCTGTCAAAGTTTTTCTCATTGCACACTGCTGTTGTTTCATAATGTGCATACAACAGTGATAGGTGAATTTTGTGGTTTTAGTCATCGCAAACGTTTTATGGATTTGTCATTACAAAATCTTTATGATTTTTAGTCATCACAAAATCTTTGTGATTTTTAGTCATTACTAAAGTTTTGTGGTTTTAGTCATCACAAATTCTTTATATTTTTCATCTAAATATTAGTCAATATATAAAGAAATTGAATTGAAAGATTTCTATGATTGGTGCTAAAATAAAATTCTGTGAGAAAAATGAGAAATTTTATATATTTTTTGATATTCCGAGTGAATAATAGCATGAAATTTCAACAGGAAACCTTTCAAATTTTCATCACAAATATTGCGTAATAGTTATTTGAAGGTTATTCATTTGAAAATTATCTCACAGGGAATATCATTAACTGAGTAATACTAGGCATATAACACTAAACCAAGAGTGAAGAAATCTGCCAGATGTAAGGTATTTCTATCAACAGTTTTTACCATAGTAATGGCATACCTTAGTTTTCCTTGTTAATTAAGCCATTGATGAGAATTCTCTCTGTTGATTCCATCATTTCTAATTCTTATAACATTGCTTTTTTTTTTTCATTTATTTTCAATTATTAGAAAGATTTTATGTTTTGGGTGCAGAAAACAGTATAGAAAAGTTTTATTGTTATATTAATGATGCATCTCCCAGTGTCTGTTGCTCATTAACTATCCATTATGAAAATCTTCTTCAATTCAGGAATAAGTCTTTGACTGTGTATGTAAAGGTGTATTTACAGGGTGGGCCATTGGGCCATGGCCTCTGCCTCATGCCTCTGAAATGTCGCATTTTGAAGTGAAAATTTAGCCCTTTACATGCCCAAAATTCTTCTCAGGCCATCTGAAATTTGTTGGCTTCAAAGAGCCTCAGACATGCCTCATCTCAGAGAGATGCCTCTAATTTTTGCCACTACCTCAGGCATTTTCTAGGTATGCCCCTCTGATGGTTACCAGTCAAAAAAAAAGGATTGATTAATACCTTTAGCAAAATTTTCATGTTTTCACTCTTAAATTATTATGTGTGATATTACAATGAAATACAAGCTTTTAACTTCCCAATTATCCAAAATGATGATATTGTTTCTAAAATCAGATTTTCTAACATTTCTGAAATTAGCCAACTGTATATCTGAACAAGGTCTGCTGTATTTATTATGAATAATGTTCAAGGTGTATTTGATATAAACCATGTATTTAACAGTTTGTAATGTTTAATGTTGTTTGATATTAATAAACCAGATGTATTTTATCACTAGAACTAATTATGTTATGATTAGATTACCTTTCCTTACTTCTCCTTATCATATCTCTAGATGTAATGTAATATATTTTATCATTGACTATGGGGTATGTGTGATAAGCATAAATGAACACAGGTAGTTTAAATTTTAAAGGGATCCATTCGACCAGATCAGACCTTAGTCTCAGAAACAGGAATTTTGTACTAAGCAATCAGTGTCCACAGCTCACCATCGAAATTTGAGCTTTCAAATCCATCATGTGTGTCCACATATCTGCGTTTAAAAAGTTATAACACATGTATAGATAGATAGATAGATATAAATAGAAATAGCAAGTAAAATTCATAGTTTGTGGTATGTTGAAGGTATTATGCGATATTATACTTTTCTATTACTTCTGAAGACTCATTATTCCAGTTGGCCCAGCTGTAAATGGCTACGAATAATCCGGAAAGATCAATGCCAAGAGTTTGGCCAACGACCAGCTGGTAGAATTGATCCTTAATTGTGAACTTAAGTTGTTATCCTCATAAAATATCAAAATAACATAAAGTTATTTTATGGATTAACAAATCTGTATTTTCTATTTCAGATTTCTAAGATAGGGTTCAAGATGAATATGTCAGCCATGTTACTCCCACCAGCCCCACCCCCTCCCCCACCAAAACTACAACAAACTACAGAATATATTATAGAGGATCTGATAGAAGCTGGGTTAGATAATTTTCATCTTGAAACACCTATCGAACTAGGACAAGAAGGCTACAAATTCTTTAAAGAATTCTTAGACAGGTAGGTCTTAAAAAGGAAATCATGATTCCAGAACCATTATGTAACCATGGTGATGCTTAGTATTCTGGTCTACTTCTATTTAGACTATACCTTTGTATAGGCTCTTGATTTCTGAGGTGTCTATTGAGTACAAATATATTAGCTTATAAACTTGTCAACTTGACATCAACAACAATAACAAAGTTCCTAAAAGAAGATTAGAACAAGAGACTCTCTGGTCATGTCATTATGGTTTTGAGCAGGGGCTATCCATCTTTCAGATGAAAATGCATTTAACTGCAGACATCTGTTGTAGACTGCAGTATCTCCAAAAGTGTTGTTAGAAATATTAAAACCGACATGAATCATGTTGTTGCTCAGAATTTTAGGCTATGCGATCTTCAGACAACTGATCTCATTACAGTCTGTGTCCCTACTGACAACATTTTTTCTATGTATTTTAGACGAGGTAGAGGAAGAGAAGAAAATTGTTATTTATCTTTTGGTCAAACAGTTAAACCTATTATACAGAAAGGTCCACAGTAAGTTAATTTTACATTTTATTAAATATAACTTAGTTGGTTGATAGAGATGTCTTAGCTGTTGCCTCAAGAGATTGAAAAGAAGTTCAAGGGGAATCAAACATACAACACCTTTTGACTTAGCAGACGACAGTCAAACTTGCCTATAAAGTAGTTATTCTGTATCATTACTAGTAGAATTGTCATATTGTTTTAACTCCATCAAACAGTGGAGAACAACTTTGACTTAATTTTTCATTTCTTTCACAAAAGTTGATCCAACTTTGGTAATTGTATTGTCTAGGTGTGGTATGGTAGCTTTAGCAATGGCTGCCCAATTAATGAACAAGCCTGAAGTCAGTGCTGAGAAAATATTTATTACAGCAAAAATGAAGAATTTTACCAAACAAGGAGAAATTTTCTCTGGTAGGTCAAAAACAATTCAAAAATATTAAAATGTCAAATTTTCCCAAAGAACTTATGACCCTCACAGAATTTCTTGCATACTGTTGATTTGATAAGATACCATCATATGTTGCCCACACATGTTTCAGATACAAAATCATCATCAGGATTTTATCTGGAAATAGGGTTAACTTTCTCAATCATTACTTAAGGGTATGAGCACAGGGCTGTTGATTTGTCTGTATTCTCTGGACATGACCGACAAACCAGCTGTGTTGGACATCAATGAGAACATGCTTATAATGAGCGAAATAAGCAAATTCACTGAACAAGAGTTGAATTAAAGATAAATTGTATCAATGTGTTCAGCAGATATCCTCAAATTGCTGTATGTGTATCTGAAAGAACTCTTGCTGACTGCTTATCCTTAACTTGGGCTGTTTCCTTCAAATATTTTGTTCAAATTGTGCCTTAACTTTCATTACAGCTGAATATATATCCAGATTGGCACATCAAGTGTTAAACTGTCATTCCGAGGTAGTGGAAATGGTCAATGGAAAGAAAGGTATATTACAACAATTATTGAGAGGTTCAGTCTTATTGGTTCCGTATCCTTTTAAAAGCACATCAACTATTGAAAATATGAATTGTGTGACAGATTATTATATGATATGAAAATAATAATTTGAAAAGAATATAAAATATTAATTGTACTATAATTTAATAGATTGTCATCTAATGTGAAAAAGACTTGCAAGAAAATGTACATAAAGTGCTGTTTGTTTATAGAGTCTATATTTTATACAATGGTCAGTTATAATTTGATAAAACAGTTTTGGGATTATTGCCCTTGACATGATAAAACATGCAAACATCATTGTGTTGAATTATTGCGGGAAAGGCTGCAGTTTTCATTTGATTTTGGTGCTTATAACATGATGTATGTTGCCTTTTCTAAGCTATTTTAACTTTTTTAAGATGTAAAAACTCATATCAACAAGACTTCTATTAATATTCTTAGTTGACTTCTATTGTTTTTTCTTAACCTGTGTATAGATATGATGCTGATAGAAATCATGGTCCATGTAAAAAGAAAGGACATAAAGCACATTGGGCCTTAATTTCAGGTAGTATTTAGTTTGTTACTTCCTCACTTCTACATAACAAGTTCCTTTGTAGGACATTTGTGGGATGTCATTTCATTGCTATAAAAATATTTTGTACATCATCTTGATCACGTGATATAGAGAAATTCGATGATGCAGATATCTTTTGTAGCAAAATTTGTCTGAACATTGTCAAATAGATTTTAGGGCCTTTTTTTTCTGACATCATTTACATGCTTTGATTAGGAGTTTGCTTTTCTGATGAATGACCAATTTTAAGAGCTTGTTTTGTCTCAAAATCATTCATGCAAAGGATCTTGAGTTTATCCAAATCTCCACAATGTCAATGTATTACAAACTGTGTCTTATACCTTGACTGCCACCTTTCTTGCATCACAGATTTGATTGGATTGTAAGTTACAGAATACAGCCAATCAGAATTCAGATAGAAAGTCTTTAAACAAGGGCTATTATTTGCCGGTATACAATACAATCCAATCAAATAGTTGCAATCCATGATACAAGAAAGGTCAAGATATAAGACCAAGTTCATAATATCTTGACATTGTGGAGATGATTATCCTTAAAATTGACCTATAAAATTAAATAACTTTTTTGTGTGTTCCAGGCTTCTTCTTGATGATGGATATGACACATTTAAAAACCTTAAAATCAAATTTTACTGCTGACACAACACATCGAAATCTCTATCACTGTACAGATATAGACAATATTAAAGTTTGTGAGGAGGAGCTTATTAAAGCTACAAGAAGTATATTAGTTTATGGACATCAAGGAAAAAGTAAATATACAGGATATTGGTTTCTAAATGACTTATTAGACAGTAATGCCAACCTTCGAGAGATAGGTCCTGAGCGTAATGACAGTGAATATGTGATTCCAACTGGTGGAATTACTGCTGGATTGTGTGGAAAAGTTGTTGGACTAATTAAAAAAGCTAACTGA
Organism: Lottia gigantea; assembly: GCF_000327385.1. Lineage (NCBI taxonomy): Eukaryota > Metazoa > Mollusca > Gastropoda > Lottiidae > Lottia > Lottia gigantea. Next base: position 961,224 of record NW_008710245.1, read on the forward strand.
AATTTTTTTTGCAAATGAATTTCCACCGATTTATTGATACTGAACCGGTACTCTTATTTTACATTTTTGCCTACATCGAATTTTATCACATTTTTAATTATACTTTGTATTGACGGAAACATACATTACTCTTTGAACCCAGAGCGTAAATGAAATATAACGTCATATACCCTGAACTCCAAGTAATAAAAGTAAAAGCGTATGATGCTAATGTTGTATGACATCACTACCGGCTGCTCAGGTATATATTGCATTAGTGTGTGGCCGGTAAACTGGTTGCTAGGGTTGAAAGGGTAAATGTTACTTTTGAAATAAACATATTTCTGTTGAAAATAGAAAATAGAAAATTCCATGCAGAAATGACCTAAATTTTTTTCTGAAAATTTGCATATGTGTTGATGTTTTCAATTTTGTCAACACAAAAGTTATAAGACCATCATGATTTAGAAGCTGCTTTTGATATTCACATCAAAGTAAAGGTCCTCTCACACCATATTGATTACCAGTTGCGAATAATGTAAGTGTGTTCCGATAACAACTCAGTTGCATAAAAGTGTTTGAAACTTTCAAACGCTGTTCTTATTTGCAACTGGTGACGACTATGGTGTGAGCGAAATAAAATTTATTTAGAAACAATAGTAAGAAGTATGTAATAGGTTTTATTTTTTGGATAATCAAAGACAATGTATTGAATAATCAAAATGAACCACTCTCTGGTATTTGTGTATGTCCTTGATATGCCATTTCATATCTTTATACCTTCATTTCACTTATAGGTTATATCTATTCAAATTAATTATGAAGTCTCAAAAGGATATGTTCATCTACATTTACCAGTTGATTAATCTTTTTTTCAGCTACCCTTATATATACCCTCGAATATAAATCGAACATCTGGCAAATTCTGCCAAAATTTATTGTAAAGATAGAATGTATTTAGCATTCCATCTGTTTCATTTAGCCCATTCCATAATTTCCATAACCAAGCTTCAATCCTTTTTTTCATAAAAGATTGGAGTAATATCCAAAATTTTTAATGAAAATCTTTTCAAAACATTATACTATAGTGTACACATTGGATTAGGTCTTGTATTGGAATATGAGGTCCCAAAATGCCGGAACCAGTAAATCAGCTACCAAACCAACAGCAACAGAATCATCCAATTTGAACCAACTACTATCAACTAGTGAGTTTGCGATATCAGCATTAGCTAACAGCAAACATTAACGTGTCATCTACCAATAGATAAAGAATGAAGCTTGGCATTCCTCTTACTCCTCTTGATGTGTCAAAGGTGCACAAGCCTCTACATCAAACCCTTGATTCTACATTCTGATATTATAAATATATGTTACATACATCCTAGTTCAAAGTAGTTCAGCAATTGAGTATAATGGCTTGTGCACCTACAATGCTTAAGCTTATTATACCAACCCCCCCCCAGTATATTGATGTACATATTTAGCTGAGTTTTGCAAAAAATAGAATTGAATTAAATCAAAACCGAAAAATTTGAAAGTTTTTTTGTCAATAACTTTATTGGTCAGTCCTTGAATGAGAGGTCATTATTAACCATAGAGCAGATCTTGTGATAAAGTTATTCCCAACAATGAATTACTTGTATCATTGTATATTTTATAATGCTGACAATGTTACTTATTTTGATATGCTTTGGTCTTACCAATAAATATTCCTTATTTAATAGTCATGTTTATATGAGTAGCCTAGCGACACCAGTGGGGGTACAGGTAAAGATCAATTTTGGGAAAAATTTCTTGTGAGAACCATTTTAAGCTCAGACGGTCTAAATCGGACCTCGACAGTTGTCCCCCCATGAGTCAATCTGCCCCCTATTTTTACACCCAGTCTCAGGAGTCTTAAGGTCAACCCATAGAATTACAATCTGTGAAAGGTTGCAAGAGGTGCCCCAGTTGTAATAACAATGTGTTGGAAAGTATACCTTACCTATATTGTGTTATTTCAATACATCCCAAAAAACACCAAGTTATATATTTAATAATGTTTTAATTTTGATGGTAAATAAAAATCGATTTGACTTGATGACAAACAAATATCTTAATTACATTTAACAAAGTATAAATTATGCAAAAATTATGAATTTCTTTAATGCACAAACAAATCTTCATTTTGTTTCACGCCAAATGAGATCCCTTAAAAACTGGAAGAGCAAATATTATTTACTAATAGTGCACTTTTTTATCCAGTTTTTCAAAAAAACATAGCCATCAAAAGTTTAAATTATCAACACTTAGTTTACCATTTACCATCATCTACGACAATTTGCATGTTCAATGATAAATTTGGCAAAACAATCTACACTTTGGAAGCAAATCATATTACCTAGTTCATTTTCCGAGTTTCTGAGTTTAGGATAGATATTTGTGCATATCAGGACACAATCAAAACGAAAAAGGTCCATAAGCACGAACAATTCACCTTGTTTTTGGGTAGCATAAATCTGGACTACATAATTTCAACTATTTTTTCTTCCTCAACACAAAACAGACTGCTCTTGTTTATGTCTTAAATATTGGCTGTGCGTGCACTAACTGCCTTGTCAGACTATTCTGGTAAAGTAAGAATTTCTTTAATTTTTATTTACTTTCTGACTGACATGCAAACATAAATATATACTGTTAACAGTTCAAGCTGATAAATCATGATATTGCATTATTCCAATTATTAATTGAGTAAAATCACTGGAAAATGATGAAATAAAAGTAAATCAACATAAAAAGCCATGTGATCTTTTCATAGCCCAGCCTAAATGATTATTTCCATTTGTGCCTAACAAACACCTATATTTCATTAAGTCTAATCTAAAGAAAATGACAGAGAATACTTACCTGGCCTGAAAAAATCTAAAAAAAATGAAATATTAGTATGAAATTTGGATTAATTCATTCTTTCTCAAGAAAACAGATATTTTAGAACAAATCCCGTTAAAGTCTATTTAACATTAAACTTAGAGATTAAGCTAAGAATAATTTATGGTTGAAAGCTCAAAGTGTAACGTTATTTTTCTAGGAAAATGGATGAATTCTAAAATCAATTTGAGTATATATTTTCCAGATTGATGCTGAATAACTCATTCACCAAGTGAAATCAGGTGTTTAATAGAATAATATGTAAACATCAAATACCAAGAATTTGTTAAGAGTACAATTGCGTTGTGTAACCAAAGTATTTCAAATCATGTTCATTTTTATTAAAACCCTTTACCTCTACTGCTGCATGTATTTGTTTTCTGGAAATGGAATCAAACACAGTCAGACACTAGTCGCAAATATATCTGAACCTGAGAAAGAATGAATAAAGTAATATAATCTAGGCTATAAACACAATTCACAATTATTGAACAGAAATAAGACAATGTTTATTATCATTCATCAGCTGGTTCATCCTCCATATTGTCTTCTCCATCTTCAGCCATGACAATTTTTCTTTCTCGCTCAGCGTGGCTTTCCCGTTCAGCTTGGCTTTCCTGATCAGCATGGCTTTCCCTATCAGTGTGACTTCCCCGAGATGGATCAGATTTAGATAAGTCTTCAGACACCATGGCTTCAAAGAATTCTTCCTTGGACAGTTTTTCTGATGGTTTAGCGTCTTTAGGCAAAGAAGCTGATGTGCTTTCAGTTTGAACTGTGCTTTCAGATTCGGGTTGTGGTATGCGTTCATCTTGATTGTCTCTTTTTTGTTTAGCAGATGTTGAAGTATCCATGTTGTCCTCGTCATCAGTATCATGACGTGTGCGTTTACGTTTCTCATCCTTATGATGTCTGGAGTGTTTGTGTCTATCTTTACGATCCCTACTTCTTGAGCGTCTTTTCTCCCGTTCATGGTGGTCTGAGCTTCTGCGTTTTTCGCGTTCTGAGCGTGAACTAGTTTCATTTTGCCCTGACTTAGTCCTATGTCTTTCCCTACCCTCCTCTTCTCTTGAGTCTCTATGTTTATCAGTCCTTTTGGAATCAGATTTACGTCTTGAATGTTTACTGCTGTCCTTGTCTTGTGCTTCTTTGGCTGCCCCACCTACAGTATTGACCATACCCCCGTCTTGCATTTCAGCATCTTGATTTTCATGAAGACCCCCATCCTTACCCTTGTCCTTGTCACCCTCCTCATTCTTAGGACGCTTGCTGCTTTCATCCTTTACAATAGCTTGTCCGTCAGCATCTTCCTCCTCCCCCATTTCTACGTCACTGTCATCCCCCTCCCCTTCACCGTCTGCATCCTTTTCCTGTTTGATACCTGAAACATTAAAATCAGACATTGGTTCACTCTTTACCACCACCTCATTTTCCTTGTCCTCCCTCATAGACGCTTTATGTTTATCTATAGCCTGTTGGTCAGTCTCCTGGTCATCCTCATGGTCATCATCATCTTCATCATCATGATCTTCCATATCACCACTAGCATGTCTAGCTCTCTCTGCTATACGAGATCTGATTCGCTCTTCACGTTGACTTTCTCTGGTCATCATCTCTTCAATTTCTGACTCCATTTTCTTCTGTTTTTCATCAATCAGCTCTGAAAGGAAGAACAAATTTTCATAGTTCTTGATTAACATCTGTCCTCTTCTTCTGATGTTGACTGAAAATTCTGACGATGAATGGGTGGTCATATTTTGCACTGAATAAAGTTTCAAAGGATGGAATATATCTAGGCAGTATGATTGAAATACATCATTGGATATTTGGTTTTGTATTCTGTGTATTACTTCATTCATGCCATGATCTGAAGACATCTTTACTAGTGTCATGTTAAAACATTCAACTAATCAAATGTAGAGCTTGGGCAGTATGTGTTAGGAATTCAACCAAAATATTTTGGGCCTTATTTTATCTTATAACATTTGAATTTGAAAGCAGAACAAAAAGCAGAATATCCTACTTTTAACAAAGATTTCAGAATCTTTCAGCTTGTTATCATCAGAAGACAGAAGTTTCTTAGGCATATAAAATATATGTGGTTTAGATTTGGTACTGAGAAAATTAGACAGTTTCACCATTTCTTTCTCTATAGCTTCATGCTGAAATGGATAAAATTATGGTTCAATGCTTCTTAACCTCTCAATTTGTCAAAAAAAGACATCAATCTTTGAGCAGAATTTAACAAAATTTGAAGAAAATGAATATTTAAATCTTCACACTTCAGAAAAAGTTGGCAAAATTGTTCCAAATCAGTGCAAGGATTTCTAAGTTTAGAATCATTTGGATTTTGATAGAAACCATTTCCTACTCTTTAATGTCATGCAGTTTACAAATAGATATAATGAAAATGAGTTTTATGTTCAACGTTTCACTGACAAATGAGAATCAGAAATAAGAAAAACATCAAGTTACTCTCAGAGGTCCAGACATCATAACCTAAACATTTCATCATTTTCTCTTTTGATGTGTGACAACATTTAGGACAAAAACACTTGAAATGGATCCAGCATCTAAATGGCAGAACTGAGCACAGACAACATACCCTAGGTCATTAGCCTTCTGCCTTGCAGACATTACTACATTATCTTTCAAATATATAGACTGTCACTTCCAGCAGTACATTATTTCATTTAAATACAGATGCACTGAGTTCACAGATTTCATTCTGAAAATTGCTTCTGATATCTGAAATCAGCTCCATAAAATTTCCAAAATTTTTCAGAAAATATTTATACTTTTGTCAGAGAAGGAAGTAAGGGTGCCTTATACAAAAGACAATTTGCTATCAGTGTCAGGATTAGTCTTATACAATTCCAATTTCAACTTACATCCTGGACAAGTTCCATCTTCTGTTCTAATCTTCTTATCTTGGACTGTTCTAATCTCATCTCATCTAATAAATTCCTTGTTTCTTGACGAACTCTGACTCTTTCTTTCTCTGCCTTCTCATCTAATTTCTTTTCTAGTTTCCGTCTTTGATCATCCTAATAAAACAATTGATATTATAGCCAATTACTTATCATCTCTCATTCCACAATGCATGGAAAAAGGTTGCATCAAAAATGTTACATTTGGACATTAAAAACATTTTTTTAGCCAAGAATTGTTGTTACCTTGTCCTTATTGTCTTTGGCTTCAGTTTTAAATCTTTGTAAAGTACCTAATATCATACCAAACATTCTCCTATTTCTGAAAATGTAATGAAAATATCATAAATACTTTATGTGTACAGAATTTCTTAAAACAAACACAGTTACTGCATGGCATTTGAAGTTTAAAAGGAATTTGACATAAATCACCAGATGTCTTAACATGAATGGTAAGTAAACAATTAGATTTGGATGTCTGAATATGGAAGGAAAATAGACATAAATTTGGTCATTGTCTGAAGATGAATGGAAAGTAGACATACACATGGATGTCTGAAAATGAATGGAAAGTAGACATACATATACAATTGAACATACATATTGGAATGTCTGATGAACAGAGAATGGTATTGTCAAATTTATTTATTCATAAAGACAAATATTTACCTGGCCATTCCTTCTCTGTCTTTACTTTGTTTTTCCATGGATTTGGTGCGAGTTTCGATAGAGGCAGCTACTACAGATGATTGGACAGTGTGCTAAAATTTAACAGATGAACATTTGAAATGTAAAACCTAAACATGATATTGTCACAATGTCAAGCTATTACATACCTTGTCTTATGCCATTAGTATATTCTGTTAGTACTTGGTTTATTTATTACCCTGACTGCCATAGTCACTTTTCGTGTATCATGGTTTGATTGTATGGTAGCAAATACAGCCAATCAGAGCCCTCGACAGGAAGGTTGTTAACACTATGTTATAATGTTTAATTTCTATCTGTTGTAGAATATGATTGGCTATACTTGCCTGCATACAATCCAATCAAATCACTGCATCACTGTGATACAAGAAAGGTGGCTATTGCAGTCAAGGTATTAGTTGTCAGAGTTCATATTAGCTTGACATTGGGAAGAGGAAGATGGCCTCTGGTAAGGTTCCTGCCACTGAGCTTTCAACAGCTGATTTTACAATATGGCAAAGATATTTGTTTTGTTCTGGCTGCCAAACTTAATTCTTGTATTCTTGTATTTATTGATATTAGGACCATCATTATCCTAGTTTTTATTACACAAGAAAAATAATTTTTTGACAAAAATAATACCTTCTGGTCATCTTCTTCATCGCCACTGTCCTCTCGTGGTCTAGCAGGTCTTGGTCCCAGTCTTAAAGACAAATTACAACAAAATTGATAAAGGGTTACTTAATGGGCAAGAGCTCATCTCATTGCACTCACATTACAAATATATATCTTTATGGGGACAGTTTATTTGGAGAATGGGACTCAAATTTTTCAACTTTCATAACAAGCAATCTCTATAAATTAAGCTTAAATATAAAGCTGTATACTGTATATTCTTGTATTGAATAATATCATCTTTACAAAGCAATTACAGTTAAAAGTGCTGCCTTCCAAATTGCAGCAGTAAATAACTTTCAATTAAAAGTAACAACAGAGAAATTCTTTTCACCTTGAAAACGCTCCTCCAACTGAAATTCTTCTTTTGACTGGGGAACCATCCTGTCCGCCCATATTTCTTCTACAATAAAACACATTGACACCATAAAAAAACAAATGATGACTATTCATATCATAATACAAAAAAATATTGTTAGCCTTAGCTCAATACTTAAATCAGAGATATATGTCTTAATGTAAGATAATAATAGAGAAATGTACCTGGCTGCATTGAATATTCTCTCCCTACCTCTACCATCAGCACCCACTGTTCTACGATCTCTACAATGATAAACAATTTAATTAGCTATCTATTATCACATACAATATCATTAGAATTAGATTAAATACTATTCATTGCCTAAACTAAATGACTGACTAAAAGCTTATTGAAATTGTTTATTGCAACGTAACATATGCAATAGATTAACTCATTTGGCAAATGATCAAGGATTCCGTCCTATTATAATCTTCATCATGATCAGTCCCACTTTCACTTTCAGATTATTGTTCAGATTAAAGCTAAGAGAGTTGCCTCCCCTTTCTAATATTTCCAAGAGCAGCATCTTTTTTGATGATTAACACAAAAATACACAATTCCAGCATCAAAATAAGTTACCTCGGTTCGTCCGGATCCCTGCCTGTTATTCTCTTTATATTTTCATTGACATCTTTCAGTCTAAACTTTGCTTTTTCGAGTTCTTGTTGTAGAGCTAAAGCTCCACGCATTTCTTCGGCCATCTTGGAAGTTTAAAGTTTCCAATCAGAAACAAGATTTAGCAACTAAACGAACTATTTTATATTTCTGAAAGCACAAGAATAATCATTATCTATTGAACTGAAAGTGACAATCAATATATTTCTTCTCTTATCACCATAAATATTTTCAAAGCTTCATAATTTTGATCTTGAAAAATCTACAAATTTTATAAATATACGAAATACTTTCGCTACGTTCTAGAAAACTTTGAGTTAAGGTTTTGTACGTTTGGTATTTCTTTTATACTCAACAAATAATAAATTTTCTTTCTCCGCCCCTAAAATCCATCTGTAAATTGCATATTAATGGAAAATGGCTGATGAAGTATTATTTGACTTTCTTCATATGGAATTAGTTTCTTATATACACCAGTCTTGTTCGAAAGAAGAGAATTCGAAGGTAATTATTTGTCACTCATAGCCTACCTTCTGAGAGTGAGACTGAACTGTGTATGTCTATGGAAGCTGACTGTGGCCATTAGGCTATTATGTAATTCAATTTGGTCTATAAGGCAATATTAATCAACATCTGTTATAATTTTATAGTATTATAGTGTTATTCCAGTTCATGAAAATTTTTGGTTTTATTTCAGGATATCAGTATTTCTAGATTAGAATCCATCGGTTTCAGAGTTGGTCAGAGTTTGATTGAAAGGTGAGCATATAATTTATCCAATTTATGACTTAACTTTCTGGGTCGGCCTACGGTTGTACTTCAGAGACTTCTCTCCCTATAAAAACCAAACTTAAGCTGTCTTTTATCCATCTACTTTAGCTCAACTCATGCTACTGGTACTGAAATCGGTTTAGAGATATATATTAACATTATCATTCAATTAGTTGACTTCTTGTCCTCTTCAAATGTTAAAGTTATCTCCCTTTCAACAGTTTTCAACAGAATTGTAAAACTTTTTTTATTTCATTCTTTTTTCATTCTTTTTTAACAGATTCACCAAAGACAGTGCTAGATTTAAAGATGAATTAGATACTATGAAATTTATATGTAAAGAATTTTGGAATGCTATTTATAAAAAACAAGTTGATAATTTGAGAACAAATCACCAGGTAAGGCCATTTTGAATTACAAGTAGTGAAATACGCCTCAAATTTACTTTTTTTTGGTCTGGTGGTATAATGATATTTTATGTCCTACTATTTCGCACCTGATTGGTGGACAAGGGCCATGTTCTGTTCAAGGAGGAAATTTGTCAAGACAACAGCATTAGCTTGTAGCACACGAGGCCCCAGTTTATGATGTGTGATGCAGCAAATAGGCCTATATGTGAAATGAAATAAATCGATGTTGATATAAAGCTGAACTTTCCCTTGATTTTGATATTTTTTTATTGAACCAAGCCTTATTTTTCTAGGGTGTTTATGTTTTACAAGATAACAGATTCAAATTTTTAACACAAATATCTAATGGAAAACAATATATGGAATCAGCTCCAAAGGTATGTCACTCTGTTACAAAGTAATAAGGGGCTCTTCCGTATGTCATATAAAACACTTCTTTGTGATCAATTTAGGCTTAATGAATTTTTTTTTAGAATTGATTGGTGACTAGTATATGTTTCACAGAAAAAGTAATTATTTAGAATAAATATAATTGGATATAGTCCAATTTTCAATTGCAGTTCACCTATCCTTAATACTTTTCAAATCGAAAATTAGGTTTCAGGTTTCATGGTAAGCAAATAATCAAAAAAAAGCAAGCAGAAGTGACCGAAGTCTTTATTGCGAGGTCATTATTAACATTCTCATAACTTCTTATTACCTGATTAAAAGATTGAAATTTTGAAGTCATATTTTCAAGTGAAAAAGTGCTGAAATAGTTTATAGTGAAATTGAGATCTATCAGCTGATAAATATTTAGATATAAAAATGCTCTCAGAATAGCATTGTGTATATATATATACAATGTATTAACATTCACCCAAATTCTGTTTCTATTTTCAGTATTTAGCCTTTCCCTGTGGTTTATTAAGAGGGGCGTTATCTAACCTAGGTGTTAATTGTATAGTCACTGCAGAAGTTAGCGCTATGCCAGCCTGTAAGTTGTTTTCTGAATTTTCTAATTATTTCTGAATAAAGCTTAAAAATGTCTGGTTCCTAATTAACAGTCAATATTAAACTTTAAGAATCTGATGTAATTTCTCAAAAATGTCTGGCAAATAAATTGAAATCAGCAGACTTGATTTTTATGATTTTAACAAATAAATATAAATGTGCAGAGATAATGGAGACCAGTCAACATTAAAGAATATAATTAGGGCCTACCAGGCATGACTGGCAATTACAGCAAAATCAGAAACCCTTATGATTTCAAATTAAGAATAAGTATTATATGAACACAAGGAATGTATTTAATGTATAAAAGTATTGCCAGTCAATATTAAAGAATATAATGTAATTTCTAGTTGGTAACAGATGATATTGATTTCTATAGAGTATAAGACAGATTTAACCTGTTATCAATCTATACATAGTAATTGATCAATTTGTATCTCACTGATTATCCCATAACAATAATACACAGAAAAATTCTATAATTTTAAAGATTTAAAATAGAATTTTACATCCTGCATATTGGGTATATATTAGGAAGCCAATGCTCAATGCTGTGCTGTGTGGAATGAGGAAAATTTTTGTCAGCAAAGCCAACCAGATTTGAAATAAGTAGGCTTATGCTAATTTTGGCTCAAAATTCGAGCCAGTTTCCCTCATTGATCACTGCATGTAGCAAAATAGTAGGATTTAAAACTCCATTTCTATTTGATATAATGTGTATATGATTATAATACAGTACATTGACAAATCTATAATTTTTGCATCATTTTAGGTAAGTTTCAAATACAGATTCAGAGAGCATAATAAGAAAATTGAGTTTTAAAAAAATGTGCAACTATCATCAAGGGAATTGGGTTTGAAAATGTGTTGTGACAGCCAAGATATGTATTGAGCAATTTTATGAACAATTTTGACAATGCTGATAGTGGAGGTTTACTTTTGTGACATAAGAAACATTATTTGCTGTCAAATATTAACATTTAAGAAAAATATTTTCTCCTAATTTATTTTGACATTGTTCATGAACTGTTCATGTTCGTAAGTGAACATTTTTGATTACAATGGTATATGCTTTTTTCTGTATGCTAGAACAACATTTTGTTGCATTGTGTACTGTTCATGTTTGTAAGTGAACAAATATCCTTTCTGGAGGTACTAATTTTGTGTATATTGGTATACACTTTTTTCTGTATGCTTGAATGACATTTTGTTGCATCATTAAATGAGGAAATTTTTATTTAGAAAGGGAAGATGTGAATTGTTATTTTATTTTATTAAATTATGAGATAGTATTGTTAAATTATTTTGTACAGATTTAGTAGGTTGTATATATTGTATTATAATAAACAAATGTAATGAAATTTTCCTTTTAAATTATGGTGTATATTTGACAAGACCTCATCTCCTCGGGCACCTTCATAATGGCAAGTTTAAGCAAATGTGCAAAGTAGACAAATATTTTAGGAGCTCCTTAAGATCTCCTAAGCTGAACAGATTATTAAGGGCAATGGTTCACAATTTGGGTCTTGAATATATGTAAATAGTCTTCAAAAGTACAACAACTGCGCGAATATCGCATAATCCCTTTAATTATAACTCATACAAGTCATTTCACTTTCTATATGGGCACACATGGATTTGATGGCTCAAACTTTGACTGATAAGCTTAGCTAAAAACAATCCCGTTTCTGAGACTTAGTTACCATTGGTCAAACGGGTGGTAAACCTGTCCCTTTAAGCTGTGAAAAGACAAAATCCAGTTTCCATGACGGGCAAATGGAAATTAATACATAAAATACAGTGGAGCCGGTTGTTGTACAAACTAAAATTTGTCTGACTACAGTCTGGAATCACTTTAAATAGAGACTGACTGACCTCTGCTATGTAAGGCATTAACCAAACCCAACCCAAGGAATGGCCATGCCTCTGTGGAAAAATTCATTGAAATTTGCTTAACAACAATAAAATATTTTATTTACAATTTAATGCTGTAAAATGAAACAGATTTAAACACTGGGAAATATAAACACTAGTTGAATGGGCCTTGACATTTAAGGTGGGGTAATAAACTAAAGAATATAGGTTCTGAATTAATTCAAAATGGTTAAATAATACCCAAACTGGTAATGCTTTTTTCGAATAACAGAAACCACAGACCTTACGATGGGAAATTGAATGGTACTCGAAGAAGCTATGTGCCAGATACAAACAAGAATGCAGACTCGGAGTGACATTAGGTGTTCTAGAAGAGTGAATATGCCCTGCTTCCACACCCTCACAATAATTATTGTAATCTAGATCAAATTTTATAAGCCTTAAAGAGTTTGATTTTGTGTCTTGAATATATGTAAATAGTCTTAAGAAGTACTAGAAATATACCCAAATCACATAATTCCTTCAAAAATACATCAAACTGTTAATTTCTATGTCTTTTCTATATATGGCGGAGTCTCAAGAAAAGATGAGTCATCATTTTAACTTTTAACATAATTCTGGGCACGCATGGATCTGAAGGCTCAAATTTTGACAGTGAGCTGTGAACAATAATTACTGATTATCTTAGCTACAAAATTCTAACTTGTGAGACTAAAGCAAGATTTGTCAAATGGATGGCAAACCTGTCCTTTTAAGACTCAAAGTATACCAATTAGACCCCCAGTGCTGTGAATAAGACACATGCTGAACATAATTTACATTTTCAATCTATAATGAAAAGATACAGCAGTTATAATACCCTTTAAAACATAAATTTAATGGTTTGCCATAAAGGTGAGTAAGATTATAATTTGAAATGCCCTAGGTCACAATAATTATACAATATAATTGAGTTCAATCCAGTATAAATCAACTTTGTAGCAATATTATTACAATAGCCTATAATAAAGATCAATAATGTATTTAAAGTTGTATTGTCCTATAAATAAGTTTCATATTCAGTTTAAAGTGAATTCTACTGGCCTGTATCATTAATCAGAATGGAAATATGATGTTCAATTTATCTGAAATCAAAATTTACTAAAATGGTGATCTTGACATATTTGTTTTCCTTCTGCAAGTGACTTCACTCATCATCCGTAATCTGAGAAATTCCTCTATAAATTGTGTTCCAGTTTTACAAAATTTGCAAGATAATAAATAAAACAAATAAAAATCAAAATTTAATGCTGATAAAATATGACAAATCTAAACATATCATTTCTCAGATTTTGTCAGTACGCAGAAAAAAATTTCACAGAACACAATTTAATAAAGAGTGTTGTAAGATCATGGATAGCAAGTGTAGTACTGTAACTTAGAAAAACACAAAACAAAACATCAGACCTGTATTTATATCAGTTTGAAATTTTACACATATATTACTGAACATATTCATAATTCAATGTAATCTACATATTAATAAACAACAAATGAATATTCAATCTGAGAGGCTATGAATAAATTAAGTTCTTTTAAAATAAACTAGTGGAATTCATCACTTTAAAATTGAATAATATCTATAAATAAACATCTGGAGGTAAAATAATGAGAAAAAATAAAATTGATATTTTTAAGTCAAATCTTGAAGCAGTATAATTCATATTAAATCATAGTAAGATATTGTAGTCAAAGATGCAGATCTTGGTAGCAATGACTTTTGATTTTTAAAGAGACTGTTCCATATTTAATTTGGAATAATTTTGCATAATAAAATCTATGATTTACCAAAATTTCACATCATTAGAGGTCTATATTGGGCTACATATTTTGTTTGCTAGCAAGATAGACTTCTGTTACCTGTATTACTTTTCAGAAAAGAAATCTGGCATTCTGTTCTGAAATTCAGCAAAAACAAACAGTGGAAGTTGTCCTTGGAAAACATAATGTGTCTAATCATTATACTTCTTTAATATAAACATAAAGTGAATCAGTTATGAAATCAATAGAGTTTCACTTATTCTATAAACTAACAACATAAATATTTAACAGTTGACAAGAGTAAAAACAACCCACACCCCCAAAACACAAATACACTATGATCTTTTGTAAGTGAGAAAACAAGACACATTAAGCAGAAGATAATATATTGCAAAGTAATAAACTTGTAAAATCATGTTTTCAGTTATAAATTTGTTAAGTTATCATGTACAGTTATCAAGATGTAAAGTACAGTAATCCTGTACACTTATCAAGTTGTAAAATCATCATGTTTTCAGTTATAAATTTGTAAAGTTATCATGTACAGTTATCAAGATGTAAAGTACAGTAATCCTGTACAATTATCAAGTTGTAACATAATCACATAGCATATTGTAAATTTGTAAAGTACAGTAATGAAAATTCATTATATTGTGGAGATATTATGTTAATTATTATATATAAGATAACAGACTAGACATATGGAATTTATCATTCAGAATAGCTACATTTGTACACTTACCAAACAAATGGATGTGCATATAAGTGTACAACTGAGTAATAATGTCATCATAAAAAGTTGCTGTGTTAAGTTTGTACAGTTGTCACATAGTTATCTTGGTACAGTTTACTATCATAATTCACAATCACATGTATCATGTCAGGTTACCATGTTTGACTATTACAGTACAGTATTTTACAGTGATATTATTTGCTTAATGAGTCTTAGTTTCAATGAGGCACAAAATGAGAAAATTAATCAGGGCCAAAACTAATTTGTCCTGGACCACCTTTCTTCATATAGCGTCTATAACTTTTATAACGTGCACTTTCAGCAAGCTTAGCTTTCATTTCTTCATCCTGCTGTTGTTTCCAGACCTTAAAATTGTCTTTCTTCCATAATTCTTGATCTAAATAATCTAGTTTATCATCTTCATCAATAGCTTCCCACTGAGTTGTACCACATTTCATATATTTTCTAATAAGGTATAGTTTTTCCTCTTCGCCATACTCCTCACGTTTGATTGTAAACTTCCATGTCCATTGAAACCACCATACAATATACATTAAGAGGTAATATGGTAAAAATATAATTTGAATCCATAACACATCAGTATATTTAGGTCTCTGATATCCACCTCGAATGTCCATATTCGACTCGATGACTTCTCGAATGATCTGTTCCTCATCTTCTTTAATTTTGACTCTCCGCGACTTTCCTTTCATTGATGGATTGCTTAATTTGTTTTCTTTCATAGCAGTGTCAATCGCACGAGATCGATATTTTGGATCCTTACATAAATAATCAATGGCAGCGTTGTAATTACTCCAAGCCCCAAAATATTGGAATACAGATACTATAGAAATGGTAACGGCAATGACAATGCGAATATCGACCTTTGGCGCCAAACGATGCTGATAGTAATAGAAATAATGAGAATAATATTCATCAGGATTGTCCAACATGTAGTTATAATCCACACGCTGTTCATCATCTTTGAGTATTTCATAGGCGTTACCAATTTTCTGAAACTTTTCATGGGCTTCTTTCTTGCCTTCTTCTGTTTTATGTCTGTCAGGATGCCATTGTCGCGCCAGTTTACGATAGTTTTTTATAATTTCATTTTTAGTCATGTCTCGCGTCGATTCCAAAATATCATAGCAATTTTCTCGACCACAATATAGCCCATCAATATAAGCATTTACGGTAAAAACACAAGCAAACCAACACATTAAGCCTAAGAGTCTTGCTCCCATAACTGCCATTTTTACTTAATCACCCTTTGACCTACAAAATATGAAAAATATCGAAAAAAAAAATATTTTATTAGTATTAGGGGTAGGCCTAGACAGTAGGCTTACAACTTATGTAGCAGGCTTAACAATTTCAATTAAGGCCACCAAATGGAAATTATCACAAAATCACAGATAGTTCCAACCATAGGTTTCATCCATAAATATTGGTACAATAAAAAATTGAAAAATCAAGCATGTTGGACACCATGACCATGTTGAGAAATTGATAGAACAAGTCAAAAAGAAAAAAAGAAATGACATACCGACACTACTGGTGTAGAGAACAAAATCCGACAAGATGATTGCTTGGCTGCTAACAGGTATTGTGTAGATCTCAATCAGATTATGTCCATTCAACAAAAAGGCGACACGTGTGCCAAGTTGATCAATTTTTCTTGAAGGGAATTATCCCCTCAGGCTTTTTCTGTTGTCGTGTAATCAATGATCATGACGTCAGTACCGGCATCTTCGGAATCCTCGACCAATAATTTTGTTTCTAAAAATAGATTCAGAAAACCCTTGAAAACATCCGGCGGAAATGCCAAATCGCCAACTTTGGTCAAATGGGACATTAGCCAAATCGTTCAAGTGAGAAAAGTAGAATTAACTCTATTCAATTATATTACTTAACAAGTTATTGATTAAAAAAACGAATGTTGATTTTGATAAACAATTTGATCAATTTCGTGGAAAAAATGACCAACAAATGAAGGAAGAACTATGGATTAAGGATTAGTCGTCTAAATATTGGACTGATTAATCTTCTCTACAAATCAAAATAAAGACTGGAATATCATTCCTATCAATTTAACTACTCAACTCATAGGAACTAATGAGCATTGGGGAAAGTTTAGCCGAATGAGTGGAATATATGGACAATAAAAAAAAGTCAGGATGATCAACTCTTTGTTAATTATTCAGTCTGGATGCATGAAACCGACTTGAACTAATAGCACCCAAGCTTCTCACCAATCCGAGATGTTCAGTAGTGACTTTAGAGGAAAGTTATCCATATATCACCTCACTCACAACTTAAACGCCAAATACGACATATCGTCTCATATCTCACAAACTAAAACTTGTCAGTCCCTTGTTTTCTGGGAGATGTGAAAGAAATATATCCCAAATCAGCTGCCAAATCTTCAGTTTCGAAATCAAAAATTTTGTGCACAAAATAGCTGTATTTTCCCGACTTCGATACAAGTAATTCCGAACAAACCGTGACTAGAAGGTTCCGAGTGAACTTTTATTCAGTGGCTTAATAGTGTTTACTAATTGCAGATTGGATGGTGATATATTGATCCAATAAAATTTTAGTGTGACTCAACTGATGTTCGAGTTTTCCCCTCCAACATATTGAACGATGTTTTCTATCCAATATCGAGAACTAATAGTTTTAGCATATGGAAAAAGATGAATACGCTAATCGGGATTTGACAGAGATGCCATTTTATATTTTTCAAAAATTCGCTCTTTTACATTTTCATTGATTAGTGTTTTAAGTTGCTTTTGCACCCGAATAAAATATATATTCTACTAACTATTGCTCTTCAAGAATATCTCCTCTATGAATGAAATGTTGTTCTTTTTACAGGTAATTTTCTGGTTGTATCACCGAGTTGCGCCCCCTGTATTGATATTTTAGTATTTCACACTCTTTATACAATACTCTCTAATTATAAGGCATGTGCACTTTGCAAAGGTGACCAAATTGCCAATTAGGCCTTTAAATGTTCATAGTTTTTGTGATAATATATCTAACAATTTGATCGATATGGTGTTATGGTGATATGAGAATTTAACTCTTAGAAAGTACGGGCCAAGATCTGAGGCGAAGACTATTCATTTAAAAGTGCTGGATTGCTGGTTTGCTAAGTAATGTTTTGTTACTTTTCACAATGATTACATTTTTGGGGGATGGTACCGACAGTTTCTGAATCAGCTGAAATTGTATTAGGTGTCTGGATGAAACTGGTTCGGTCTTTTGGTCAATCAATATTAATTTTGACAGATTTTAGTATAGGTATATGGCATCATCTGTTCTATCATTTCATCATTATGTACAAATTGTAGATATTAGTAGATGTATATATAGTAAATACCCATAAATTTATGATAATATTCATATTGGGCTCTAACCTGTTTGCAGTTTATATATTATTCAATGCATATTATTATGGGAATGATGACCAAAAGCCGTGAAAATTGACAGTGGCACCATAAATCCCCACGATGTCAAACTATTACAAACTTATTACATATACTTATGCCTTAACTGCAATACTTAAGTAACCTTTCTTGTATCATGGAAGTTTGTAAAAGAAGCGAATTGATTGCAGTTTGCAGTTTACGCCAACGAATACACCCAATCAGAGTCTTCGACAGAAAGACTGTAAACATTATGTTTTGTCTTTACAGGTTTTCTATCAAAGGCCTCTGATTTGTATATTTACTGCATTCGCTAGCATACATTCCAATCAATTCGCTTCATTTGAAATTAACTTCCATGGTAGAACTACAAGAAAGGTGACTATTGCAATCAAGGTACTAGTACGAAATTTGTTATAGCTTTCGTCGTGAGATACTTTGCCCCCGACGCAGAGTTGACAGAGTTTGTCTGATGTCACTTGATCTTCCTTCAATTTCAAGGCCACTTTTACTCCTCGGCAATATTAATCATAATGTACTTGTATCATTATAATGAAAAGGAAGGTAATACTAGTTTTTCTTAGAACTTAACTATCAATATTATATATGATGACATTCATAGTTTTTTACTAAACCAAAAACTGACAGTTAAAAATCACTCTATCTATCATGTTCGACATTTCTATATAAATTTATATTGCGTTTTTAATATTATAATAGTTGGGCAATAAACTGTCACCGAATTTTTACAAAACTTTTTGTAATCTTCAAAGATCTTCTCGAAACTATATAAATTTCGTTCAATGTTTAAAGGAAGTATAATTGATTAGATGGAATTGTAGCTCGTCTTTTCCAAAGTTCTTAGTATGAAGCTGTGAATTTCAACCAATTAAAACGACTCTTTTCATACGAGAAAAGTTGCACATTCACTTATAATATTCTCCATTTTCGTGTGTATGATCATATTTACAAAACAAACCATAAGTAGGAGCGCGTTGATTGGCTGGTATTAAAATTACTGATTTTTTACCCTGGTCCATATAACGAAATTTACCTACTAAAGTGAAACATGGTAAAATTATTTAATAGTTTCGGACGTGTTGATACGATAATCGGGAAGGAATACATTAAACCGAGAGCTTCTTCATCTCTTTTTCTAGTCTAGAAATTCCACGTAAACATGTTGGTTATACAATTTTGTGGTTCAGGAATTTTAATGGTGAACATTCATTTACTGGTGTTTCATGATGTTTAAAAATTGACACAGTTCTATTGTAGACGAACGAAACCCTAATTATCTATCTAGAACAAGTTCAGGGTCTGACAGATTCACGTGCGCTGCAACTCTGATAACACTGTTTGACAATCAATAAGTATGATTATCATCAAGATAAACTCTAGCCTTGGTTGATTATAATCAGTAAAGGGATCGTTTACATTTTTAACTACATGTTTTATCAAAATTTCGTCAGCTTATCCTTGCAAAAAAGATAAATTTGCCTGTTATCTCAATGTGAACCATGTCATATTCACAACGCTATGCAAGTGCCTCCGAACTGAAAACTCACATCAAATACGCGAAATAAGATGGCAATCTGCGGGTGGGAAATAGGATTGGTACCAATAGGTGATATAAGTGTCCTAAATACCTATAAACGTATATGGGGGAGGGGGGGGGGGGGGCATGGCCCCCAGAAAAAAAGGCTGGCTCGGCTTTGGGCGCCCCACCCCCACACTTTAAATTTTTTTTTTATCATTTTGCATAGTGAAAGGATGGCATGTGGTCACCATAAAAAAATTTGTGGCCCCTGCTCGCCCCTCACCCGAAACGCCACAGTCGGAAACAATGTTTTTGGATCTCTTAAGACATTAAGAACTTCCATTGCTCATTAAGTAAAATTAACCTTCCTTGATTATTGAAGAAGGTATATTATGCGGTATAAAGCCAGGTGTTACACTCTGTGTCCAATGTACCCGCCAAGATAATGCTTTACAGATATACCATCTTTTAATTGACGAATGAAATTTGTACACATGTAAATATGCATAATAGAAATGTGTCATAGTGTTGTGAGAGGTTAATTTGATTAATTGATAGTGATTAGAAATGGTATGCTAACCTTTGTAGGTGCATATTAACAGATTAGTGACAAATTTTACTCCATAAAACTGAATTCTATGTTGTTAACGAGAAAACGTGATGTAATTCGTTGGATGTTATGCATAATTTAATGAGCTTTGACAATCATTATTATTTAAGGTGGTAGCGCAATGTCGCAATAGCAAGATTTCTGTTCTTTAACGGAATGTGTTGAAAAAGCACTGTTCTTCTTTATGGTGAGGATACAACAAAAGTTAACCACAGATATAAACCGAAACATATTCAGCCTCTGATAGCTATTTTGAAAGTTGTCGGCTGGTCAAATTATCTATTAGGATCTGTTATCGATGAAGATGTTTCGAACTACCACTGAAAAGTATCTGTTAGAGACTCATCGTTTCCCGAATACAGGTTTTGAAAATATGGTTTTATCATGGGGGCTTGGTTTGGACACGATGTCAGAGACTAGGTTTCGCTATATTCTGAAGGAAGGTAGGTCCCTATCAGTTGATTACCTAACCAGTCTTTTTGTCAAGGACTAATCTACAATTATCAGAATCTAGAACGTCTTTTATGGTTCATTTTGATAAACTACTTTTAATGATAGCTAGCATTATTGTCGGACACAGAAATTAATGTTTTATCTATAATATTTTATCAAAGGTTAAATAGAAGAGGAGCCAATATGATAAATGCATTTTTTTTTATCAGTAAAAGTGACAACTATTATTCATTATTTTCTGATAAGTTTTCCATCAAAATATAGAATTTTCCAGACTGAAAGGGAAATATTAGTCTGTATACTAGCTATATCGCGTTTAGTGAGAGTTCAACAATCCCTATCACTTTTCACTCTTCATTAGCCCACTGTACAAAAAAGTAGGACGTTAAAGTCCATTCATTTCATTTTCATTTCCTGTCACTTTTCATTATGTACATCTGACCTTGCCAATGGTCCAATCTGACAGCAACTGATTTTCCAACGACTTTCACCAACTTAGATTATATGTCAGGGTGTGTGTCTTTTCAACTAAAATCATACTAATGACTACACATAATTAATAACTTTATCTATTGCTCTGTGACCTAGTGCTTTCACCAACAGGTGGAATTTGGGAAAATCGAAAATCTTAACAATTGCTGCAAATGCCATAAATTGCTCACGTTGAATTATGTACCAGATCGATTGAAACCGCAGACCAACCAGATGATCGCAGATACTAGTAAATCGACCAATTTCCAGCAAATAGGCTTATATGAACTGCGACGGTTCCAACGAGATGCACAGAATCTCCAGTTGTTCTAAGATATACTTTTAAAAGGGATTGTAAAGAAGTTTTCTAAACTTTTTATGTGTATCGGGAACATCTATCTTCCCTATTCCAATTTTCTGACAGACGCCCGTAGGTCTTGCAATTCCACAAAAACTAAGTGTTTTATGATGTCGGATAATTCGAATGGTGCAAATGTATGATATCAGTGCCCCCGATATATATAAAACAAATTAAACAACCTCTTGCATTGGATGATATAAAATTTTGTTCATTTCTTGTAAAGGCGCCTTTTTTCAAAGACATCGCATTAAAATTGAATTTTCTCCGCGTTATACTGTGATCTATCCAGTCTCAAAAGAACTAAATAGCTAAAGGTTAAACATTGGAGGAAGCATTTATAAAAACTAGCAAGATTTAAGATGTTTCCTGTATACCACACTTAATAACATCGTTCTAGCTGTCTCTAATCCGGATTATCCACTGTTTACTCTCTGTCGATCCGCTGTTAGTTTTATTTTTTCTAATTCAGACAATACGTTAAATATGTATTGTTTTAAACAGTTTTATACGCCACAATGATTTCCATGGACTTTCCTCGTGTTTACTCCATGGATTCGACTTTAATGTGTATATCATGGTGAAAATGTTCTCTAAGAATCGAAACGTTTATACCGTAGTCTATTCTTGTTTCGCATAAATATCCCGAAAATTGTGTCATCTGCATGGATATGCCTTGCGGCTGCAAATCTGGAACCACAATCTTGAATCTACAGGTATGATTAGAATAACTGAAGGAAATTATGTTAAAGATAAAATAACATTACCTCACCTTACAAAATTTTGTAAATGTCGTGTTGTTGTAAGGTTTTAAGCAGATATTTACCGGAAGTTGACGAGCGCACTGGAAAGATTTATTTTGTCAACGAGATTTGAAGTTTTTTTTATATTTGACGAAACTCTGTGAATATTGTTCAATATTTAAAAACATTCTGGGAATATCATATGAATGTTTTTTGTTTCTAATTTATTTATTTTTTTGTCCTTTTAATTTAGAAATGTCATCCTTGTTTACAATGTCTGTTGCATCTTTTTTAATGACCTACAATCTTGTTTTAGTGCAAATGTTTGGCAAGAGTGCAATTTGTTAATTCTTTTAGACAGTAAGAGAGTCAAATTTGTTTATTTGCATAAGAATCATCTAATGAATCGGCGCACAAGGACCTATTTTGATCAATCGCGATCACACTTACCGACTTTTAATCGCGACTTGGGCACTTCTACCAGAGCTAACGCGGGCACATGATGCGTATACATGTATAATCTTCTTTCTCTGGTTGATATCTGGGCTAGGTCATTACAAATGTATCAGGATCGCCTGAACAGTACCCGACAAGGCACGTCAGGACGTCTTTCGATCCCCATCAATTTCGTCGCATGGCCGCCGCATAGGATCACTACAAACTGAGCGACTTTCGCATAGTTTTCGAGTTTGTTCACATAGTTAATAATTTCTGATATAGTTCATCTATAATTATATTAGATGATCGTGTTGTTTACTAAAATGTAGTACGGAAGTCAAACGTTTAATTTAGTTCAAAATTGAAGGAAATTAACCCAAAAACATGGCCAAACTATTAAATGATCAACATTTGTATTGTTTATAATCAAGATAATTGTTGATAAGAAATGTTTATTTACTGTACAGAATCTTTTGATATGTCATATATAGAGAATGAAAGCAGGAGGTAAGAGTAATTAAATTATTCTGTTGCTATTCTGTTGCTACATAGGAATAAATAACAGAACAGAAAAACTTTATTGATGCTTTTATATAATAGCATTGAAATTTTATAGTTAACTTAAATTTGGTTTGCAATTATCATTGCTATTTTAGCAATAGAACTGAATTTTCCTATATAATTTTCATTGCTAAATTATCAGTTAAGTTGAAATTTTTTGTTTATATCGGTGCTAAAACGGTGGTGAAACTGAAATTAGGTTTGGAATTACCATTTGTTACTCTAGCAGAAGAATTCAAATTTCGTTTGAAATATTGTTATTAGTTAAGCGATAACAATATTTCCAACGAAATTTGAATTCTTCTGCAAAACTGTTATTTAGCTGTACAGCTGGAAGTTCCAATTATAATTGCCATACTGAACTAACAACAGAACCGAAATTTATAGAGCAAAAATTGAGATTTGTTCCAAATAATTATGGCGTTTCGTTTCTGAGTTTTACCGCTGCACGATAGAACTTTTATTTAAAGATGGGTTTCCTTATTTTTTAGTGTCTAATTAAGCAAACTATTCTATTAATTGGTGTTTCAACTTAATAATCATTTATTCTTAATCATATCATTATGTTCTTATTGCATATAGCTAAGAGTTTAACCAATCATAAATGCCCATGTATGTACAGTCTGAATAAACAAAAAAAAAAAAAGTCTTTTTGACCTTTCTTAATCGGCCAGTCATTGGAATTCTGCTGGTAATTCTCTTCTAATTTAGCCAATTATGAATTAATTGTGGACATGTGAGACAAACTTGTATTTTACCAAGTAATTAGAACATCTCTACTTTTATTCAAATAAGTCAACTCATCTTTAACTTCGAGAAATCGAATGCTGGATGCCTGACAAGTTTATTCAGGACAAATCAAAGGTTAAATCTTGAGTCATTTTATCTTCCACGATGAAATTGTCAAAAGGTTACACAACTACCAAGAAATTTAAAAATTTAAATTTGTTTGGTCAGTGTTTTATTTTGTTGTCAAATTTTGATAAATTGTGCATTTATTCAACCTACATTTTGTCCACGGCAATGATATGTCAAGGTTGCAGACAGGTCATATGCTTTGCACTAAAAAATCTCATGATATCAAATCAAACATGAGTGATAATGCGATATTAAAATTCTCTGGACGTCCAGCAAAATAACCGAATTAAATTCAAATTACGACGTTGTTTTGGACATCAAGTGCACTTTTAATTATTTCATATTAAGGAGAATTCAGGTCGACTGTCGATTCATTGCATCTGAAAGAATCCGTCCAATTGACAAATTAACCGACTGCTAATATTAATGACAATGTAGACACCGTCAGATTAGACCAAACTTTTGTTCCGTTTTTATTTGGCTTTTATTTTTAAAATACCCACCTCAATTAGGGTCTAACGACAACTCTCTTGTACGTTCGTCCAATTTACCTTTTGACCTGACTCGATGACGTCTGCTTTAACCGATCAAATTTCTAACCTCTCCAGCAAGGAGTAGAGACTGATAAATGCAGCATCTAGCTAATCAATGTTTTCAGGCAACCAGACTGTTGTTTTTCGAGTAAAGATTAGATTGTAGGCAGATATCTTTTGATCACCTCTCTACATAACATATTTTGGACCCCTAAGTGAGTAAGTCTGTGCAGATAATCCAGGACGTATTTTTTCCACTGGGTTTAGCCTGTTACCAACTGTGCAAGTAGATTATGTATGAATTGTGAAATTAGGAAGCGCATAAAAAATTCTCAGCTTTGGCTCGTTTAACCCCATATTGTTACATCGTTGATTACGTCATGGTATACAGATTTGTTTGTACAAATAGCGTGAAGTGTTGTATTCTGCCCAGTTGCGTTTTTTAAATCATAAGGTGGAGGGACCAAGAAATTAATACCACATAGAATTGTCAAACAGCACCGGGCATATAAGAACGCCACTGAATCTGTCCAAAATACATCATCATGGAGTAGACTACTTGTACGGATTATAAGGACAACATAATTATGTTATTTTTTATATTGTGGTTGTGTTGAATTATTGGTTAAAGTTAAAGGAAATTATCAACCTACATATTTTGTCGTGTGATTTCTGAATCTAAGACTCATCGGATGATACAGTTTGCCACCCGGTATAGATTACTATTTCTTCTTAAAACTTGCTCCGGTGGATATTTGGATGCACAAAACCCATTGGAAAATGTTTAATTGTCTAACGTGGTTAATACCTCCGACCAGTTGATCACAGAGACAATGCTACTTGATAGGCCTACACGTATAGCAAATTGAATTCAATAAATCTAAAAAAATTAAAAATTCACTCGTATTTGTGGCAGTTTTATTTAGTAAAAAACAAAACTAAATTTTTTGAAGTGGGTGTTTCCTTTTTTGTCTGGCGGTAACCTAGACCTAATTATTTCCGTATTTTACGCCATAAATCATTGAAATGAAGACTTAAAAAAGGCGGAGTGTCAATTGCCATTACAAGTCGTACATCATAATATATTACCTTTTGTTTAAATTCAGTTGAAATGTTTTTGTCATGTTTACCTATCATAATAAAGCAAAATCCAATTGTTTAAAAAATTTCAATTATTCTAAAAACCCTGTCCGCAAAGAAAATTATAAATTCCATACTAGACTACAGAGTGGTCCTTTGTTTTACGTTTATTCGTTGAATGCTGTCGTTGTTTTCATAGATATTATGACTTTAAATTAAACAATTTTGTTACCATTTCGTCAAGGTTAACTTTGATGTCTTTCTGAGCTATTAAGGACGGTCTACGTGAACATTTCTTCCGAAAAGTGGTCATTACTCGCGATTTCCTTGTTAAAGATATTTGCGGAAATCAACTTTAAAAAGACGAATCTGAATACCCATTTGACTTGCACTTGCCAAGCTCGGAATACGGATTTGTTACCAACAATCGATTGTTTGAGAACGTTTGAGTTGAGTGGACGATCCGAAAATGAAGCCGTGTTGTCAAATCCAATAGCAGAGTGGCATTCGGATACCAAATCCTCCGCGGACTGTAATCGAATGAAATGGAACTCAAAGTTATTGGACTTCATCTTAAGAGCTTGAAATATAACAGTCGCAAACAAGACAACTATTAGAATTTTAGCTTTGGAATATAGAGGGAGAGGTGAATGTATAGGGTGTAGGGGGTAATCAGCGCACAATAAATAATCAAAATTAACCTAAAAAAATAATTGGTTATACAATTTGTTATTCAACACGTGAAGAGACTTAACATAAACGAATACCAATGGTCATTTGACAACATTGACTACATATTATAATAAAAGGTCAAATTGTTTTAAATGTAAAGTTATTCGAACTATACATGCCTCCCACTTGATTTGTTTTTACTCCGAATGTTGATATTTTGTTTCATTCTTTTTAGGATTAGAAGTTTACTTCATAAACGAAGATTGCCCCAGGCGTTCTGTTAACGACGCGGTTTGATTGGCTGAAGAACACGTGATTGCCTGCCGTAACGTCCAGTGCACGATTTTCAACAGAGTTAAAATTTTGTCAACATAGAATGAAAACGTGTAGTGGTATTTAAATTAAACGAAGATTAAGAATCAGTGACATTTTTATCTTGTAACTATGCGTGAAAAAGATAAGAAATCTCCGCCTATATATTTTGAAAATGAGATAGATATAACAGATGAATTGTCATCTCAAGCGACGTACCATCATCAGAATAACAAAGACACCATGATTCATAACAACAATAACAATCATATAACACCAAGAGTGATTTTTGAAATGGACATTACAGATATGGACAATGATGGTAAGAATGAATTTCAATTATTTTTTTTTATGAATTTGAGGCATTAGTCGATTTTTTATGTCATTGTTATTGTTACCTACGTCTTCTGTCGTCTTCTGTAGGGCGTAAAACTAGCTTTAAATTCATTTCAAGTAAGGGATTCTTCTTACGATTATAAGACATTTGCACTTGAGTTGACTATAAGTTTGATGAAATTTTTGGCTGAAAGTTCTACTACTTTTTGGCTGAAAGCTTCAATCCATTTTCATCAACCGTATAGTATATCTCTGTGTTTTTAACTAACATTGTTGCTATTCAGTTTTGAAATTGCGAACAAATTTGGTTATTTCATAATGGAAAATTTAGTTTTCAGATTGCTTTTTTTGTTTATCGTTATCTCTATTTTTACCAATAGGTTGCATTAGATTACATTGTTTATTCTTGTGTATTATCACAGTTTTGAAATTTTTTCACTAATATAAAAATCCATACAAGCAAGACATTTCCGTCAATCGAAGTTTCGTTTAAAGGATGGCAAAATCAGGTGTTTCTAAAAGAGTAAGTCTAATCTGCTTCTCGCAACACCCGCAACTACTATAATTGTCAACACACGAGATACAACCAGATCAATTCATGCCTGACCAAACAAATCCGCCAAAATGCAAGAAGCGGATTATTTTATTGTATTTATCAAGAAAAAAATGACTGACTGCTATTTCTAGTCGAGTTAAGTTACGGTTCTAAATTTGAAAATGACCTGTCCAGAAGCCCAAAGTATTGATAGTTGACCTAAACCTCTTTAAAATGACTTCTTGACCTGCTCATGACAATTAATGTGCAGCGACTCGTGTAAGATCTTCTATTGTCGTTGGTGTTACTTCAGCATTGAACATGTGTGAACGAGGGCTTGTCACCAAGGTCACTGACTGTTTCTCAATGGTTAAGAATCATTAAGAACTCATTGATTTTCATTCTTGATTTAAGGGGACAGTTGCACCATTTTTTGACCAATCGTACCTTAGCCTCAGAAACAGATTTCTTTTTAGCTTAGTCAATCAGTAATTGTGTTCACAGCTCACCGTTGAAATTTGAGCCTTCAAATCCATGTGTGTCATCTGTCCCTTTAATACGGACTTGTACATTACGCACTGGGCGATACGGGATACCCCTCTTTATGAAAAAATACACAAAAAGGTTCATTTGCAAGGCAATGCTTTTATTAAGTTGTATATACGGTACAAGAGCAGGTTCTAGTGAAGTTTGCTTCGAGGGAGTCCGACCTTAATCGCAACAAGGCCATTAAGACATTGAGCAATACAGTAAACGAAATGCCAATTTGTTACTCACTGCAGATCAACATCTGTTGCTCTGTTCTGCTTCAGACAAACTTCTTGCCTGTGCTAATCTGTTGTTGTACATGTACGAGGACTTAAACGCCGCGTAAGTAGCTCTGAGAGATGAAAATTGTGGAACGTGTTACGAATAAAGATCCCCAAATATGTAGGGCACTAAAATGTAGTTCTACATCAGGAATCGAACTACTCCGGTTCCGACCGGAGTTACGTTCATCTCTATGATGATTCAAAGAAACTTCCAGACTATCCAAACAGTTAATTGAAAAATCAAGGACGGCGTATAGAACATACTTTTACAAACAGGGTTGGGCATTATACTTTTCCCTAACTCCCCTAGAGGGTAGAGCCGGATGAACCCCATGTTTCTTGCTCATGGTGCTTGAGAGAAACTTGCAGACGCTGCAAATAGTTTATTGACAAGTCAAGGTCGGGTGTACAGAATGTACTTTTACAAACAGGGTTGGACATTATACATTCTTCCATAACTCCTCTAGTGGGTAGAGCCGGATGAACGCCATGTTTCTTGCTCATGGTGCTTGAGAGAAACTTGCAGACGCTGCAAATAGTTAATTGACAAGTCAAGGTCGGGTGTACGGAATGTGCAAAGAATGTAGACCTTGTACAATATAGATACGAAAAGTGTCAACGTTACAATGATACGTCTTGTAAACAATACATGTACATCTTGTAAACAATTCACATAGAGGCAAAAAACTTGACCACAAATCAGAAATGTTTGTTAAAATGTCTGAAAGTATACGAGAATGACATGTCAGCTGTTATAAATACAATATGATACATAGTGATCTCTCTATCAATCACTATCACAGAACAGTGTATGTATTGTGTCCACGGTATTGATACACTATCACTTACCAGGTGATGAAGTAAAGGTTTATGTATCTTGCCCTATTTATCGCTAACCTTTCATATTTTTTATTAGAAGGGCATAAATAAGATTTGGAAAAGAAATTCCTAGAGGGCTTGCAATGAATATATCCAATGCAATATAAGCTATTTGTATCCTGGATTGGTTGCAATCCAAGTCTTTGAGTGGCCTCGGTTGTTTTGAACAGGCTCAAGGGGTTAAATCCAGGGAGCTTTAATATTTAGTGGCAAAAGTATGACAAATATAATAATATTAGCTTTGAAGACTCTTCAAGTTGACAAACCCAGTTGTAGTGTTTGATCAGGCGTCACGTGATTCATGTAAATAACATTGAGAAATGATCGCAGAGCATCGTCCATAACTTGATTTTTTTTTTTTGGTTTACGATGAATGTAGACACTTTAGCACATAGCTACAGACCATTTCTGTATCTAAACACCATACACCATTGCGCTTCTGAATATATTACTTGCCCCTCCGAACAATCACGTCGGACTACGAGCGTGTTGACACTGTCGAAAGCCAACCATTTTCTGGAAATTAAACATAGTTTTCATTTTAATTCATAAATTTTACAAGGTACAACCAGGGCTCAGAACGGAATTTCTCGCAACATTTAAACTCGTTGGAACCCATTGAGATCCTGTGTTTTGGTCCATTGTACCTTTTGCCTAGGGTAATACTAACTAACGTACCTAAAATAGAAATATTGGATACGGTATGACTCAAGGTTCTCTGTTTTGTCTTTTATTATTCTTTATGCTAATCATGACATTTATGTCCTACATGATTGACTGATTTCCGAATTATTATTTGCCTTTGATCTATGTATACCAAAACTAAAAATGACAATTAAATAAGATGTCAATCAAAAAGAAACGGACACAGATGGACTAAATAAATATTTTCGCAACTATCATCACGCTTTTTGTATAATTAGATCAACTATCCCTATTGAAATTTAATTTATTCAAGATTATTCAAATTAATAAGGCATCATCAATCAATAATATAAATGATCAGAGAAAATACCTAGGATTATTGAAATAACTCGTCAATTCGAACCTGAATTCGAAATACTTTTTTAGAATGGCTAGTGTTTGTAATTATCAATTGGACGTTACTAAATTTAAAGTCTGTTTCAAAAACATTTCAAAAATGGAATATTATTTGTATGTAAGAGATTTAGTTTAGTTTAGCTTCATTGAAATAGCATGCCATTCAGTTGTTGATTTTGAAAGCGATAGAAAGCAAGGTCAATGTCACCTGTTGATATCTTGATTGCACCTTGATTTCAAAATTCTATTTGACAAAGTCTAGATCAATGAACTGGGACAGGTGGGACAGAATACAGCTATTATTAAGCAACCAATATAGCTAAGTTGTCTACCGTTAGGTTTGTGGGCTAACAACCCCAAACTGTCCCACAATGGCACCCCAAAACAGCCAATGATTACCTGAACTCCTGAGTCAACCCGGGTCAGTAAATCCGCGGGTCCATCTCGTGTAAACGGGCATAAAGTCGGTAGCAAGTTGGATTGTTGTCTGGTAAGAAAAATTCTGATTCCTGTGCCTGTGCTTCCGAGAGTCGATTCCTAATACCTAAGCTATATTCTTCGGTTATTCGGTACAATGATTGCTATAGGTCCACAACTCTTACTATTGTATTGAATTGACCACGCAATTTGAGTGACAATGTATTTCAAATTTAGTACATTTTTATTGCCTGTTGTTTTTCTACCGAAATAATATTATCACTTTTCCTTTTTAGTGACTCTTAAATCCCACATAATACTGTATTTCCAACATCCATTATGAATAAACAATAAATGTCTAAGAATTGCGTCTTGTGACAATTCTTTTAACTTATTGTGATATATTGAGTCGTTCACGAATTTAGCAGTGGGACAAGTAGCAAAATCAATGTGTCAAATCGCCCAGCACAAGTGAACAGTATACCGCCCGAAGCAAGAAAAACTATGACGTCATAGTGACTATTTTCAGCTAGGGCCTGACAGAAGCAGGTTCAAAGCGTTCGGGTCCAAGTGGAGATCGTGATTTCTGACCGTGACGCAAAACATCACATACGTCGAAAGTACTTTTTTTTACCACAAGAACACGCTTTTAGAACAAAAATAGAATTTTGACTCAATTTCACGATTTAATAAAAATAGATTGAAAGAAGCAATTGTTTGAATAGGCATTTAAAAAAATATATGGATATTTAAAAAAAAGAAACACTAATCACAAACGAAAACGGCTGGCCATTAAAGTATAAAGTGATTAAAAAACCGATTGTCGGTTTTGAAAAAAAGATACATTGTTTATGTATTATGTATCCCATCTGCGACCATGAGGGGAAATATACATGATTTAAAGGTATACTACCTCTTAGACTGACCAAAAAATATATCGTGTTATATAGAGGTTCTATTCTTAAGTCATGGCACCTGGTATGTCCAACTGATTAACAAAGTTTGAGACTTTGTATTTCATTTTAAAAACGATGTGTATTCTAAAATGCCAAAAAATTGATTAGCGCCCTCATTAGTCGACCGTTAAGAGACCGTTTCAAGGTCACCTGTATTCAAATAGTATTTATATCATTATTAGTCACTAATTCTAATACATATTAAGCGCTATATTAGATGTATAATATACTTATCAATTTAAACTGTTATTTCAGATTCAAGAACCCAACATAAAATCAGTAAAAGAAGAAAGTCGATGCCCGTAGCTAAAGTATTTATAAAGCATAACCATCTAACTGTCCCAACACCTATGGACATCTGCCGAAGAGACTCTTATTGCAACTCCGAGAAGAGTTGGACGTCATCTGAGTCGTCCTCCATCAAATCAGGATCTACCTCAAGCAGTCGAAGCAATTCCAGTTCGTGTATACCCGATCCTAATTTATTAGAATTAATAATTGACAATAATGATTCCTTAATTGGCTCTTACGATCCTTTAGAAACGGGTACCTTGTTTAGTGACTGCGATTCCGTTTGGGAGGAAGACGCGACATCCAAATACCATGTCAAGTTCGTTAACCGATGTGGGAAAAAAGGCAAAGAGGATGAAGAGCTCCAGAATGCGACACACGTCAGCCATGTTTATCAAGATGCTATTTTGGTCACAGACATGTTGAATAATAAATTACTACTATTTGCTCGAAGTGGACGACCTCGAAAATCTTTCATAACAGAGGAAGGCTCAGAACCGTGGGCGTCAGTGGTAACTCCACGTGGCTATATTGCTGTCACGTTAAGGCGAAAAAGGATCGTGGAAATATGGTCAGCTCGTGGAGAGACCATGTTCCAATTCGGAATTGACATTTTTCAGTGCCCAAGCGGAATTGCAGTGGACAAACAAGGACGATTTATTGTTACAGATGAAGAACTGAACGATGTTTTTATATTTAGTCGTGGTGGTCACTGTATTCGATCGTTGGGTGGCGACTTCAAACAACCACGTTACGTTTGCGTAAGCAGCTCTGGCAAAATTCTAGTATCGGACTCTGGTAATCATTGTGTTAAAGTTTTTGACTCTCATGGTACGTTTCTTTATAAATTTGGTTCTTATGGTTCCGGAAATGGTGGTATGAAGTTTCCGTATGGTATCTGCGTCGATCAGGATGAAAATGTGTACGTTGCCGATCATTACAATGACCGCGTGACTCTTTATAACATTAATGGAACATTCATTCAGCACCTTGTTACGTCGCAGAAAGGCATTCGCCGTCCCCGTGGCTTGTCAGTACGCTGTGCGCATGATAGGATGTTGTATATCACAAACGGTGGCCTGAAATGTACGGAAATTGCAGTGTACCGGCTAATTGACATGAATTCTAGATTCCATATCAACGTCAAATGTCACGTGTGATTTACCCATAAGATCCCAAATCCCAACCCCAATCTTCCCCTACGTACCAAATCTCGATCGCAGGTCGGTCGAAAGGATTGATTTTACATATTTGTTACATCGTCATCGCAATCGTGTGCAGGTCCAAACTGCGCTTGCTGTATTTCGATTACTATGACGTATAATCCTGAAGCCAACCAATCCCATAGTTAACTCAATAGTTAATCTAGTTGATCTATAGAATTCCAACTTAGGTACCATTCCCCCAATCAGAAATAACATAGTTTGTTATATTGTGCTTGCGGATACCATATGACATTATACAGTGCTCGATCGTTCGAATTCCAGCTAGAATCCTTTTGCTTGAATGGTAGTTGCGATAGTGACAATCGGGTCAAGATTTTCTACAATATCAGGAAGCATAGAGTTTGAATGGAAATCAGAATAGTGCTAATAGAATTGGCATTCCCACATAAACCATTATGATTTACTAATCACGTGGTTTTACATTATGAGGATATGGTACCTAGTATTTATCGGTTTTGATTTATGATCATTGAGATTTATTTATATCAGTTTGTTATGATTGTTTTATGACTGCATGTGCAGATTTTATTTTTATATTAAACAAATAATCAGTAATAATAAATGAGAAATAAATAAATGATTTCAAAATGATAGCTGCTTTCTCCAATGGGTCATTAAATTTAATGAGACTTTTGAGCTTGCTCAAGATCCCGGCCTTTCTTTCAGTGGCGTCCACCCACTCAATTGTTGTTGCCACCACATTGTTCTTAAGATCCATAAGGATCAGTCAAACCGTTTGAGCACCGAGGAGGCGGTATTTTTTTTTAGGCCATTGAACATTAGACGTTCATTGTTCCATTCCAAGCCATATTGATACTGAAATGTTTGCTGTCTGGGTTTTGTATTAATTTCGTGCTTACTTCCCTTGAAATACCATAAACCTAGTATAATCGCAAGTTGAACATATTCAATACCACCATAATCAGATATAGCAGTTCCGAAAAGAATACAAGAAAGCGAAACTCCATAATTAAGCACAAACGTGAATAGCATGTATATTTAAATGCCGGATATATCGTGTCAAACAAATAATTAAAACCTTGCCAAAAATCACATCTCTTTTTCGTCCTTGGAATACTTGTCGTCCATTTGGTCCCCTTGGTAATCTGAAGGTGCTTTTGTTCGCCAATGAATTGATATCAGATACAAGATGTTTCCTGAAGTACTTTTTATCACTTCTAAAAATGCGACACTTGGCCAAGAATATAAGACTGTAAAAGAAATCAAGGACTTTTAATGTATTTTTCGCACGTAAATTTGAAATCTGTTATAGAATATAAATTGATGTTTTCAAGAATCAAGAACAAAGATCATAATTCCAGTAAACCCCATTGTAAATGAGTACGGATAATCCGGGAAAGATCAATGCCAAGAGGCTGACCAAGGGCCATCTGATAGAAAAGATCCTTAATTGTAAACCTAAGTTGTATGTTATTAAAGTCTTTGAATGGCATTTAGCAATTGTGAGTACGATATATAGGCACAGCTTTATGGAACAACAATCACTGGTTAAAGTTTTATGCAACGTTTCGACGTGTTTACCCATTCGTCCTCAGACACCAGTGATTGTTGTTCCATAAAGCTGTGTCTATATATCTAAGTTGTTATTCTTGTAAAATATAGGTCCATATTGAGTCATTTTGATCTTATTAATATTATATGATATTAAATTTACTTCAAATTGTCTACCAATGTATTTGATGACTATTCTGCAAACAGCAAATTCAATAAAATTACCATGAACTAGATAGGATCTCAATAAAGAGCGTACCATATTTTCCTAAATACAATGACAGAACAAAGCGCGGAACAAATTTGTAAGAATTATCCCCTCTCTTGTCTTCAACTTTTTAAAACTGAATATTCGAAGAAAGACAAAAAAAAATAGCTTAGAGAATTGCATCAAGGAACATATTAGCGAATAAAGATTTTTTTTTATTGAGACTCTCACTTTCATAAAGAAGGTATCACATGCGTAGAGTACAAAGATCGACTTTCTCAAGAGAAAACTCTCAATGATATAATAATGTGACTATAATTGTTATTTTCTGATAATGAGACGTTTTCCTTTCATGTAAACAGTGTTTATTTACTTAATATGCCAATTAGTACATACTTATACTTGTGGCTCTTGTGTTGATTTTCACACATATATTGATAAACGATCAAAACAAAATGTTATCAATCCATTTGCCTATATTGATGATCTTATGAAATGCAAATTTCCAAGTTGTACTAGCCAGAAGGGGTGTTTTAAAGGCTACTTGAAACTTAAAGTGGTTCCATTGATCACACTTGATAATGTTTCAGCCAGTGCTGTATTAGTACGATTTATTCATTTGTAACTCATTAAAAGAAGTGAAAACACTCACAGTGCTTGCACATCAATTGGATGAAGTGAGTTATTTAAATTAAAAAGTCCCAATCCAACAACATTCTTTACTGTTCTTCAAAGCAATGCTCCAATGAGTGTAAACCAAGTGAGTGATGAAATTCATACGGAACTTTACATCCTACCTTTTAGCCTCTAAAATAGATGGTTTACACCATTTTACTGTACAATAAAGAACAATGCAGTGACAATGCAGTGACAATGCAGTGACAATAGAATACATTAAATGCCATTCCCACCTTTTGTCAAACATTGAACAGCTAATATTTTCATGAATGCACAAGCAACTCGCATCACCGAAAAGTTAAAAACCTTGTTAAACGTCATCACAGACAGAAAGCTGGATTATCATAGATTCTAATTGCTCCGTTCGGGACCATATCAATTTGTTGCGAAAAACTTATCACAATCTTCCAGATGGCTTGAAAGTCTAATAGCGTTTAGGTTTTGTCAGTCGAAAGGTTGACCCCCAGTCCCACCCCCATCTTTTTCAAAAGAGCACATAAAAGTGTCGTATGCTGCTTGATACGATGTCTAAAGTTCGAACCATTTGAAGACAAAATCGACAAATCGATAGGGCATAAGATTAGCCCTTTTAATGAAGACCGACAAAAATTAATTCTGAACAATTTATTTAATATTAGAATCAATTCAATAAAATAATCAATAAGCTGACTATCTCCTCCAGTCATTCACGGCTGACAATTCTTGTTTTTTTATGAAGGACAAAATAAAAAATCAAAGATTCATCATTCACACAACTGCTTTGTGGTTTAAAGGAAACACTTGATTTGTGCTCGCAGCAAAAACAAAACACCGAAAGCAACGACAGAGAAATTAATTTGGTCCGAATAAGAATCTAGAGACTCATAGCTAAGGTAAGTTTTTGTAATTATTTATTTAATCATTTATTTGTTTATTTGCACTTGGTATAGTCAAAACTTGAAGTGCAATTTTTATTTCGTCTCGGATAATTTTTAACAAAATACCCCATGTTAACGATTTTGGTACGCATGAAAAAATACTTATATCATTAGTAGTGCCAATACATGTATACAAAGAAAGTAGAGAGCGCTATAGTTACCTACTTTTTTACCTTTTTTTTCACCAATCATACTTTAGTCTCAGAAACGGGAAAATTTTAACTCACCGTCGAAATTCTAGCCTTGAAATCCATGTATGTCCAGAATTATCGATTCGTCAATTTAAGTTACTCTGTGATTTATACAAAAGACATATATAGAAATAGTGAGTAAAATTCCTACTTTGAGATATTTTTGAAGGAAGTATGCGATTTTCGCACATTTCTAGTACTTCTGAAGACTATTGACATAATTATATTCAAGACTTAAATCAACCCCCCAAAATAGCGCAATCGTCCCTTTAAATTGGTTAAGTTTGAAACTTTGAATTTTATCCCTTTTTAAAAGTTTCTTTTTACCAACGTTGTTTCCGTCTATAGAAAGTTAATAACTTTTCGTAGATAAAATTTTTAACAAATTCTATATGGTCATAAGTTCATCTACCGTTGATATATTATTTCTATAGTCTTGAGAATTTGTTAGCGTGTTACGAGTATTTCACGCGATATTTCAGGCACGTTTAAGTATTATTTCGTGAGAAAACTTAATAATAGCGATCATATCAAATTTAGAATTTTTCTTACGTAAAAGAAGAAATGTAAAAAGGACAGTGATTGGTGATTGTGTTATCATCCTATTCAAGATGTGCTACAAAGAAACCAGAAGCAATATTGATAAAAGAAAAAACAAGGCATTAAATATAAGACAAATGTGTCCCGCAGTCAAGAAATGCTTCGTAATCCTTGAACGATGCCAATATATTGCTTAACTTTGAGATTATCTTAATTTGTCCTATGAACGGGCTACATACTTAAAAAGATCAACGTTCCTTGCAGCTGCTGTATTTTTTCAAATGGGTTCAACATTATGAATAAATGCTTCAAGTGATACATCAGATTTCCATCAATCGATTAAACATGGAAAGAGATCATGGACAATATTCGATTTTTCTTGTTGAGAATGTGAAAATGAGATGATATACAGAATGGAAATTGACCTTTATTTTATTTAAGAGAGACCTGATATCCACATGTAATCTGCGTGACTATATACATGATATATTTCACTGATTAATTGATAGTGAATATCAAATTTATATTGCGAGACAGATTTTTATTTTCTTTTATAATTTATAATTTTTGAAATTCATTTTTTTTGTTCATGCAGATGACATTTACGCACTATAACCACGCAAGGAAACACAGTGGCAAAGTTGAATAGCTATATCATTTAATAGTGGTGAAGTGGATTCGCTATATCAAGTGCAGAGTGGCAATGTTGAAAATATATGTAAGGCGAGGCAGGGGGTGTAGCGATAATAAGAAGTAGATAGGATGAAGTGTAGAGAGGGAATGTACAGAGAATAACAAGTAGAGAGGGAGGAAGAAAAGATAATGATTGTAGAGAGTGTTTTAAGAAGAGGAGATTGGGAGTGTAGAGAAATGCGAAGTAGGTAGGAAGAAAAGATAATGAGTGTGGGGTGAATAAGAAATAGAGTGGAAGGAAGAGATAGTGTGTGTAGAGAGGAAGGAGGAGGAGACAAGGGGTGTTGAGAGAATAAGAAGCAGAGAGGAAAGAAGAAGAGACAAGGGATGTAGAGAGAATAAGAAGGGACAAGGGATGTAGAGAGAATAAGAGGTAGGAGGAAAGAAGAAGAGACAAGGGGTGTTGAGAGAATAAGAAGCAGAGAGGAAAGAAGAAGAGACAAGGGATGTAGAGAGAATAAGAAGTAGGGAGGAAAGAAGAAGAGACAAGGGATGTAGAGAGAATAAGAGGTAGGGAGGAAAGAAGAAGAGACAAGGGATGTAGAGAGAATAAGAGGTAAGGAGGAAAGAAGAAGAGACAAGGTATGTAGAGAGAATAAGAAGCAGACAGGAAAGAAGAAGAGACAAGGGATGTAGAGAGAATAAGAGGTAGGGAGGAAAGAAGAAGAGACAAGGGATGTAGAGAGAATAAGAAGTAGGGAGGAAAGAAGAAGAGACAAGGGATGTAGAGAGAATAAGAAGTAGGGAGGAAAGAAGAAGAGACAAGGTATGTAGAGAGAATAAGAGGTAGGGAGGAAAGAAGAAGAGACAAGGGATGTAGAGAGAATAAGAAGTAGGGAGGAAAGAAGAAGAGACAAGGGATGTAGAGAGAATAAGAAGTAGGGAGGAAAGAAGAAGAGACAAGGTATGTAGAGAGAATAAGAGGTAGGGAGGAAAGAAGAAGAGACAAGGGATGTAGAGAGAATAAGAGGTAAGGAGGAAAGAAGAAGAGACAAGGTATGTAGAGAGAATAAGAAGCAGACAGGAAAGAAGAAGAGACAAGGGATGTAGAGAGAATAAGAAGTAGGGAGGAAACAAGAAGAGACAAGGGATGTTGAGAGAATAAGAAGTAGGGCGAAAATAAGAGATAAGAAGTAAGAAAAGGAATCAGTTAGAATTAAAGAAGATTAACATAGTTTGGCTGGGGGCAGTATTATTAGTTAAGAGGTGGACCGAAGCAGATAATATAGTGAGGAACATTCGAGTGTTAAGTAGTAATGAGAGAGAAGTAGTGAGGTATGATACTGACTTATGGGTGGGGGTTCTCTATTACATTGAGAGGTACTTAATATACCTCCGTGCAATGCTTCGAATTACAGTACTCCGAAGACTTATCGTGGGTTGCCATTTTCCTTCTTTATTTCATTACTGATTTAATAATAAAGGACAAAAATGTGATTTAGAAAAATTTCAAAAGTGACCTCAGTGATCCCAATAAATTGCAGAAAATTACTTCCCTTGAAATAAAACGTATATAAAACGTTACTATTTAATTAAAGTTTTGATTCGCATTCCATAATTAGTAGCAACAACATGTTCCGAATGTATGCTCTAAATCGATGCCATCAATCTAATGACGTCTAAAATGATATATTAATGATAAACTGATCATATTGATAAGATACAAAGGATCATGCTATTTCTAGACCAAACGGTTCATGGTTTCTCAAGTTTGAAAAAAAAATCTGCTGCGCGTTACATTGCAAAAATTGGCAAAAATTATCATTAAAATATACACTTTGATTCGATTTCAGATTAGTGATAAACTTTAATTTAGGTAAATCATAAAATCATTTAACCCTGTGTAAGCGTATATTATGATGTCTAACAGCCAATTAAAAATATTGTTGATCCTAATCTAAGGAATTGGCACCCCAAAGAGGTACCAGCAATCACTTCAAAGGGTACCTGAAAAACCTCGTAGAAAATTTCCATTTTTGTAAAAATTCATTGTTGATTCTGGAGGGAGCGAGCAGAGCTCACAAAATTGTCTTTTATATTGTACAAAATATATAATATACGCAATACAGAAAAGGCAATATGCTTATTCCAATCTGCCTCGCTCAACAAAAAGTCAGATATACACAAATATATTTCATAACGTACATAAATTAATAGATCAAAGTCCTTATTATAGTAGTAATACAATGGAGAATACGGTAATATGTTGATGGTAGACATCATTATGTAGACAAGTGTCCAAAAAAATGGGAAACGGGGGCTCTACTGTGAAAGCGTATGTTTTCTTGTCTGGCAATCGAATTTAAAAATATAAAGGAAAGGCAACATTTAATGATCTGGAACATATTGTAAGTCTTAGCCTAGATCTGAAAACTAAACAATATCATTATAATGACAATGGATCTAGTTAAAAGTCTATACAAATAATGAAACAGAGATAGCCTGAAAAGTTTTCAGATGTTTGCTCAACTAATCCATATGTTTTAATTTCTATAAAAATTTCAATTGAAAACAATCGTTAGGAGATAAAGCTAGAAGCAATCTCTTGTTTTTATGTTGACATAGAAGCTGTATTAAATTGATTGAAGTATTTATGTAAATTATAAAGCTCTTGAAGCATTGTAGATCAATTTCCGAAATTAATTTAGTACGAATGGGGAGAAATATCTGGGTGATACAAGTTCAGGGTCTTAGCCAAGGGGAAGGGGTTTGGGCGTGGTATCATTTTTAGATCTATAATTCTGTTTAAATCATTTATTAAAACCATTATCCAAAACCATTTGATACAACAATTTCTAAAACCCATTTTTAATACCAGTCCTTAAAACCATTTTTTACAACTATTTCTTAATTCCATTCCTTAAAAAGACTATTTCTTACAACAATTTCTTACGGCTATTTCTTTCTACAATTTCTTACGGCTATTTCTTACAACAATTTCTTACGGCTATTTCTTACAACAATTTCTTACGACTATTTCTTACAACAATTTCTTACGGCTATTTCTTTCTACAATTTCTTACGGCTATTTCTTACAACAATTTCTTACGGCTATTTCTTACAACAATTTCTTACGGCTATTTCTTTCTACAATTTCTTACGACTATTTCTCACGGTTATTTGTTCCGACTATTTCTTATAAATATTTCTTACCAATTTCTTAAAACCATTTCTGAAAGCCATTTCTTACAGCAATTCCTTACGACGATTTCTTAAATCCATTTCTTAAAAATATTTCTTAAGACCATTTCTTGAAATAATTTTTAGAACCATTTCTATAATCCATTTTTTACAACCTTTTCATAAAACCATTTTACGTACATTTCTAACAACCATATATATCAACCAATTTTCAAAATCATTTCAGCTTTCAAAAAACTATAAAACAAAACCTAATCAATCT
The DNA here is from genome assembly GCF_000327385.1 of Lottia gigantea. Taxonomy (NCBI): domain Eukaryota; kingdom Metazoa; phylum Mollusca; class Gastropoda; family Lottiidae; genus Lottia; species Lottia gigantea. The sequence continues at coordinate 1,002,658 of NW_008710245.1, forward strand.
CTTAACTTGAATGTTTTAACTTAAGGTATCTGGCTGTTAATTCTAAGGCTAAAAAAGTTTAAAAATTTACGTAAACATTTTATTATCGCTTTGTTTTTTTGGTTGCTGTTCGAATTTTAGAAAAGAAAACGCCAAATTGTAGTTAAATGTGTCTCCCACTTATTCTGGAGGGTTCAACTAAAAATATCGAGCAACTGTTTATTTTCAAACGAAGAGTTTGTGGACATTTTGGGACATTACTTTCGTTTTCGTAGAAGGCTATCTTTCATTCTGTCTTTCTTGATGAAGCTATTTCACAGAACTATTTCTAGTTTAAACAAACGGATTTGAAAGTAAAAAATCGTCAATTGTTTAAACGCTCAATTCTCTATGAAAAAGAAAAGACTTAAAAAGTTTCTAATACGCCTACAAAAAAGATTTTTGCTGCTGAAAGTGTCAAACATTGTTTCCTATAAAGACACTCAAATAAATATGTAGACCATTGTTGCTTTGTATACTTTTCTAACAATTCCCTTTCAGTTATGAGAGGAAATTTAAAAATCATATTGCGAAACATTTCATCTTCATTTTCAATAGCATAACTTTGGTTTGATCTTGTCATGAAAACGATTGTTTACAATATCGATTTTCCACAATCAATTTTTCATTTCATCTTTGTTGACGTTCCAAAATTGTTGACGTACAAATCGATAAATTTCAAATAGGAGTAAAAAATTTTGAATGTTTTTTTCTGGTAAGATTTTATCTAATTAGAATGTATTAATTTGGCTTCACTGATTTTCCCGTAAACAATATTGACTGATGTTGAAATTCTCATTAGTAACAGAATGTGAGAGCTCAGCTTCTATCGTAACTTTCCAAAGTACTGAGTGCACTATCCTTTTGTGCGTGATACATTATTGCTTGGCCGTAAAGTAAGTTTTAAAGAGTTGGGATTGTTAAAGGTTTTCTAAAATTTGTAAGTGTATCGAGGGCACTGATAGCATCGATTTGCACTATTCTAATTATCAATCAGATGTCTTTGGTTACTGCCAAAAAATCTACATAAGGCCTACGAGTATACCAAAACTGTTATGCTAATTGAGAACCACCACTATGATCGTCTTTTCTATTTCCGAATTGGTTGATATTACACGGTTCGGTTCTGGCGTCAGAATTTCACTTGAAATGTGGTTTTCAAGCATTCGGCAATTCCCGTAAGCTGAATGGTGAATTTCGTTGTGTCTTCTTGGGCGAGACTCTTTATTTCCGGTTAAAAGTGATTTGCCAAGTGATAGTAACATTACTACCTAAATTTAGATACTTTGGGAGATAATTCTGACACTTACATGTGCATTTAATGCTAAATTTTGACTATTGGTTATCCAATGATACATTTTATTATCAGTTATATATCTCACGGATGTTTTGTTTCCATACTTTCATGACGGAGACAGTTTTCCTATTTTTTAGTTTAAATTTTCACTAAGGTTTTGCTTTTGTTATTTTCAGTATGGCAAGTAACAACGTAACAACCATATTGAACAATACTGCGGGATATGAAAAACCCATGGAAGATTACATCGAATATCAAATTTCTTGGAAAATGTTCCAAGTGTATGTTCCGATATGTTGTATTGTCGGATTATTTGGGAACATTACATCGTTTCTGGTTCTAATATTGTCTCAATTAAAACATACTTCAACTTGTATTTACATGTCCGCCATTGCTTGCCTTGATACCATGATACTCTCGGTGGTTCTCGTTTACCACGTGAGTAGATATCCCGGAACGAGAGTTTTTCATACCTGGACATGCAGCTTTGTAACTTTTATGTTTTATTTCACCATTCATTTCGACACGTTGGTGCTTCTGGCGATGACGTTCGAACGATACATCGTGGTCAAATTTCCACTGAAAGCAGCTAGCATCACGAGGAAGAAAACCATTCTGGTGATTGCAGCTATTGGTATTTTCTCTTTTGCACTGAATAGCCATACGTTCTTTACCAGAAAAATGGATATAGTATACGGGGTTGAACGATGTGCCTACGACAGCGAAATGGATAAGTATTTTGTGACGAAGATCTTCCCATGGATTGATACGACTATCTACTGTTTTATTCCCTTATCATCGCTGTTCGTGCTCAATATATTGATAATCTACCACTTGAGGAAGGCATCACAAGCTCAGAAAAGACTTACTGGCGTCCAACAGCATGGTACGATGAAATCTGGTCGAGGACTTGGCGAAAAGAGGTCGCAAACACAGGCAAGATAGTTTCCATTTACATTCTTTTCCAGTTTCATTATAACTCAGCCCTTATTAGACTCTGAGTCAGGGCCCCGTTCCACAAAAAAATCTTACGATAAGACTTTTCATTGACAAAATACCATACTTAAGTCAAAATTGTTTCACTGTCAGATTGTTTCAAATGTGTCATCTCGAAAATATGTGGAACATCAATAGTTTCATCATCAGATAGTTCTATAAGTATCATCTTGAAAATAAGATCTACCGGAATAAAGATGTGAATATCGCTCTCCATGCTCTTTGTTTTAGATGAATTCAATTTTCTGTCATATGTTTTACTTCGGGTACATACGAAAAGGTCTCAAAATACACAAGCACAGTTCTTTACCGAACTCTTTCATTGCAGGTGACTGTAATGCTGGTATTGGTGTCCGTCGCTTTTTTGCTACTGACCGGACCTATCTCAATACTACTGTTGGTACAAAGGTATGCATGGATTCCAGTTACACCATATGATAGAGCTCTCAACTGGCTGGCGCATGGTTTTGCAGACAATCTGATGTACACCAACCATGCTATAAACTTCATTCTGTACCTACTCAGTGGACAAAGATTCCGAAGAGAACTAAAACGAATAATTTGTGTTCGGGGTAAGATGTATAAGTCTTCTGGCTCCAGTCAAGCACATACTTCAGTGTCTGATGTTCATCAAACTGTTTCAGAATCCTTGGGAAATGGTTCAATTGCTATGGAAGGAAAATAACCGAAAATAATCATTGGAACAGTGTTTCAACTCGTCAAGATGGTCGTTCCTCAAGTGTTCATCAGTCTATGCTCAGTGTTTCAAAATAACACCTTATCAAACTCGATAACACAGGGTTATCATTCGCGTGGGAAACGAGCAAAAGAGTGAACATGTATGACATATGTGAATATAGATAGAGGATTCACCCAGGTTCTGTTATACTGCACAATCATGTATGTTGTAAATTAGCCATACTACTTGGCCCCCCTACTATAGTTAAATTTTAACATTTAAGCTTTATAAAAACAGGAATGGTGACGGAATTCCAGAGTTTAGCAATATGGGTTTGGTTATTATATACCATTAATGTATGTTTTGGTTATAAATTTTTCAAAAACAGTTTGATTTCCTTTTTGCCGCCATTAGCTTTTTTCCCAACTCTTCATTAAAAATATTATATAAGTACTCGTATTTAAAAGTATAATCTGTGAAATATAATGAGGTGGTTAGTGGAGGAAAAATTAACGTCAGCTTCCAGCTAAAGCTGATATCGCAGACTAGTTTGTTGTTGGTAGTCACTTATTTTACTGTATTACTGGAAACACCCAAGGCCAACGTGAATGGTAATTATTTAAATGGTACTCCATGCAGTGAATGGCCTTTAATAACTTTTATCCTGAAATCAAAAAATTGTTAATTTCAATATGGATATATGCTCATTAAAGATGCCTTCCCTTATTTTCATTTTTTCAAATATATTCGATTATTGGACGGCTAATACTTATATCAATCGAATAAAGAGGTGTACTAATGATTGGACAAAATAACAGCCCCTAATTAACTCATAATTAGCTAATTACAGGAATGCGGACGAATTTTTCAAAGAGTGACCAATCAATAAAGGTCAATTCACGATATTCATGAACTCTTAATTCTGGTTTGCTTTATTTTACTCTTTAAAATGCGAAAATCCATCTTTATTAAGGTTAAACAGAATAAAAAAAAGTCCGCTTTCCATGAATGAAATATTCCTTTTCGTTGTAAATGTAATTTATATGGGAGATGAAAAAGCATCTAGTCGTTAGAATGGGATACCTTCTTGTTTCATGGAAGTTTGTAAATGAAGCGATTTGATTGGATTGTTCGCTAGCGAATACAGCCATAATGTTTACGGTCTGTATGTTGAGTGCTCTGATTGGCTTTATTCGCTGGCGACAATCCAATCAAAACGCTGTATTCTGTAATACCAGAATAGTGTGTACGAATAGTACAAAGCTTGACATTGTGAAGATGGTGGGCGATGCACGTTAAAGAATTTTCGAAAGTCGGAATTAAAACAAAGATCATCTAAACATCTAAATCGTCCCCATAGTCTCTATAGACTAAAACTAAATTAATTTCAATTTGGCTTTCCGTGAAAACCTTTGCGTTCTTTGCAATACACACACAAAGTTTTTACCCGCCCATCTTCGGATATCTCAATAGGGTGCAAAATGCGAAACTCTGATTATTTTACATTGAGTGCACTTTTATTTACAATGGTAAATAAAATTTAATATAATGAAACCTTTTAATGAATCTTGCCCTTAAGAAATCGCAGCTGCGGATTATAAATGGAAAAGATGTGTCTAATGCACTTAAATTACTATACTTAAAACGTAATGTAGTTATGTTATCTTTAAATAAAAAAAGATATGCTTTCAATCCATTGAAGTGCCAATTTAAAAAAAAAAATATCATTATCATTATCAATAGCTTGGATATTCTAGAAATAAAAAACAGGTGTGTAAACTATATGTTCATGTAGCATGAAAGGCTGAAGAGATATTTCGAGCTCTATCCACCTATAATCCAATAAATCCATAAAACTAAGTAATAGTAATACTAAAAATAACTCATTTTGAAACACGCTTAGAGGCGTTTTTCAATTGTTACTTAATTTAATGGATATATAGAGTTTTATATAGAGATTCTAGTCTTTATTCGTGGCACATGGCTTGTTAATTCAGTTCCAATACAAGTGATGACATAAAATAACACGAATAGCGTTAGCCATTGAGTTTGTCTTCTGACTCGTAATCTGTTTATTATCAAAATTATCATTGCAGTTTCTGAAGTTTGTCTAACTCACTCTGATAAAATTGGTGGGTTTAGATTATCTTGCTGAAGAAATGGGGTATGTCATTTCAACCTTATATCGGGTGGCCCAAAAAAAAACAATAATACTTTTCATTTCAGGACTTTTCAAAAAGTATCAAAGCCCTGATCATAATATTTTGACCTCCTATTTTTACCAAATTACAGCCTTTTATAAATTCCTTGTCAAAAAATATAATGCCGAAAATAATTACTTTTAATTTCACATCTTTAATTGAATTAATACTCAATATAGCAACCATTTTCGGCATAAATCGTCTAAATTCCTTTCTTCCGTGATAAGATATTGCCTGCCCGCTTTGTACAAGTGGTATTCTGTTCAAATTTCTCTCTAATTCTGTCCTTCAGTTTCTCCTTGTTTTTTCTGGCCCATCCGGTATATATATATATATATATATAAAACAAAAACACACACACACATTCAAACAAAATGTTTAAATTTACTAGGTCAGTAATCGTATACAGCTGTTCCAATTATTTATATCTGTTCTGATAAAAAGAATATCTTAACACTCTTTCGTCGCCTTACAGAACATTCTCTTAAAGAAGTTTAAGAAATACCGCCTACCAACAAAATGAATGGTAATATATGCGGGGCAATGGGGTGTGGTGTTTGGTGCAGTGATGGAAAAAGGTCGGCCGTCAGACTTCCTTTTTTTACAAAGGGGGGGGGGGGGGGGCTTTCTTTCTGAGCGACGGGCCTGACACTGGCATTAGCATCACCTTATGGACATGTTCCCCTCTGACCTACATCACTGACGGCCAACTTGGTTGAAGTTCTTTTGTCCGACCTCAAATACCGGATCTTCAAGATAGCAAGAAAGACTCAGAAGATTTGCCCAAGAAAAAACTAAAAGAGGGGATCTTTAATATTTCTATCAAGCTGCGATATTTTTCATATATCTCAGATGTTTTAAAATTAGGTTTCTAAATAGAATTTTTAAAGTTATTTATGTACTTAACCTACAACACAAAGCAAGACAGGAGCGTGTTTAGGATTTTGGGCTATTAAGTCACTGACAATTGGTAAGTATTGTTTTCTTTGTCGGTTTTTACAATTGGTGATTGCACGGTTTGTACCAATTGCGTGTTGAACATAAAGTAACTTTAGGTGTCGCAATGCATTTCTAGACAATGAATTTACTTAATCTTTCTATTGTGACTGCGCAGATGGTCGCAGTTCGGTATGAAGGGGCTTGTACAGGCCTTATCGGAAAAAGTGCGCCCGATGAATGCTGCGCCCGATGAATGCTACGTACTAAACACTTGAACTTGATATATAGTTCTTAAATAAAATCAATATTTCACGATTGTTGGTAATCAGCTGATTTAAGTATTGATGATTAAAAAAAAATTGAACTCAGATAAAGTAAAAGTTTCCATTGGGTATGATATTTTTCCAATTTTTTTTTAGTGACCATACTGGTCATGCTGTAAATTAAATAAATAAACTCTTGAAGATTGAAATTTTAAGGGATTGTAAAGAGGTACCTTATTTTGGGATTAAATGACATATCGAAGCTAAGAAATAGGAAAAAAAATATGAATTCCTAGTATTTATTATAAACGAATAAAATGATGTTCTAGGATATGAACTAATTATGCACGACCCACATAATTTTCTCGAAATTGTTTAGGTTTCTGTTAACTACATTATAATCAGGTCAGCCTCTCTGCACTTATATGAAATTTAAAACATTAAAATGTGTAAAGTGCAGAAGTGCATTTGCACAAGCCTGGCATGGAAGGCCTGAAAAGGTTTCTCCCCAATAAAATCAAAAATGGCTTGGCTTACCGTCTACCGCGTTTGCGAATGACGTCGTATAAAAATCGAATTTGATATTCGATCTGGGCAGTCGGTATCTTCAAACACCCAGTTGATTGTTGGTTGTCAGTCCATTGTCTGACGAGAGTGATTCGTTCACGTCGATTGCGACAGATCCTATAAAAGAATCCCAAGTTCTAGACAATCTGACCCACATGAAGAACCTTGCATTAAGGGCTTGCTCGATAACCCGTCTTTGTTCAGCAGAGTGCAGAAAGGTAGTACATAATCTTCCATTTCGTTTCCTGTTTACTTCATTGTCTTGTATAAGTGTTGTTATTGTTTCAATTAATACATTTTCATTTAGAAAGTTCTCTAATATGTCGGAGCACAAATTGACGGAAGTAATTAAAGGTTTTTACAATGAAGTTGTTAAAAACCTTGATTTTGTTTGTGAGGTCAACGACCATCAGATGAATGACCTCCATCGTGGTATTATTGAACAACTTAGTCCTGAAACTATGAAGAGGTGAGTAGAACAAAACGAAACTTGAATAGTTTCAAGTGTTACCACAGGTAGAAATGCGACTTATCCAGACCGCTATCCACAAGCCATAGATTAAAGGTCGTCGGAGTCAATGCGAGACCTATAGCTATTGTTGATCATGAAGGAGATCATTTAAACGCTCTTCAGATGATTCTAACAGTTGCAAAAGTTGAATTAGAAAACCAGTAGATGGTCAGAATATTAATGACAACTCCATCCCTATCTATATCATCATGAATATGATTCACTTCGCATCAGTTAAAGGGGACGATTCCAGCGTTTTTGAATGCTTATAATGTCATTAAGGTGTCTCAAGCTGACCATTCAACAATTTTAATTTGAAGATATTACAAAGGTCTGAAGAAATATTCAGTACTGTCCTACCCATGGTCTTGGTTCTGATCTGCCCCGAGTTACCTGCACCCATTTACAGCTTGTGCCGACTCAAGAATAATAGGGAAACATGACTTATTCAAGTCCCCAAACGGCCACAAGCCGGCCGAGATAAGAATGTACGTAGTCTTCAGCTTGCTTTTTAGGTGATCATTGAAAGTGGAGATGTGTACCTGTAGTTGGCAGCATGCAACAGCAACTCTCTGAGGCAGCAAAGGAATGTAACTACAACCTATATACATGTAATGGAATACTTATACTTATATATTTCATATATATCAGGTATTATGGATCTGGATTTTTGGTTCCCGAGAAAGTGGAAGGATTTAAGATAGTTGATTTGGGCAGTGGATCTGGTAGTTTGGTTTTTGTACTCAGTAAACTAGTTGGTCCTAGCGGATATGTCATAGGATTTGATATCACACCAAACCAGGTAATTATACGTTTTTATACTTCATATAGCTTTAAGTGTCTTTCGCACTCTTTTTGTCGACCAGAGCTTATATCTACCATAAGGTATGAGCTCGAGAGCATACGCCTAGGCAGCAAGACGTTACGTTTTAACTTCATGGCTATTGCAATTTACCAAAGCAAGACGAATAACTCAAATACTCTTTATCGAAATATTTTCTGGTATAATTAAGTCACAGGTTTTACGATTTCATCGAATTTGTACAAGATCTTCTGATTTCAACCAAGACTGTACGATTGTTTTCTCAAAACTGAAAGAGCGTGGGTACTCTAAACGATTTTTACGAAACATAAAAAAGTCCACCTTAGCACAGATAGCAGCTAAAAACAGACTTTATGCCGAAGTACCTCAAGGTTTAAGAAGTGCTCCATGTTTGTCCAGGAGATGCAAAACATGTCCCTTTATATCAGAAACTCATTATTTTGTAAGCAACTCTACGAATAAAAGGTACCCGATCCAGGAACATCTAACATGTGAACATTCGAATGTAATATATTTAATTTCATGCAAGAAATGCCCCAAACAATATGTAGGAGAAACTAAGAATAATTTACGAACTCGCTTTAATGCTCATAGGTCAGACATCAAATTAAAGAAAGACAAGCCTGTTTCTAATCATTTCAACCTCGACGACCATTCAATAGACGATCTCACCCTAATCCCAGTTGAGCGTATAGAAATTGACTTGCCAGAAGATGAAACTACCAAATTCCGTCAATCTAGGGAGGCCCATTGGATTGAGACATTGAATACAGCAAGACCTATAGGACTAAATATTCATCATAATGTAGGCATAGCACCCTTTGTTGTCCCGTTTAATACAACCAGCAATCGAGCAAGCAAGATAGTTCATGCCCACTATAAGAGCCTTCAAGAGAAATTCCCCCATGTCTATAAGCAGAAAATGATAGTTGCATATTCAAAAAATAAGAACTTAAATGATAATATTGTTCATAGTAAACTAAAAACAATCAGTACATAACAGATACTATACTTCTCGCCCATCGGGCGAGTTATTTTTTCTAATTTCAGATCAGAATAAGAACAGAAGAAAACCCAATATCAAGACCCTTAATCCTAATTTCTAAATAAAGTGTCTGCTCCACCCTAGGCCTGTACATTTGGGAGAATCAAACCCTCCCTTCCCCGAAATCAAATACTCTTTATCGAAATATCGTCAAATTCCAACTCATTGTTAAATTCTAATGCTATTTTTCAATCAGCGAGAAATGGACACTATAATAGTACAACTGAGTGACCTTTCTGCCATGCTTCAAATCTACTATCTACTATCTTGACTCAAATGGTATTTATTAATTTATTCCCGCGAGACAAATGATTCAGAATGTCAATGTCCGAACAATTACTCTCAAATACTTTTCAAAGACTCGGAATTTCCGAAGGTTTTCTTATCAAATGTTGCAAACATATTTAATTTGCTATTGTTGGAACCTACAGAGGTAATTCTATACTAATCAGATCTAATCATGACCGGTCAGAACTCAACGAAACGAATATACTTAATGTGGTCGTTTACAAGATAGACTTGAGCAACTGATAGAGCTAAAGGCAGTTATCGTAGCACTAAATCAGAAATTTGACATTCCTAGCATCAGTTGCATCATTCCAATTTTGAATCAGACGTCTGTCGTTCCTGAAATTCCAGGTGTTTGATAACGTCAAATATAGCAAAATAAGTGTTTGATAACGTCACTTGGAAAATATGCTTTTTCACATAAGGCCTGTCGCGATTAGTGACGTCATCAAAAACATCATTTTTTTAGTGGAATTGCAAGAACCACGGACGTCTGATTGAAAAATGGTGCAAATTGCTGCTATCTGTGTCTGATCCACATATTTTTTTAGAAAACCGCTTTACAATCCCTAAGTAAATCCGAGATTTGTGTCACAGTATGATTTTCATTGATTTGTTTGATGTCGGATTTGAAAAGTAATACGAATAGATGAAATTTAACTCTTGCCTTATGATAAATCAAATATTGAGACGACCTGATCCCTTTAAACAAAGATGTAGGGTAGACATATCGAATACTATTTTACCTCTTGAGTTCTTGGAAAGCCGGATGTGAGTTGAGGTAGATTCTATTAATTCAACAGATTAAAAACGTATTTCCTTCAGGAAATGAGAGTTTATTATAATTTTCTTTCCACGCTCTGTCAGCGTCTTAATTGTTTGACATCAAAATAACAAAGGACAAATAACAGGTTCATAATAGATGTCTCCAGCCGAGTCTGTTGAAACCCTTAAAAAACGGTCCGCCGTGAAAATTCCTCTATGTAGCATTCAGCATCAGATTGAACGCTAATGGTAGTGCACTCTTATAGATCAAATATCTTCCGGTTTCAAGAAACATATTATGTATTATTATATTCTCTTGCATCTCCAAAGAGTATACGTGGAACAGAGCCTTGGTCACTCTTAATAGCGTGGTGTAGAGTATAGGACACGCCAGACATCGGGCAATTGTCGCCAGTGTCGCCACCTTTCTTTATTCGCCAAGGTTCGGCGATCTGTTCTGGAACGCTTTGAGAACTCTATGGGATAGAGAAGGTTATCAGACAAGCGTTGATAACAACTTCTTGAGAAGCATAAAAGTGCTGGTCACACGTGGCAAAGACGCTGCAAAAATGCAAATGTTTTTAAGTTTATAACTTTTTTTCATAGTACGTTTCTTGTCGTCGTTAGATCGCAAATGGTCGCAGTCCGCTTTGACGGGCCTATAACATACTGTCCTACATATTATATTTCTGAATTTTAGTAGCCGCGTCATGATTGAACTCGGCTATATGTAATTTAATTGACAAGTACTTATTCACTCGTACTATTGTTAAGTAAAATATATTTTCAAGCCTTTGTATCTGGCATCCATGGTTTCTGTCATCTCATGAAATACCAAACTACTGCAAATATATTATTATGCTTGATTGCAAACACGCATAACCTAGAAATCTCCTTTGATGCCTCTAATATTTTAACGTTTTCACTTATTTCTCTTCAGGTTTCCAAAGCCATAGAGCAATCTGAATATCACTTTAAGAAATGGGGTTACGATAAACCTAATTTTGAATTCCGTATTGGTAATATTGAACAGATAAACACTCTAGGTCTACAGGAGAAATCTATGGATCACGTGGTGTGAGTATATGTTACGTATTCCTAATTTTAGTAATGGGACAGATGTGCACGTGAGGGGAAGGCTTAATAATTAACCAAACTTTGTAAGCCAAAGGAAGTCATTTGTCTTGTTTGGTAGAAATGTGGCTCACACACCGCCCACCCCTTTCAATACACACACACTAATTCAAATTTCTTAAATGCATGGTGCTTAACAATTCGATTGTGTCTTGGCTTGTCTTTGACAGAATAAGATAAAATTTATTGCATATTGCCTTTTGTACAAAAACATGTGGTACGTCAATGAAACCAAACCAAACCTTCCCAACTCAAGATTTCGATTTACTTAAATGAATAGTCATAAAATATCTTGTCGTGCATGAAAACAGAAATTCAGAGTTCATTTCACATTTAAGTGAATGACACAAATTATTGTATTGAACAATTTTTTTACAATTTCTTGTCTCATATCAATGAAACTTTGATTCCATACATCTGACGTGTATCGTCTGATATCGTACCATATGGCACATGACATCTCATTGTTCTTGAGTATGTATACATCAGTAACATATTGTATTTACAATGCTGTACCGAGTTAGTATTAAAACTCGGATATAGCCGAACTTTTAAAATCCTGTTATCATGTCTTTCATCGCAACACCTTCAGTTGACTTCAAACGGTAACCACTTTTACTGTAGCCATCAATTAATCGCTATATTTAGCGGATAGTATATTTATAAATTTTTATTTTGTCAAATTCGGCCTTTATCTCATTTACCTTGATGTATTTACGGCCCCGAATAGTCAAATTACACACCGAAAAAAATGGCCTTGTATCCTTTTTCTGATAAGAATCTTCGATGTTTGTTACAGCAGCCGTAACCAACCTTGACGTACACTCAATTTCTAATAATTGCATTTTCATTATAGACATGATCTTAATGACATATTGCACGTATATGTGTCACGTATGACGGGTTTTGATGTTATTTGTTTTAATGATATTTCAGATCTAATGGTGCTATTTGTTTGTGTCCAAACCAAGCAGAGGTGTTCGAAACTGCTTTTAAGTTATTAAAGGTACGTAGGATAATATGTCTTATTTGTTCTCTGCAGTAACAGATTACATTGTTAAGCTCTGGCGCAAGTAGTCCATACGGTGCATGAGTCGCAAACAGTCCACACGGTGCATGAGTCGCAACAGTCCATACGGTAAACGAGTCACAAACAGTCCAAATGGTGCATGAGGCACATTAGACCAAAAGGTGCATGAGTCGCAATCACTACATGGTGCATGAGTCTCAAACAGTTCATACGGTGCAAGAATCGCATCAGTCCAAAAGGCGCAAGAGTCGCAATCACTACATGGTGTATGAGTCGCAAACAGTCTACATGGTGTATGAGTCGCAAACAGTACCCACGGTTTAGTAATACTATGAGCTACAAATTAAGCCATAAGGCCGCACTTACTTTGATTACCAATCCATTCTAAAAATATATAAAAAATCATTTCACAGGACGGTGGGGAATTCTCCCTTAGTGATGTGTATGCTGATAGAGAGAGACCTGAAGAACGGTTTAAAGATCTCAGATTGTTCTGTAAGTTAATTACACAACTCTTTTTTCACACAACTCTCCACTCACCTGGCACCGGACAGAAATTTAAAGGTTAGGTCAGTTGGATTCAAATTATCCCATCGGATCTTTAGCAGTTGACATGACCAAAACTCATATCTAGAACCTGACTGCCTACTAACAACTGCGATGAACAGAATTGTTACAGAATCTGGTCTTCAGATTGACTAATCCAGCGATTCTCCCGGATGCTTACAGTTGAAAAGGTCTAACTTAATCCCCTTAAAGTTAGTTTGTGTATTTCCATTCCTTTATATTAAAGATTAGATTTCCCTTTTTTAGTGTCAACTTAAGCAAACTATTTGATTAATTGGCTGATGAATTATCTTGTATTCCTAATCATATCATTATGTTCTTCTTGCATATAATTAAGAGTTTTAACCAATCATAAATGTCCATGCATGTACAGCTTGGATAAACAAAAAAGATTTTTTACCTTTCTTGATCGGTCACACATTGAAATTCGGCTGGTAATTCTCTTCAATTTGAGCTAATTAAGAAATAATCATGGGCATTTGAGACAAACTGTTGTTATTAGAACACCTCTACTTTCTATTCATATAAGTATCAGCATTTTCATTTTCATAAATGAAAATAAGGGAACCCATCTTTAAAATTTGGTTTCCTTTTCCAGCTCTTGGTACCACAGGATGTATGCGATTCGATGACTTAGAAAAGATTTGTGATCGAGTTGGCTTTACCAAACCATATTTGGTTAATGCTGCACCAGTTTCTTTTAGTACTGAGGAACAGAGGAAAACTGCTGGTAGGTCAACTGATATAGAGCGACCATGGCAAAGGTTCAATGCTGATCACACTTCTGGTATATAAAATGCTTACTTCTCTTTTGGCTGATTTTGAATTCTGGTTTCTGTTTTATGGAACTTTTAATTACGAAATTGTTCTGTAGGTAATGCTGAAGTTGTGTGTGCTGAATGGAGACTCTTCAAATTGCCAGCTGGTGCTAAACGTTCTGCAGCGGAAGTGACGTATAATGGTAATATAACTGGTGCTGATGATGTCTTTAGATGGGACGTATCAACCGTCTTCAAGGTAAAAGGGAGATAAATCTTAAATCTTATTGAAATGGTATTAAATTCTTCGTTATGCTGCTTTGTGTCATATTAACTTCTTGAAATACAATAAATGGAGTTTTACGTCCTACTTTTCTGCCTCATGTGGTCATGAAGACGGACAACGCCATGCAGTATGCAATGAGGGAAATTTTGCCAGGACAGGCATTAGCCTGCTCTTTCATGGTAAGTACAAAATTGTTGGTTGGTAGATGACAAGTCAGCGAATGCTGATATCGCTTGCAAGGAAGTCAATTGGAAAAAATCATAACCGTGCAATTTATAGAAAAAGTTCACCAACAACCAACAATGGAAGTCTTCTAATTACGCATTTTCTCACTAAAGTAATCTTAATTTTCAGAAAGGTACACCAATAACAGTGGATTCAGATTTGGCAACAATTCTCGAAAACTCACGATTTAAGGATAGTTTTGCCTTTAAAGACACGTCTGATGCTGTCATGACACCAAGTGTATGTATTTCACTCTTAATGCAGCAAATATGTGTACCATGACAAAGTTTTTACCTTTATTTTGATGCAATAGCTAATTGCGCAGGGTGGGAAATAATTTTTCAAATTTATCACGAATTACCTTCCTTCAGACAGGTCGATCTTGATGTTCAAAACTTAATTTTACCAAGCTCGCATTCGATCTATAGCAATATATGGAGTTCAAACCAACAGCGCAATTCACCCAGAAGATGAGCACAAATTTTCTTCCGAGCTTATGATAAATTATAACACAAAAAACTCATGTAATAAATTATTTGCGATGAAACCAATCGTAAACTTCAATTACCATACTGTTTTATAGGTTCAAAGTCCATTTGAGTATTTGAATGAGCTGAAGAAACAGGGACAGAAGATTCCCCACGCCTACCAAGTATAACTAACATAACAGTCTTTATCTTTTAGTTTTCTACATTGCTCAATATCGTATAATTATAATCATGAATCTTGAAATATGTTGTTACTCTTAAGTAATGTGTACACTAACAACATTTTCGACAACATGGTATCTTCAGAGCCGGTTGTTGACGATGTTATCAGTGTGTGCAGTACTGTAGTTGCAAGCTGTGAGGTCTTCTGATAACTGTATACAGACAGAAACATGTTCATTGGATATGTAGATATACCACAGTGTGAAACAAAATATTTCAGGTTTTGCTATAATATTTCTGTATCACTCTATGTATTCCGCATTTCTTTCAATATTTACAACCTCTTTAGATGAGCAAAAATTGAATTTTTATACGCCCAGACGTAAGATGGGCGTATATTGTAATCACCCCGTCGGTCCGTCCGTCCGTCCGTCCGTCCGTCTGTTCACATTTGGCTCGTGCTCACTCTACAGGCTACAATTTTTTACAGATTCTTTTGATTTTTATTTTGTGTGTCAATGTCATTATGAAGATGATCCCTATTGATTTTCGTGATGATCGGATAATTTTTCACCGAAATATCGTGTCTGACTTGACGTTTTACTCTATTAGCTATATTGTGCAACTCGTGCTCACTCTACAGGCTACAATTCTTTACAGATTCTTTTGATTTTTATTTTGTATGTCTATGTCGTTATGAAGATGATCCCTATTGATTTTCATGATGATCTATCGATTTTCATGATGATCGGATAATTTTTCACCGAAATATCGTGTCTGACCTGACGTTTTACTCTATTAGCTATATTGTGCAACTCGTGCTCACTCTACAGGCTACAATTCTTTACAGATTCTTTTGATTTTTATTTTGTATGTCAATGTCATTATGGAGATGATCCCTATCGATTTTCGCGATGATCGGATAATATTTCACCGAAATATGGTGTCTGACTTGACATTTCACTTTATTAGCTATATTGTGCAACCCTGTAGTCACTAAAGACTGTTTAATCATTTCTGACAGCTGCCAGTGGGCGTATGTTACCTTGCCTGGCAAGCTATCTTTTAAATTTGGCCAAAATGAGTGTTTGTTCATCAGTGGACTTACCTGGTGTCGTAACTATACAACAGAATCCCTCTTTAATCCGAAAAAAAAACCATAAAACTAAGTAGTAATTCATTAAACTAAGTAATTTTGAAATAAGAAACGTGTTTTAATAATTATAAAAGACAATAATATATCTCCTAAACTAAATAGAAAATCTATTCTTTAGTCGTGGAACCTGGTAAGTCCAACTGATTAATATATACATTGACTAAGTTTGAGGTTTTAAATTTTATGGGGTCGTTTACCTTTTACAATGAAAATTTTACTGTACCTGATCGAACCCGATCTAAAACGCAAAAAGTGGAGGCTGAGTCAGTTCGACCGTTCAAATAGAAGATATATCTGGTCAACATCCCGAGCTGTCACAATGCAGCGATTATCGAACGGTCTATATCCTTATTAGAGTGTCACGGCAAACCTGGCGAGGTGCTGTTAATAACTAGTCGACATGAACTCCTGTATAAGTGTACTTAATACCATTTTTTATTAAGCAAACTATTTTGTTCACATTAATATATTTTATAGTATCATCCAATCCAATTGGACAAACATATTAAAAGATCAAATAAAGACGCATTGTTTCACTATTACATGTATATATGAAATAACACATTTTGTGAGGTTAGTCGGTTAGAGCGTAAAATGACGTTATTTGCTTGGTTATGTCAAGGGGTTAATGGCTGTGGTTTCAATTCTCGATCGACGTGTGATAGTCCGATGCTATGAATCGGTCATCTTCACTCATAATTCCAGTCGACCCACCTGTAAATGGGTACGGATAATCCGGGAAAGATCAATGCCAAGAACTTTGGCCAAGGACCAGCTGGTAGAAAGGATCCTTAACTGTGAACCTAAGTTGTTATCCTTGTAAATTATAGTTGTTTCTTTCTTTTCTTTCTTTCTAAATGGCAATGTTTGTAATATTCTTTGTAGACGCCATAACTTGGCACCGTCACATTTTTGTGATCTGATATCGATATATGGTCCACCTCACCTTTTGAGATTATCTAACACCTTTCTCGTCAAACCGCCAACCTCCATACGAAATAAGTAGTTTTTCTTATCAGGTCCCATAAATGAATGCTTTTAAACATAAATTAACAACCCATTCTTTTATAGATACCTTTAGATAATTACTCAAAAAGCAATGAGAATTTAATGTGTGTTACACCATTTTAACATTATAGGCCTACATAATTTATTCTTAATCTTTCCTTTTAAACACACATTTTTATAGAGCGTAATCGAGCACTGATGTGGAATTTGCGGGGTCAAAGTATTAGCCTATTTACTTATTATAACTTACGGGAAATTTTTATCGGCTTATTTCATTTAAGCTCTCCCTTAAAATATATAACAACATTTACCCAAGCGTTCAGTTCAATTTAGTGTACCATAGGCAACATAGGCTATTTCTTATGAGGCCTGTGTGAGTACGGTAAAACTGGGGTGGGGTAAGGGTAGGAGTTGTTTTTAGCGGCCCTATTCCGTTTAAGCTCTTCCTTCAAATATATTACCACATTAACCCAAGTGTACAGTGGCCTGTGTGAGTAAGTTATAGAGGTAAAAAGTGGGATGGGGTGGATTCGTTTACTATACCTCCTTGTTCTTAACTGTTCTGCAAAAATCAAGCCTTAGTTGTGGTAGTTACTCAAAGGTCATCTCAAAATTTTCCATCATCCAAAGACCATCAAGATATAAGGTGCATTAACTGGAGGAGATAAGATAATTGATATGGTCTGTCTGTCATGTCATGTATTTCGAGGGAACGTCCCACTTAATCACAATATACTGATAATGTAAGCAAATAACAAAGCTGCTATATCTGAGAATCTTTTTGGTAAACTGGTCATAGTGCGCACACTAACCCAAGGATGAATTTTCTGGAATTCAAAGGAACCATCTGTCATTACATGTCAACTACCTGCCATCCCAAGATGACTCTGAATTCCAAAGCTTCCAAATCCACTTGGTACAACCAAACCATTGACAATTTTTAACAGAATATGCCAACGACATGCTACCTTAAATGCGACTCTTCTGGGTCGGAGCGCGTCCAAAGCATCATTGACAACTGACCATAATACCAACGACCCGTCACCATAATGATTACTTATTTGTTGTCAGAGCGTCCAAGTGCGTCTTTGAATGAGCAAACCTTTGACAATTAATCACAATGTCAACTGCCTTATGCCTCAAAGATCATTCGACGTAGGCTTCTAATTTCTAAATGCTGCGGCGTATATCAAAATCATTTTATACCTCGAGTGCAATAAGCGCCCATAAAAAGGTAATCAGCTTTTAATTTCCAATTAGTATCTATGTATGTATAAATAGGAATTGAAACCTTTGTAAAGCATCAAGCGTAGCATATCTGTTCATTATTCAAATAAGTGACTAGCTGAACACAAAGTCGACAATATGTGTGAGGAACAAAATTTATTCAACTCCGTTAAAAATTTTTATGATGATGTTTCTGAGAAATTGGATTTTGTTTGTGAAATCAATAATCCGAGATTATCTCAAACAGTTCGTGATTTAATCCGTCAGCTTCATCCTGATATATTAAAAAGAAATTATGGTTCAGCTTTTATTGTACCTGATAAAATAGAAGGCTGTAAGATTTTAGATTTTGGATGCGGTGCCGGAGTTATGGTTTATGTTCTCAGTAAATTGGTAGGACAGAAGGGAAGTCTTGTGGGAATTGATATATCACCAAATCTCGTAAGTAACTCGAATTTTAAACAAGGCGTTTTACAATTAAAAGCTAATTTAGTCCATGCATTATCAGTTAAGTTTACAATTTGGATTTGTTATAAAGAATGTAATGCCTTGCCCTCGTCCTCGACTAACATTGGGTGTAAACGGGTGATTGGTTAAGGTTTATTGGCAAGAAGATTAAAAAACAGTATTTTCTTCTCTTGTATTTTTGTACTCTGGCATCTGGTGCGATTGTACACTAATGCAATCGTTTACAGGTGCAATCGCATCCGTAAAAAAATGAAAGTACAAAAATGAACAAGGATGTAGAAACAGAAAATGAAGTTATAATTGAAAAAAAAAATAATAATGAAAGTTTTGAGAATGATTCTAAGAGCAGGGACCAAATTTTAACGCCTGAATACGCCACTATGTTTAAAAAGGGAAACATATTTTTGTAACGTGATTTTTGAGCTTGATGACGACACTGCAGCCTTAAAGTCCTTCAGATAAGATAACACTACTTGATATTGGATTAAATACTTGATTTCTCCTTTCTCCAGATAACAGAAGCTAATAAAGTGATATCATATCATCAAAAGAGATGGGGCTACAGCAAACCTAATACAACTTTTAAAGTAGCTAATGTGGAAACTTTTGATGAAGTTAAAGAATACGAATCTACAATGGACTTAGTCCTGTAAGTACACACGGACATAGTTATTCCTTCAAATACAATGTAACACAATGAACAAAGTTCTGTAACATAATGAACATAGTTCTGTAAAATGACGAAAATAGTTCTGCAAAATGAGGAACATAGTCCTGTAACATGAACATAGTTCTGTAGCATGATGAACAGTGTTTTGTAGCATAATGAACATAGTTCTGTAACTTGGTGAACATAGTTCTGTAAAATGTGGAACATAGCGCTGTAAAATGGGGAACATAGTTCTGTAACATGAACATAGTTCTGTAAAATGAACATAGGTCTGTAGCATGATGAACATAGTTCTGTAACATAATATACATTGTACTGTGAGATGAACATAGTTCTGTAAATAGCATAAGCTAAGCAAGTAAGACGAATTTATGTTATTTTGTTTACAATGAAACCTATAAATGTAATTATTCAGCGAAGCAAGGTTAAACGAAGCGTGGAAATTTATATATCACCAATGCATAGCCGTAATATTATATGCCAATTACAAAAAATTGTTTTTGTTAGAATATCCCTACCATATTAGATACTAGTATGTCCATAAACCAACCATGTAGGTTCGACCATGTGAGTCTGACATAGAAAGGTATTGAAATCGCTCGGATAGGACTATAAACCGTTTGCTTCTGGCTGTCCAGGTATCCTTGTTATACCCGACATACAAAAGTATTTTTATTCGTAGGTCGTATGGTGTGATTTGTTTGTGTCCTAATAAAGAAAAGGTTTTCACTAATATTTACAGACTCTTGAAGGTAATAGTTAATACGAGGTAAAAAATATGTAAGTAATGATGATGAAATTGAATAAAGATAGAATTTCGAATTGTTCGAATGTTGTCCGCGTGACTGCCGATGACTTGGCTGCAATTTCAAGATCTTTTAGAATTCCAGATGTTATAATAGAGACGACACTTTGCATAATTAATCAATGTTCTTTTGTTAACATGGCTGTCGGTTGCTGGACTAAATTGACAGCATCTTGAATTTTCCAATGATCAAAGGCTGAAAAGAGTGAAATTTCTCGTTTCCCGTTATTCTTTATCGAACAATGCACAAAGGGCATGCTTCTTCGTTGATGTTGTATGGGGGCTTGTAGGACAATTTAATAAGTATATAATCTAGCATTACAAGAAATTGAAGTATTGTATTTGGTAGATCTTTAACATGTTACCTGTAAAAGATTTCAGAGAGGTCCTTCTGATGGACGAGTTACACCAAGGTTGATGTACGACTACAAGCAAAAATTTATATTTATTAGGATGGTGGCGAGTTCTCTTTATCTGATATTTATGCTGATAGAGATAGACCTGAAGATATCATCAATAATCAACGTTTATTCTGTAAGCTGATGTTTTTATCGTTTGCTTTTGGAATATTCATATCTGGAAAGGGATTGTTATTTGCATAGTGGTCACATTGTACGTGAGTAACTGTGCGGTCTTTCATGTGCCAAAGCATTACGAGTCAGTTGCAATTTAACCCTTGATGTAGCTGCAGGTTTTTGCACATTTCTGTTCAATTTTCTCAACTCATTTTCATGATACTTATTTTTGGTGTAGATTTTTCATTTGAATTGTTTATGGAGATCCGTCCGAGATTTTTTTCTTTTCTATATTTTCTTATTACTCAATTCATTATTTTTTAAACTACATGTAAACAGCAACTATGCATTTTGATGGGATTTTCTGAATGAACATTATACTTAAAATGAACGAACCTTAACTAAATATACCTTATATCTAGAAACAACGGGACCGACAGAGAATGTTGGAAGTGGAATGGTGACTAGCAACCATTTTAGGTAACACATCCCAAGAGAACGTAGTGTTGACTCAAAGCAAGCGTCACGAGCCCCAAATTTAACAAAATGGATTTGAAATTGAAATTTATGAATCATTTGATAACTTTACCTGTATGTGTTTCGAAACTTAGTATAGAATAAGAAGTATATCCATATATCTTGTGTTCTTTATGTTAACCTTCCTTACAAAGATAAAACCTAGCTATTAATTATTTTTCCGCTATATTTTTCGCTATATTTTCATTATTATCAAAGCTTTTCTTATCATTATTACTAAAACTGATACATAAATAGCCAAATTTTATGAAATTAACCGATACTATTATCCATTTTTAGCTTTAGGAACAGCTTGTTCTATGAAGTGGGATGAAATGATCGAGTTAGCTACATCAGTTGGTTTTACTAAACCTTATTTAGTTGGTGCTGCTCCCGTAGAATTTCAAAATAAAGATCTTCATAAAAAAACAGGTATTAACTTGTATTACACGCGCAGCCATATTGAATACAGTCTTTCTTTCTAGGGTTCTGATGCTGTATACGTTAGCGTAAAATCCAATCAAATTACAAACATACGTGATGCAAGGCATTTGCCTAATGAAATCAAGGAATAAGACAAAGTTTGCAATAGTAGTAAAGTTTTAGATTTTTTTTCTGAGTGATTGTCGATTGCTATATCTTATTGCGAATGCAGCGAGCTATACTATCCAAAATACCACATAAAGAGAAGGCCACATATTCTTTTAAGCTGAAAATAAAGATGAAGGAATTGTTTCGAGCTTAGAGAATTTAACAATTTAACAATCTTGAACAAGAGATATGTCAGGTCCTTGGTGATTGTTGAGCATGTATTTGCTTAGGTCAATTGCTTTTAGGACATAATGTGTACTTCTAGGTTTCGCCGAATTTGTGCGAGCAGAATGGAGAATGTTCAAACTCCCTAAAAATATAAAGCATCGTCCAGCGGAAGTGATGTACAATGGGAATATAAAAGGAAGTGAAGAGAGCTACAGATGGGATTTGAATACATTGTTTAAGGTACAACAGCTTTTCAGATTACAAAGATATCGGCACAGTTGTCTTACCATGACTTGGCCCAGAGTCACAAGCATTGATCATTCTCAGCTTAGTTTTTACTCAAATTCATAATGCTACTTGCATCAAAGAAAGGTGATATGAGCTTGTGTGTGGTATAGTTACCGCATGTTGATCATAGAGCAACTGGTTTTTCCATATTTCTTTGTACAATAAATGATAATTGTCCACGTCACACCTATAACATGCTCATTACCACTTGAATTACCCAAATAGAAAAGTATAACATACTCCTCGTATTTGTGCTTATACTTATACTGATTTTAGCAGATTTAGATAATGGAGTGCAAGTTCACGATTTTCGAACCATTGTCTTGTTGAGTTTCCAATCTGACATGGAATGGAATTTACAATACTTACAAACTGAATATTTCCATTTTAGAAGGGTGAGCCAGTCTTAGTGGATGCAGAATTGGCAACAATCCTAGCGTATACCAGATTTAAAGACAGTTTTTCGTTTAGATATTTAAACGAAGGATTACAGGTATGTCTCGGGGTTTTATTTGAGCGATAGTTTCATTCCATGTTCACACGCAAAAAAAAATGACGTAAAGGATTAGTGCTACATCATGTAGATCTTATTGGTAAAATTTGTTATAGTGAATTGAATTGCAATTGTAACCTTCCTATCCAGTTGCATATTGAGGAGAACATATGAAACCTCGTAAAACAAGTTCCGTGGTTTGAACAACTATTTGCGTTGTTTTATGCTGCCTCTTGCGTCGACAACTTTTGTCTTCTCCTTTTGTTTTTCAGACTTTGAACCCATTTGTACATATCAACGAATTGCGGGAAAATGGTCATTTAGTGCAACCCGCTTATTGGGTGTAAAGATGATACTCTCAGATCCAAAGATCGACATGGAAAAGTTTCCAGAATCATTGCTGTACATTTCTGCTCATATGCATATATCGCATAAAAGTATTTTCGATATGAAAACATGTTAAATGTCTCCTCGAAGGCTCTTATTCACAACCTATTGAATTTATCTACCCCACAAAATCCGAAATTATTATATATTTCTATCGTGTTGTCTTTTTATAAGGTAAATATCGTACAAGGAACAAAGAAAATAAATATAGTCCAGGCCCTAGGCTCCATAAATGCTTAATAGTAAACGTGCCGGGTAAAAGATTAAGACACGATTAAAGATTAAGAAAATTTGGCATATTGTTATACCACATTACAGTTTAAATTTTGTATTGGGAATCTCTCAAATACCCTATGACATGGAGTACCATTATCTGTCCCCAGATTCGGAAGGGTCATGTGCTCATCCATCAGTGGTTACACGTAGTATTCCATGGATTTCTACCAAAGAGGTTTCATATTGTTTCTTGATATTGTTCCTTGATTTCTACTCAGTAAGCAGTAAAACGATTGGAGAAACCCAAAGCTATGTAGTGGTGATCGATCTGTGACTTTAAAAGGGGCATTCTGGTCTTTTTTTTTGAAAGTCGAAAATATTTGTTGCTCAAATTTATGCAAACCGTATACCATAAACTGGATAAATGTGTCGCTTTTACGCCTTTTACGTTTTACGAAAACTTCATTCGTTATGCTTTTAGAAAACAGTATTTCACGAGTATTGCACAACAACATATATTAAATGTTTGAATGGTAGATAATTCTGTTACAAATTGTCAACTATGTTAATTTAATACTGGACGCAATACAGTGGAAAATTTTATGTCGTACTAAACAATATAATATACATTTTGTAATGGAGAGGGGTGTATTTGACATGAATAAAGTAGATATAAGCCTTGAAACATCAACGTACAGACAGGACTTCACTTAGCAACCATATTCACTAAGCGACCTGTTTCAAGCATTCACTCGCTTAGTCAATACAAGTTTAACTGTCTACAGTTACATAGCTATAGAAATATTAAAACAGAACCTAACACATGCTGTTGTTACTATATAATTTAATGTAAATATGACATATAATGTACCATGCGAAACGATGATACGTGGGCTTGATCGCTTGACGCCTTGAGAGCTGTGCTGACATACTAAATTAGTATGCAAAACATGAAAAATTCAATACGTTAGGTGTATCAATAAGGTACGTATAAAAATATAGTCCCGGGAATCCATTTCAGTGAGATATTTGATGACAGAGGAATAGGGCAATTGGTAGTAATTTGGATTGTCGGCAATAGCATCAGTGGTTGAATCTTACGTTAAATGAAAATCGATTGCTTGAAATGTTTTATCGATCGGTATATATGATATATGCATGTCTAGATACAATGTAAACGATAATAAACATGTAGATATAACTTAACATTTATGATCGCAGAAAAATTCAATTTTTAAGGTAAGGACATTTAGTAACTCAAGGTACCGTCGGGATATCATATTTATACAAAACCGTTGAAAAGACATGAACGGAATTTTAAACACGATCAACTGTGGTTTGCATAGCTTGTCTCGTGTACAGATGATATTCTCTGATCCAAAGATCGACATGGAAAGGCTTCCAGAATTATTGCTGTATATTTCTGCTTATATGCATCTGTCGCATCAAAGTATTTTCGATATGAAAACATGTAAAATGTCTCCTTGAAGGCTCTTATTCAAAACCTATCCCACAATATCCGAAATTATTACATATCTCTATCGTGTAAATGCATGCATTGAAAGTTTTTCTTCAACGTTACAATCATGCACAACGTTATCCCATGGATAGGTTTTGTCATCTTCAAAATGTCAATCGATGACGAACTTCGTCTTATATCTTTTCTGCAATAGTTACCTTTTTGTCATGGAATACAGAGATTTGATTGGGTTATATGCTAGAGAATACAGTCAATCAGTGCCCTTCAAATAAAGACTGTAAACATTTTGTTTCATTGTTTACAGACTTTCTGTTGAAGTCTCTGATTGGCTGTATTCCTTCGCGTACAATCCAACCAAACGGCTACATTGAAAGACTCCTATGATACATGAAAAAGAAAAAAAAAAAAAAAAAAATATAATCTTGAATATAACACTCCATGTGGAACGGTATTATCTTGATCATAGTTTTCTTTTGGAATTCGTTCAAAGGACGAATACATTATACACATGTGCATTATTGCATCTACAGTTTGATCGGTTATTTTCAGTATCTTAGTGGAACGGGGAAAGAATCTGTAAGTATTAAAATAGCAATTAATCTATACTAAAGAGGACTATTCAATTCACGTTTTAAATAGGTGAGTGAATTTGAAGTGTTATCTTTGAAGTAGATTATTTCGTTAAGTACTATGTTCCAATGAATTCAGTTCATATGGAATAAGGGGTATTGGGTATTTTGGCTTTACCAGTTCCTACACTCCACGCTACCCTTATCACTTCTCAGAATGAAATACGACTTTGTCGTGATATATTAAACACAAATGATCTAAACGAGTACTTATGAACTATGAAATTTATGAAATGAGTTGTCAGATTTAGTATTTGGCGAGGTAAATATTTAATCCGTGAATGAATTTGTTAAATTTCATTTTACAGAAGCACTAGTGAACGATTCTATTTATCACACAACTATCAATAACGCATATTTCCCCTGCACTTTTTCTATATATGGCTTTTATTTTTTGGTCCACTTTTTGCACATTTCTGCAAAATGCCCTTGCAAATAACAAATAAGATCTGGATAAACACTTTCATGTGATAACTAAATTGAAACTTTTAATTATGTTATTTGAAACAATTTGATACCCCTTATCGTCAATTTTAACTGAGTCGTCAACTTCAAATAATGCCATATTATTCTGTTTACATGGTGCATGAATACATGATCTAATTTACATAGTATTAACCTGTGCTACGAGTTCATATCGTTGTTATGAACCTTTATTATAAACTCGAGAACAGAACTGTTGTGTGATAAAGCGCAATATAACGCTAATATTAACGGTGTTTTATTGGCATGTTTCACAATCTTTCTTTCTTAGACATTTCGGTGAATCCACGTTTAGTATTAATTATCAACTGATTTAAAATTATTGAATTGTGATAATTGATCTAAACAGGCGGCACAATCTGAACCTTGCAATCACATTTTGATCGGACCGTACGCCTAAACTTCGCGGTCGGCCGTAAAAATTCGCTGGTGATACGCTCGTCTTAACGTCTTAGCATACTCTAAGTATGTTATTTCTACATTTTAGATCATTATTTTGTGTCCAGACTGAGTAGTTTGGGGAAATTCTTTGAGGTAACATCATTTAAGATTTGGACTCCTTGATCCGCACACGTGTTACACGGATATTCCTTAAATTCAGAAATGGGCGACAGCGACGAAATCTCGAACAAGGTCAAAGAGTTTTATGACGAAGTTTCTGAGACATTTGATTATTTTTGCGAAATCAATAATCCGAGATTATCTGAGTCAGTTCGTGATTTAATCCGTCAACTTCACCCCGAAATATTAAAAAGAAATTATGGTTCAGCTTTTATTGTACCTGATAAAATAGAGGGCTGTAAGATTTTAGATTTCGGGTGCGGTGCTGGTGGTATGGCCTATGTACTCAGTAAGCTGGTTGGACCAAAAGGACACATAACTGCTGTTGATATCTCACCAAATCTAGTGAGTACTGATTCATTGTTTCCAATTGTTAGCCCAAAGTGCTATTGATTATTACTACTGATTTCATGACATTATGAAAACTCAGAGCCAATTCTAAAAAAGACAGAATCAAAGCGTCCTCTGTCTTGCTCTGTTAGTCTTTTAGAACCTTTCCAATAGTTCCCTGTTTTGTCAGTATCTCATATTTGACCATTTAAAATACCCACTTTTAAAATCACTACGTAGCAAGATGTATGTTGAGTAATAAGCAAATAGTCGTCAAAATTTTGCCTCGCCAGCTGACGGGGCTTTGAATATTCATCGTCAGCTATGTCCCGCTGAGGTTACAAAACTGATGTTGTCCGTCTTGCTAAGTTGGTCTTTAAGATCCTTGTTTTTGTCAGTTTCACATTTTTTTTTACCATTAAAGTGCCTACTTTAAAGACCAACGCATAATAAAATGCATGTCCTGGAATAGGAAAGCTGATGGAGCTTTAAATATTCATCGTCAGCAATGTCCCGCTGTAAGTCCTGTGGAGTAATGCCTTCAATTGATATAAATGTACAAAGCACGATTATACGCATTATCTGTATTCTGCATTATAGATAAATGAAGCCAACAAAACATTAGAATATCATCGTGAAAAATGGGGCTTTGAGAATTCCAATGTAGAATTTACAGTAGCTAATGTTGAAAATTTTGATGAAGTTGAACATCTTGAAGGAAAAATGGACATGGTATTGTAAGTTAATATCCGATTTTAATTTTTTATCAAAAATGTCACTATAATTCAAAATTATATATAAATTTCTGTGTCTTTTTTAAAGATTAAATCCGTAGAAATACAAGGTTCGATGATTTTACATTTTTAACCACATGCCACATATTTCCGAAATATAATATTAAAGTATATATTTAATATTTCGCCTTTTATAGGTCATATGGAGTGATATGTTTATGTCCAAATAAAAGGGAAGTTTTTGAAAATATCTACAGATTGTTAAAGGTATATATTAACTCTTAAAGCTACGATTACATGTGTACTCTAACTCAAATTTCCAATAATTATTTCCTGAAAATTCAAAAGAATTTTGATGAAACTGCTAATACATATCGTTTACTTCTGGGATGAGTTTTACTTTTTATTTCGGCATAAATCCACGCGGCAATTCTGACTTCAATTTTGATCTGGCACAGTCCAAGTCGTCATTAGAAATGAAAATCCTTTTTTTGGATGGTTGCAGACTGTAGTTCATTTTATGCTCAATTAGTTTATGTTTCAAGGAAGATCACAGATACCTAAGTAAAGAACCCTTCCAGACCACCTTTTTTGTTGTTTTATCTTTTAACAGGTTGGTGGGGAGCTTTCTTTATCTGATATATACGCTGACCGAGATCGACCAGAAGAAATACTTCAAAATCTGAGATTAATCTGTAAGTTATAGTTGCATTAACTTTAGCATGTGTCTTTACCGTCTCGGGTTCAGTTGGTATCTTTTAAAGTATATTTGAGACGGGCAGTTAGCAATCTGGAAAGCCAAGGTTTATTTTGAGCAAAATTTGAACCACAAAGATAGAAGGTAATTTGATTTATGTTCTTGTGAGCTGAAACTATGACACAGATGATCACAACCGAGAAACCGAATATTCGAATAGTTGAACTGCCCTTCATATATCTATTTTTCAACTTATACTATTTTTAGCTGTAGGAACAGCTTGTTCTATGAGATGGGATGAAATGATCGAGTTAGCTACATCAGTTGGTTTTACTAAACCTTATTTAGTTGGTGCTGCTCCGCTAGAGTTTCAAAATAAAGATCTTCACAAAGAAACGGGTAAGCTCTATGTTTCTTCGGTAATTGTCTTTTGTTTCTCCTTTCAAATGACTTGTTCCTTTTTGTAGGGTAGGGTTATGGTATGCACGTAAGTATTTGAGGTAAAACTCGACATCTGGATACTTTCCTTAGACAAACTCAGTTCTGGACATTTCAACTAACCACCTTTACTTTTTAAGCATATGAAATATGTTTTAAAGGTTTTGCTCAATATGCCAGAGGAGAGTGGAGGATGTTCAAGCTTCCAAAAGACGTGACGAGTACTGCAGCGGAAGTGACGTATAATGGTAACATACCAAGATGCGGAGATAGCTACTTTTGGGATATTAACACCGTATTCAAGGTAAATTGGAATTTAAAAAATGAAAGAGTTTATTTAGCCAGAGCAGCGAAAATTCCTTATCAGAGCAAAATAATTTCTGTATTTGTATATACCCTCTGTTAAATAATAATACTGAAGTAAGATCATCAGATTTTCTGTTTCAGAAAGGTGAATCGATCGTGGTTGATGCCGGTTTGGTTACAATATTATCCAACACTAGATTCAAAGATAGTTTTACATTTAAACCATGTAACCTAATAGAACACAAGGTAATCTGAACTATTTATAGTTTCCAAATCAAATTACTTTGATAATCAACTGCATAAACTTGTTGAAGAGGCCCTCGCACAATAGTTTTCACCAGTTGCCTATGGTTGCGAATAAGAATAGTGGTTATAACGAAACTCTCATACAACTGACTTGTGAGTTGTAAACGAAACTCTCATACAACTGACTTGTGAGTTGTGCTGCCACTTTCATTATTCGCAACCATTCGCAACTGGTAATCGATATGGTGTGGGGACGAATTTATCATTGACTTGTATGGCAGAATGGTTAACTCTTCATCTGTAGAAAGATAAAAATGAAGTTTCACGAAGTTAGAAGTGGTCGACAGACTGAATGTTTTATGTGACTAAATTGATGTTTATCGTTCGAGAGAAGTAAATTGGTTCAAAGCATTTTACTATTTTCTGTCAAAATGGTTTCGAAGCAATGGCAAAGAAGCAAGAAGAAATCTTTAACTGCCCTCAATTAGCAAAATATTTGATGATTTTCTACTGGTAGAATCGGGTTATAATTGTGAAAAAGCGAAATGTGAACGCAGGACAGCGTGGTTCAAAAAAGTAAAATGTTATGTTTATGTTTCAGTTTATGAATCCATTCCAATATATCGAAGAAATGAGGAAAGAAGGTGTGGTATTAAAGCCGTCTTACAGAATATGATAGTATGAATCTTTTGGAATTTAATATGAATCTTATGGGACAGTATTATTTGCTATTCAATATTCATTACGTATAATTTTTATCCACTATTTACCAGTCATATTATCTATTCTGAACTTTAGGGCTTTCCAATCATTTTTATCATATCTCTGCTTTATTACTATATATGCAATTTTGTGCAAATAAAGAAATCTGTTTAATTTTTCGTATTTACACCAGTCATCAGTCATGTTCATTGAAGGGTCGTGATAAATATAGGTGGCCGTTGGTACAAGTTTGACTGTGTAAATTGTAGTTATACTTACTAATTATGGTAGCTTTAAACGTTCATAGTAGCTTTAATGTTTCATAGTAGCTAATAGTAGTATATGTGTTTTCTGATATAGCGCATCCAGTTTGATCCGGTTTTTGAGATGGGAGGTATATGTCTTTTCGGATATGACGCATTTCACTTCTGTGCATGCGCGGCTTTTTCAATGCGTCATATCCGAAAAGACACAACTGTTAAAATGTATTATAACAGACTTCCCCAAACTGTTAAAAAATGTATTATAACAGACTTCCCAAACTGTTAAAAAAATATATCATAACAGATTCCTCCAAACTGTATTATAAATTACCCAAAACCACAGACAAGAATCACTAATAATAATACAGTATAAAATAACCGCATTAAAAATGTCTTTAATTTTAAAACACGAAAAAAAAAATTCGAAGGAGACGGTTTCTTCTCTGCGCTAACATCTCTCATCCCCAAAGTGGCCAACTTTGTCTCAAACAACAAATTTCCTCCTTGTATTAAATCTTTCGTATTAAAAATATATGGTGTTTATTGAACAAATATGTCTTTAATAAATGTCCATCCTCCTAAAACGTATTTCGGTGCGGGAGACATTCAAAAGTCATTGGGTTCTCTTCCTGGATTTCCATGGGCAAAATATCCCGGAGAAAAACATCTCCCAGGGCACAATTATACAGGTCCAGGCACGAGATTAGATCTGCGTTTAGACGAAAATGATAATCCCAAACCAGGGGAAGAACCCGTTAATAGAGTTGACGCAGCAGCGTTCAAACACGACATACTGTACAGAAACAAAGACGTAACATTCAGACACCAAGCAGACAAACAAATGATAGACGAACTCGAAAATATTCCCAATCCCACTTTCAAAGAGAAATTACAGAGGGCTCTTGTCATAAAACTCTTGAAGGCAAAATTGAAATTGGGTATGGGCATAGCAGACGAGATTCACAAAGAATTTCGACAAAACAAACATTACCTCAAAGTCAACGTTTTTGATAAAGATGAAATTTGGTCAGCCGATTTAATCAACATGCCAGTCGAGAGAGGGTACAAGTATTGTTTGACGGTGATCGACATATACACGAGATACGCTTGGGTCTTTCCCTTGAAAAACAAATTGGGTCTGACTGTCAAACAAGCATTCGAAACCATAATGAAACAATCCGACAGACGACCCCTAAAGTTGTGGGTTGACAAAGGAAGCGAATTCTACAACAGAAATGTGAAATCTCTGGGGTTTGAAATTTACAGCACGCATAACGAAGGTAAAGCCGTAGTGATAGAAAGATTCAACAGGACTCTTAAAAGCAAATTATTCAAGAAATTCACGGAATTGAAATCTCAAAAATGGCTTAAAATATTACCAGTTGTTGTCGACGAATACAATAACAAAATACATTCGTCTATAGGTGTGACGCCATCACAAGCCTCTAATAACCCGAATATCATAAAGTCCGTCAACACTCGAAACAACTTTGAAAACGAGATTAGCAATTTGAATATTAAACCCAAACTCAAAGTTGGAGATCGAGTTCGTATTTTTAAATATAAATCATTGTTTCAGAAAGGTTACGTCGGCTATTGGACTAACGAGATATTCATCGTTGATAAAGTAAACAACACATCACCTCCCACGTATGAATTGATCGATCAAGACAAAGAACAAATCATAGGAAGGTTTTATCAAAATGAACTTCAAAATACAAGAAAGGTAAATTTTACGCCATCACAAACATTCACAAGTCGGATCAAAAAGGAGTTCATCACTCTGCTCTACACAAAGATTCTTCGAATAACTTTTATTTCTTTGATTCTTTCGAGATTACGAAATTGACTAGCAAACCAATCAAATGTTCTACGTTTCAAATTCAAATGCCAGGACAAAAGCTGTGTGGACAGCTGTCGCTTTGGGTTTTATATCGGTTGAGTTTGGGAGAAAAGTTTGAAGAAATTATAATAAATTTAACTCAATAAAAATGGCAAACAAGTTTGGATTAGGGTCTTTACCTCTAAAATCCAAAAATCACATGACGACGTTTATAAACAAAGCGAAACCTTTTTTCGTGGATCAAATCGGAGACACCTTACAAGGGGATATCGATATGAACAATTTCAAAATAACTAATTTAAAGTTTCCAGGAAACGATAACGATGCCGTGAACAAGAAATATTTACTGGATCAAATAAACGCAATTCAAATAGATAAGGACCATGTTGAAAATAGAATAAATGACGTGAAAAGATACCTCAGACGAAATATTAAAAATCTTGTGGACGAACCCAAACAACAAGAGTTAACGAGTTTGAAACGTCTTATTTAAGTGGATAAAACAAGTCAGTTGCAAAATTTAATATCTAAATTAGACGATAAGATTACGAAGGTAAAAATAGACGTCCAACGTTTAATAGACAACCCAAATGTAAACGAGGATATGATTGAAACGAAAACTAACCGCTTTGGAAAGAAAACTTGGCGAATTGCTAGCAGAACTAGACAAGACCGCGGACAAAACCGAGTTACAAAATTCGATATCCAATTTGAACGAAAAGATTGCGAAGCAAAAATCAGATGTTCAAGATATAATTAACACACTTCCCATTGACAAAGATATGTTGAAACGACAATTGACTGCTTTGGATACTAAAATCACGGACGAATTAGAAAAAGAAGTGGATGTGATTAAAAACTTTCTTCAAAATAAATTTCGAGATGATATGAAAAATTATATTAAAGAACAGGTCAATCTTTTGGTATCTAGAATTCATGACGATTTTTTGAGACAAGAGAGAAAGTTGACCAAATTAGAAGCTATTGTCACGGACAAATCGTATTATTTCAATCTTCCATTCGAAAGTGACACTGTCTTCGATGAAAAAGACCAAATTTATAAATCAAACAAATACGGAATCAAAGCAGAAATAAAAGTAGGTACTCTCGCTAACAGGAGAACCTAAAAACGTATTCAATATCGGCGAAACGCATGAGTTTTCTTTTCGAGGTAATTATCTGATTCAAATAGAGTTTCCCATGAAGGTTAAAGTCAATAAAGTAGTCTTCAAACAAACTGGTAATGCCGTCAAACATATTTCATTATTCAATGATGGTAATTTGGAAGAGAATATACGTTTGATTGATAAAAGGGATCAGGAAATTGAAACGAAAAATGGTAAATATGTAGACACCTTTAAAATGGAAGTAGAAAATGATAAGGATATCATTGGAATCAAAGATTTAGATATGATATTGGAGACGGAAAATCC
>NW_008710245.1:1036402-1037202 GCF_000327385.1 Lottia gigantea
AATCCGAGTTTGTCAGTTTAACCATCTTTATATTTTTCTATTCGATATCAGATGTCGTTAGTTCGAATTTCCTCACAAGAGCATTTTCTGACCCAGTATTGCTTAAGCCTCAACTGCCAAAGTCTATTATGTTTAGAATAGGAACGTAGAATTTGATTCAACATCGTGAAGTAGTCAAAACATTTGGTCGAACTTCTTTTCTAACTCTTTCATCGGAAGCTACTACATTAACACCTTTTTCGTTTCTGAAAGGTTATTTATTTTGGCATGTTAGTAAAATAATCTAACACGATGAAACCTTAGTTTTAAATTCAATAAAATAACTTCCTATCTGCATCAGAAAATAAACATTAAATAATATTTAGCTGATACAACAAATCTCCATTTATTGTATTTATTGAAATGTATTTACTCTTGAAAGCGTATTTGTCGAATTACTCAAAACAAACGACACAAAATCAACATTTTCTACAGAGAGCACTAAAATTCGCTAGATGAATATGAACACGACAACTAGAAATGTTTGATAATTTTACATTTGAATCACATTAAAACGCGTCCAGATTTCGCATTGAACTTGACAATCGTAGAGGCAGTAAACTGTAAGGTACTATCCACAGGAATCACAGCAACCACAGTAGCAAGTGTTGATCTCCAAGCGTTTCCTGGTATTCATGAACTTAACAATTTGCCACAAGCTAGCAGGATTTTGATCTATGCATATTCGTATCAGTTTCTCAATACACCATACCAAATATATTGGAATTCCCCATGCTCACTTGATTTAAATTTAGTTTCAT
>NW_008710245.1:1189884-1191760 GCF_000327385.1 Lottia gigantea
AATGCCATTCAAAGACTTTATTCAAAGGACAAATTAAAATAGATGGAGAGATAGTCGAGGAAGGGAATCACAGACAATACATGTCACTCCTCGGTTTCAATGCCAAAACTTTTCACAATATCTTTTCAAATATGGACAAAAAATCCGATGCTTCCGATTGGTATTTTACAGGAAAAATAATTTTAATGAAAGACAATTTCCAAGAAATAAAAAGATCGAGAGTTGGTAGAGGAGGAACTGATCTACTTAAAAAGATTCCTTATCAGAGCAAAATAATTTCTGTATTTGTATATACCCTCTGTTAAATAATAATACTAAAGTAAGATCATCAGATTTTCTGTTTCAGAAAGGTGAATCGATCGTGGTTGATGCCGGTTTGGTTACAATATTATCCAACACTAGATTCAAAGATAGTTTTACATTTAAACCATGTAACCTAATAGAACACAAGGTAATCTGAACTATTTATAGTTTCCAAATCAAATTACTTTGATAATCAACTGCATAAACTTGTTGAAGAGGCCCTCGCACAATAGTTTTCACCATATGGTTGCGAATAAGAATAGTGGTTATAACGAAACTCTCATACAACTGACTTGTGAGTTGTAAACGAAACTCTCATACAACTGACTTGTGAGTTGTGCTGCCACTTTCATTATTCGCAACCATTCGCAACTGGTAATCGATATGGTGTGGGGACGAATTTATCATTGACTTGTATGGCAGAATGGTTAACTCTTCATCTGTAGAAAGATAAAAATGAAGTTTCACGAAGTTAAAAAGGGTCGACAGACTGAATGTTTTATGTGACTAAATTGATGTTTATCGTTCGAGAGAAGTAAATTGGTTCAAAGCATTTTACTTTTTTCTGTCAAAATGGTTTCGAAGCAATGGCAAAGAAGCAAGAAGAAATCTTTAACTGCCCTCAATTAGCAAAATATTTGATGATTTTCTACTGGCAGAATCGGGTTATAATTGTGAAAAAGCGAAATGTGAACGCAGGACAGCGTGGTTCAAAAATGTAAAATGTTATGTTTATGTTTCAGTTTATGAATCCATTCCAATATATCGAAGAAATGAGGAAAGAAGGAGTAGTATTAAAGCCGTCTTACAGAATATGATCAATATGAATCTTTTGGAATTTAATATGAATCTTATGGGACAGTATTATTTGCTATTCAATATTCATTACGTATAATTCTTATCCACTATTTACCAGTCATATTATCTATTCTGAACTTTAGGGCTTTCCAATCATTTTTATCATATCTCTGCTTTATTAATATATATGCAATTTTGTGCAAATAAAGAAATCTGTTTAATTTTTCGTATTTACACCAGTCATCAGTCATGTTCATTGAAGGGTCGTGATAAATATAAAATGTATTATAACAGACTTCCCCAAACTGTTAAAAAATGTATTATAACAGACTTCCCAAACTGTTAAAAAAATATATCATAACAGATTCCTCCAAACTGTATTATAAATTACCCAAAACCACAGACAAGAATCACTAATAATAATACAGTATAAAATAACCGCATTAAAAATGTCTTTAATTTTAAAACACGAAAAAAAAAATTCGAAGGAGACGGTTTCTTCTCTGCGCTAACATCTCTCATCCCCAAAGTGGCCAACTTTGTCTCAAACAACAAATTTCCTCCTTGTATTAAATCTTTCGTATTAAAAATATATGGTGTTTATTGAACAAATATGTCTTTAATAAATGTCCATCCTCCTAAAACGTATTTCGGTGCGGGAGACATTCAAAAGTCATTGGGTTCTCTTCCTGGATTTCCATGGGCAAAATATCCCGTAGAAAAACATCTCCCAGGGCACAATTATACAGGTCCAGGCACGAGATTAGATCTGCGT
>NW_008710245.1:1191810-1196330 GCF_000327385.1 Lottia gigantea
AGAGCTGGTTTGGTCTCCGAAAAAGACTATTGCAAAGGTAAAAACGATTACGGTGACGGTGGAATTATATTTGGTTTATATTTAGCACCAAAAGTCAAATACAACATCGTTTTGACTTCTGATGGTGTTTTAAAAGAAAAGAAAACGTTTAAAGGTTATTCTAATGATAAGATAAGTGTAGAAGATTACGTTCAGTTAGCAAGCGGACATGATGTGTCGAACGAATTTAATAAACCATGGGAAAAAAGTTTCACCAATGGAGTAGTTATTCCAAATGATAAACAAACTAAAGTTTTTAGAAGTTATTTGAATAATGTTAAAAGAAAACCACCAAACAGTGAAGGAATTATGTATCCTTACAATGACGAAGATGAGTATAGTTTTGACGAAAACTATGAATTTGATGATTTCGATTATCTTTCTAATCAAGAAGAGAATGAAGATTGTTTTAAATGAAGTTGAATGACAATTTCTTCGTTGCCAAAGTCTATGAACCTGTTTTACCGTCTTTGATTTCCAGATTTGATCATAAAAGAATTGACTGGTAAATAGGTCGTTTGAAACGGTTTCTCTATAATTCTGTATCCGATCGGCACCGTAAAAGTCAGTATGCTGTATATGATTTGGCGTTTGTGCTTGTTGAAAAATCCACCGTTGATCAAATTACAGTGAATGTTGATCACGTCGATGTCGTTCTCGATGTTGGCCTTGTGCGGCGCCAATGTCGATTGCGCGTATATTCGTTTATCGAACCCTAGTAACGCATTCAACGAATTTTCTACGTTGAAATCGACTTGACTGTTATTTCTCAAGATCAGTTTTATTTGGTTCAGATTCAAATTACCTTCGAATTCGATATTGTTTTTGCCGTTCACGCTTCCTGCGTATTCGGATAGGTAATCGTTGATTACGTATTCGTAGCTTCCCGCTAGTAAGCATATGGTTTTGAACGTAAATCCGTTATCCGTCGATATTTTTAGTTGATTGTTTTTTTCGTTGATGTTTCTAATGGAATTGTAAACGGAGAAATACTTTAATCCCAGTTCGTACTGTTTATTGCGATCGAGTTCATACTCGTAGTCTAGAGACAATTTGATGTCTGATTTATTCGAGGTGATAACGAACAATTGTTCTTTATTGGACATTTTTAATGACATTTATATAGTCTTTTTTAGTGATGATTTTTTTCTCTAAAAGCCGTTTTAATATGCCATTGACTTCGTTGTATTATCTGTCCGATCGATGACCTTCCTTCATGGCCGCTAATATTATTTCTAATCTATTAAGCAATTCTTTATTGTTGTCGGATAAAAACGTTATACCTTGTTCAGATGCCACCATATCATCGAATTCGTCTATTTCTTGTATGATTGGTGGATAATCTTCTGCATAATCATCTACCTCCTCTTGCTCAATAACTTTTGTTATATATAAATCAACTTCTTTCAATCTTCTTGTTTCGGGTCCTGACTTTCTGATCGCATGTAGAAATTTTGAGTATGCTACTAAATCCTTGTAATCGGCAATTTCAACATCCTCGCCATTCATTAAATCTATTAATCCTCTCGTTAATGTGTATATGTAATCTTTTGTATCGATTTTGAATTGTGGTGAATTTCCACTAAATCTTATTCTAAAACCATTAAACAACAAACCCTCATCATCAATGATTGGTGAAATGCTCTTTGGTAAATCTGGGTCAGGGTTTGAAAAAAGACGTTTTATATCATCTAATGTCCTAATTATAATACCATTATATTCAATCGGTTTGGGTTCTATATGAGGGGTGGGTTCTATAACGAGTCTCTTTTTAATATCTTCTTGACTTTTTAATATGGGTTGAAATAGAGTTTTAGATTTTCCGTTAATCCGAGTTGTTGTAATTTGTATTTTTCAACTTGGGTCTTTATTTTATTCTTAGCTTTGATATATTCTCTATTTCTTTTTAAAATATTATTCCAATCCGTCATTTTTAAAAAAATAAAATTAACATATATCGATCATAACTCTTTCTCCCGCAGGTTTTCTAGTATTTACAAATACATATCCATGATCATCTGGGTTTCTCCGTTGAGCTTTACAAACCTTTTTAAATGTATCTCTATCCATTCCGTGATTTATAGACTGAATGATTTGAGATAAATCTTTATCGTTTAATTCAAATAATAAAAAACAATTTGCATTTTTTCTAATGAACATAGAATCCATCCCGTAAAAAGATTGGGATTGGGATTGGTATATGCAGTGACAGTTGTGATGTCTTCCTTTGGTGAAGAATTCTTGTTGAACAGTTTGATTTCTTTGCGCTACGCAGTCGTCAAACAATATTAAGTTCTTTCGATTGCTATCAATATTAGACAAGTCTAGATCATTAACATTTTTCGTAAGAAAAACTTTTATATCCGTTGGATTGAAAGATGGATTCTTTGATTTAATGAAGTTTTCTATGATATCTTTTATTTCCACTTCTTCTTCGTTTCCCTCGTAATATTGAAATATGTCTTGAACGTCTTTCTTTGGTAAATAATAGGAATTGATAATACGATTGCTCTGGTGTTGTTGTGTAGATATACAGAGAATTGAAATCTAAAAGGTTTGGTGTTGTCAACATGTTAAAAGTGAGATGAGTTTTCCCAGAACCTGAACTACCGCAAATGCACATGAGCATTGGGTTACTAGGAAATATGTACGAATGTTTGAATTTCTTGCCCATTTTTATTTATTACATTTTCGTATCAAAAATCACCCCGTTGCCTTTATACTTTCAAAGGAAGATTCCCTCGCCCGAACGTATGTTTTTAAAAAATATGGCGTTGCCCTTGTGTTTGACCTTCATTTCTCCAGTGTCGATTTTATCTATTAATTTGCTTAATCCCTCTTTAACGGTTTTCTTGGTTTCTTCGCCAAATCTTTGTCCGAATTCTTTAACCGTCCCTAATATATCTCCTACTCCCGAACCTCCTCGTGCTTCTCTTTCCATTGCCAAATTGTGTCTACGTGCTTCGGCGTTTGCAGCGGCTTCAGCTTTCTTATCGTTGACAGTTTTGGCTATCCCAGCAGCTCCACCAGCAGTTGCACCAGCTGCAGCTAATCAGCAAAGATTAAAGGTAAGAAAGGTAAAAATCCACCTTTTTTAGTTAAATTCTCATCAATTCTTTCCAAGTCTATATCGTCTCTGACTTTGCAATGTTTGTATTTATCGATAATCTTTTGGGTTATATGCACTTTTTTACCGTTGTAAGTTATTAGAGTCGGTGAATTCGTTTCCATAGCTTCTATTATTTTCATAACTAAAGTTTCTGGTTTCATTTTTAAAGAGTCTTTTTTTATTCAATTCTTATCATTCTTCTATCTGATATTTTAATCAAATGTTTTGCTTCTTCCAGCAATAAACAGTAGCCGGTTACATCTTCTTGTGTTTTATCGATGTGAATATTTATGTTTACCCCTGTTTTGAAAAGATCTTCTTGATGAGCTGACAGCTGTTGTAATCTTTTTTGGAAGGATCAATTGTCAAAGGTTGATTGGGATAATTATCGTTGTTCAATCTGACTTGAACTTTGCGAATGATGGGATCTTGAGTATGGTCCAATGCCACTCTGAAAATGTTGTTGTTGTTTGTCTGAGAGTCTGGCAAGTTTTTGAAACCGACCATTAGATATCTCGCTGGTTTGACGGTGTTGGTGATTGTCCACGTGGTGGATTCTCCCGTTAAAGTCATGCTACCTACCGTGTTACGATGAAGAAGAGCAATTTCGATGTCTTAGGTTAAAGAGTTGAATATTCTCGTTTCCACTTCTACGGAAGGAGTGATTACCGGTATGTAAAGTTGGATATTCGTTATTTCTAATTTTTTC
The DNA here is from genome assembly GCF_000327385.1 of Lottia gigantea. Lineage (NCBI taxonomy): Eukaryota > Metazoa > Mollusca > Gastropoda > Lottiidae > Lottia > Lottia gigantea. Next base: position 1,195,668 of record NW_008710245.1, read on the forward strand.
TAGTTGTTTTCACCAAAGAATATCTTGTTGTCGTTGATTTCTCTTTGCAAATGAATTTTATACGGTAAACCTATGGAAACCTTTCTGTGTTCCAAGAGACCAAATAAAGGATACAACTTCCAATTTACGTAATTACCCCATCTGTTGTTCTCAACAACATTGTTGTATTGAAGCGCTCGTTTTTCAAATCCGTGATTTACTCCGCGAGTCACTCTTTCCAGTGTGTTTCTAGCAACTACCCTTATCCTAGCAAGGTCTGCGTCATCTGCCACAGTTCTGACCGGTTCTTTTAAAACTTCTCCGTTACCGACATCGGGAATCCATCCTGAAACTGAATCGTAGTTTTTGGGATACAGAACCGTTTTCAACATTGTGTCGAACTCGTCGGGGTGTTTTATGGTCTCTATCGGATTTGAACCAGCTTCCAAAACCATTTCGCTGAATAAAGACGGAAAGAAGTTGTTTTCTAAAGTCGTGTTGGTTTGTGGAATTCGATTCTGAGCGGCGTCTTTGATTTTGAAATCGCATCGGAAATGGGCATCGGAAAGCAGCAACCAATTGGACAACGAATTAATTTCAAAAGTAACTCTTCCTCCGTCGTTTATTTGGGTCTTTGTCCCTACTGATGGTGAGATGATTACGTAATCCTCTTTCTTCTTGTTG
>NW_008710245.1:1196380-1241327 GCF_000327385.1 Lottia gigantea
CTCAAAAACCGGATCAAACTGGATGCGCTATATCAGAAAACACATATACTACTGCTAATCCATTTCACGACAGCTTTACTGTCTTAAGGCAGCTTTAAACTTTCATGATATCTCATGATAGCCTTAATATTTCACTATTACGGATATTTCACGGACGCCTTTGGTGATTATGTGCTGACAATAGCAGATCTGCTGGGTACATATATAGTTATACAAAGATATATATGCATGTGTCCAGTAATACCTACATCCACTAATGCCTAAAGTCTACAATAAACAAAAGCATGCACCAATGACCTTCACCGCGATTTTCCTCTAAATGGAGTACACGTATATCTTAATAATTATTTTGTATTTGTTTGTTATATTAAGTGATTTGACCACACACGACCTCTAATATTGCACGTGTCTGGGTTTGGCCTACAGTTCATCGCTTGTGAAATCTGTATTTTAAGTACATAAATGGTCGAAAGCCAATGCCAATAATGAACCTTTGAACCTTGTGGCAAGGTAATTATTGAACTCGTTGGACTGCTTTCGACCATTAACCTATACTTAGGACAGACGTACGCATACACACGAGATGGGCATACAATATGCTCGGAAAGCGCATGTCTGAGCAAAGCAAATTTTTTTATTGAATTTTACTGTATTTTTTAATGAATTGGAATATCAGCCTCAAATTAGTACTTTAGTCTTAGAATGTCTTTGTAGATGAAAATATAATGTTTTATAAAGTTTACATTGAAAACACACTTCTCTCAAAAATGTCAACCAACAAAGTAACAAATTTTGGCCGACAATTGTTCTATGTAAAGACAAATTTTGAAGACATAATGTGCGCTCATGTTTTTATTTGTATCAATCAAATTTTGACTTTGCTCAGACAATAGGCACATATTTTCGAGCGCAACACTAGCTCTTTTTCGGGTCACAGTCCAATTTCCGCTTGAAAGCACATCTCACATTTTTCACATATTAATGGATTACTGCCTCTTACGGTGGATATAAAAATCTAAAGTTTCAAACTTGGTCAACAAGTGTCTATATTCATCAGTTGGACTTACCAGGTACTCTGACTAAAGACTAGAATTTCTATATAACACCATGTGGATCTCTCCTGTCGTGTCATAAACTGCTGACTAGTTGAATGATGAACCATCACTTATATCTGATTATATTACAGTGCAGACTGAGTACGTTCATTAATTCTCCACAACGAGTGAGCATTGGTAACGACTTTCAAACTTTGGACTCTTTGATCAGTACACGTGTTTCACGGATATTCCCTTAATTCAGACATGGCCGAAAGCAATGATATCTCGAACAGGATCAAAGATTTTTATGATGATGTTTCTGAGAAATTGGATTTTGTTTGTGAAATCAATAATCCGAGATTATCTCAAACAGTTCGTGGTTTAATCCGTCAACTTCATCCCGATATATTAAAAAGAAATTATGGTTCAGCTTTTATTGTACCTGATAAAATAGAAGGCTGTAAGATTTTAGATTTCGGGTGCGGTGCTGGTGTTATGGCCTATGTACTCAGTAAGCTGGTTGGACCAAAAGGACATATAACTGCTGTTGATATCTCGCCAAATCTAGTGAGTACTGATTCATTGTTTCCAATTGTTAGCCCAAAGCTTGGTCCCATGAAAAATGTTACCTTTCCAAAATCGCATTAAGATGTATTCTTCGCCTTCCTAGATTAGAAGCGACACCAACCATGACTAGTGCCCGCTAGAATCCGTAAAGTGGAGCGGGTCACTCTGATGTACCCCAGCCCCGTTAATGAAATCCTCGATACGTCACTGGTTGGTTGGTTTTACCATTCCCAATGAAATCCAATGATTTTAGGGCTTCAAGAAAAGAAAAGTTTGGTTTTATTGTCACTTAAAATTTAGGAAACTTATCTAGCATATAAGACAGCGATTTTGCTATCTTCTTCGGGAGTAACGCATGTGTCATCAACCTAGAGGTTACAAAACAGATGTTGTCAGTCTTGCTAAGTTGGTCTTTAAGATTCTTTCCCGCGGATCCCTGTTTTTGTCAGTTTCACAGTTTGTTTTGACCATTAAAATGCCCACTTTTAACACCAACGCATAATAAAATGCATGTTCTGGAATAGGCAAGCTGATGGAGCTTTAAATATTCATCGTCAGCTGTCCCGCTGCAAGTCCTGTGGAGTAATGCCTTAAATTGATATAAATGTACAAAGTACGATTGTACACATCATCTGTATTCTGCATTATAGATAAATGAAGCCAACAAAACATTGGAATATCATCGTGAAAAATGGGGCTTTGAGAATTCCAATGTAGAATTTAAAGTAGCTAATGTTGAAAATTTTGATGAAGTTGAACATCTTGAAGGAAAATTGGACATGGTATTGTAAGTACTGTATTTCTGTTGGTTAAGGGATGATTTGCGTTTATAAAACGGTGAAAAAGTGCACATAACGGAAGGTGTTCCACAGAATAACTCTCGGATCACTGATAATGTGGTGTTTAAATTGCTTGTTTGCAGTCATTTCGCTAAAATTCAAAGTAATATTTAACAGCTGGTGTATGCTATTAGTAGCAGAAATATACGGTTTGATGATTTAACACGTTTAACTTGGATATGTCACATTTCTGACATATTATGATATTAAAGTACATATTTAATATTTCGCCTTTTATAGGTCATATGGAGTGATATGTTTATGTCCAAATAAAAGGGCAGTTTTTGAAAATATCTACAGATTGTTAAAGGTACACATCAAAACTCTTATGTAGACTACTCATTACAAGAAATCCATTTTGAATTGTTTAGAACTGAGCGAGCCAAACTAGACAGTCTTGAGCTTTATGAAAAGTCAACGAATTTTGACAAACTGCTTTGGCATATCGCTTAGTTCTGGGATGAGTTATACTTTGAACGTTTATCTATAAAAATTTTTGCCCTCGATAAGCAAAATACCTACTTGGATATTTTGGCTCAACTTTCATAGGGACTGATTGAACCAAGGCCACTCGTATGGGGCCACATCCCCAGAAAAGTTGACTTATAGGTGACGTGGGGGTGGGGGAGATCTCAGAATGCAGGACAGCATATCTTTAAGGGGGAGGGGCCCAACCTCTTTTTTCATCCCTTCGGATCTGGCAAATTTCATGTCGCCATTAGAAAGGAAAATGCAGGTTATGTTTTTTTTTATGGGCGATTTTTTTTTTATGTTTCAAGTGAGACTACCCTTATCTAACTACAAGCAACCGTTCAAACCGAGATTTCAATACTTTTGTTTAAAATCAAACAATGCCTTTTATCTTTGAACAGGTTGGTGGGGAGCTCTCTTTATCTGATATATACGCTGACCGAGATCGACCAAAAGAAATACTTCAAAATCTGAGATTAATCTGTAAGTTATACAGTTGAATTAAGTTTAACATCTCCGATTCACCCACGACATCAAGTAATTACCTTCTTATGGTAGCCTGATATATCTAGCCTTCTCCTTTCTTCGAACGTAATATATGTATGGGATATCGGCACGTTTAGAGCCGGACATAAAATTTTTATGGGAGTTGCTTCGACCCAGACATCTGGAGAATGGGTGGAACCAGATTTGTTGGATTTCCTTTCATGGTTTATTTGAAGAGGACGAAAGGTTTTCAATCTGAACAGCCAAGATTTATCTGTAACAAAAATTTGAACCATCACTTTGGTAATTTGGCTTTTATTTCCATGTGTCCTGAAATTGTGACAAAGATGATCATGTACAAGAAACCGAATGTAATTTGGTTGAATTATATATATATATATTGCTACACCTTATACTATTATCTATTCTTAGCTTTAGGAACAGCTTGTTCTATGAGGTGGGATGAAATGATCGAGTTAGCTACATCAGTTGGTTTTACTAAACCTTATTTAGTTGGTGCTGCTCCCGTAGAATTTCAAAATAAAGATCTTCATAAAAAAACAGGTAAACTATGATACTATGATATGAGAAATTGTCTTGGGTTTCTTCTTCTAATGGCTTCTTGCTTTCTGTTGTCAGCTATTGAAGAAGATTGAAGAAGAACTCGGTGGATTCTCAAGACACTAAAAACTAGGAATTTACTGACAGATATCAAGCTGATTTGAATGAAAAGTGTGTGTTGCTCAATGACCTTTTAGTTGTTATGTTGGGTATCTATTCAAGAATTCAATATTACTTGAATTTGTCGGCTTATGGTTTAATGAGTGTATTTTAACTGTTAAATGCGGCCTATATAGTGAGCTGTGTATTGCAACTTACCTGATAGCCAGATTTTTCTGCTAACCACCTTCACTTTTTAACCATATTAAACATATTTTAAAGGTTTTGCTCAATTTGCCAGAGGTGAGTGGAGGATGTTCAAGCTTCCAAAAGACGTAACGAGTACTGCGGCGGAAGTGACATATAATGGTAACATATCAGGATGTGAAGATAGTTACTATTGGGATATTAACACCGTATTCAAGGTAAATTGGAATTTGATGATCAAGAGAAACCACAACAAATTAGGATACTACGTTCAACTGTTCCCTACATTCCAAAAATGGAAGGGTTTATTTAGTCCTCATCAGAGCAAAATAATTTCTGTATTTGTATATACCCTCTGTTAAATAATAATACTAAAGTAAGATCATCAGATTTTCTGTTTCAGAAAGGTGAATCGATCGTGGTTGATGCCGGTTTGGTTGCAATATTATCCAACACTAGATTCAAAGATAGTTTTACATTTAAAAAATGTAACGCAATAGAACGCAAGGTAATCTGAATTATTTATTTCCAAATCAAATTACTGAGATAGGCAACAGTAATAAATTATTCAGTTGATTAAGTATCTATCGAACGACTTGATCATTGGCAGGATACAGTGTATTTCTCTATTTAAAAAAAATTAATTAGTATTTAGTATCCAGCGCACGACTTCATCATTGACGAGATACAGCGTATTTCTGTATATGTACAAGTATTGAAATTAGAAGACAATCGGTCTTTTAGTTAAGTTCCTTTAGCAACGGTTGTATATTATCAATATTCCATCGTTGCTCACACAATCCCATATTCTCGTCATTAATTTTGATTGGTACTTCTCGTCAATTAGATTCCTTCAGACAAAATATTGCTTGAATAACCAGACGCTAGCAACATACTGGTTTTGCAATGTGGAAATCTAATTGCAGGACAGGTTTGTTCAAAAATGTAAAAAGTTATGTTTATGTTTCAGTTTATGAATCCATTCCAATATATCGAAGAAAAGAGGAAAGAAGGAGTGGTATTAAAGCCGTCTTACAGAATTTGATCAATATGAATCATTTGGAACTTAATATGAATCTTATGTGACTTATCTCATGTTATTTCTTATGTGTTATGGAACTTTTGTTATTATTTGCTTGTTATATCTTAGGCTATAAATGCTGACAATATTATTTGCTATTCAATATTCATTACGTATAATTTTTATCCACTATTTACCAGTCATATTATTTATCCGGTACTTATGGAACTTATGGAACTTTAGGGCTTTCCCATCATTTTTAACATATCTCTGTGTTTTATTACTATATTTGCAGTTTTGTGTACTTAATATTTATAAACTAATAAAAAAAATGACACTTTTCGGTTTTGCGTATTTACATTGGTCATGATTTATATTAGTTTGAAACTTTAGTTACTTACATAGCGCTGACGTATTGACGAACAGGCGTGAATAGTAATTTTTTTTTTAAGGAAATCGCTTTTATGGGTGAAACTATGTTATGGTGGATTTAAAATTTCTCGAAGGTTTCAGAATAGCTTTAATATTTCTTGATAGTGTGCTTTAAAAATCCTACACAAGCTGTAATATCTCATAATAGCTTTAATATTTCACTATAGCTGTATTTCATAGCAGCTTCAATATTGCATGGTAGCTTTAATATTACATCAATACTGATATATCTCTCGAGGTACCTACAATATTTCACAATAGCTTTAATATGTCATGGAAGACGGTGTTGGCAAAGATTCTACGCAAGTGTTCAAACCACTAGGCCACCGAAACCTATGGTTCAAGATATGATTTCCGCATAGGAGATGAAAGAGCACTTCGTCACACATCCTCTCAACACAAAATGGTACGGAAAAAAGAATAACACAGGGATTTACATGGGTCCGAAACAATTTATACCCAGTGGTTCCGAAGGGGTTAAAGTGGACGATTTGGTTAGGCCTAGGGTTAGGCCATTCTAGATTTCACAGACCTCTTTTGTATAATTAAAATGATAGAAGAGACGGTGTTTGAGACGGCAAAAAGAATTTTTAAAAAAGCTTTATCTGGGATCCGAACCCGGGACCCCAAAGTTGCCATGCTAGTGCGCAAACCACTAGGCCACCGAGACTTAGACCCTAGGGTTAAGGTTGGTGTTAACGATAGTTTTGAAAAATCAATTAGGGTTAGCTCGGGAAAAGGTTAAAGCTTGTTCCAAGATATGGTTTCCGCCTATGGAACGAAAGAACACTTCCTTGCTCATCTTCTCAACTTAAAATTGTCGGGAAAAAGAGTAACAAAGGGGTTTAAATGAGCGCGAAACAATTTATACCCCAGTGAATCCAAAGGGGTTAAAGTGGTTTGGGTAAGTGAGGTTTAATCCTGGAGTTAAAGTTAGGGTCAACCCTAGTTTTGATTAATCAATTAGATTTCGGGGAAGGGAGGGTTAAATCTTGTTCAAAAATATGGTTTCCGCATATGAAATTCAATGTGTTTTGTGCTTTAATGCAGCTGTTATATTTCATGGCAGCTTTTATGTCTCAGGGTAGCTTTAATCACGACAACTTTCATATTTTGTGGTAGTTTCAATATTTCATGGCAGCTATAAATTTTCATGTTAGCTTTATATCACGACAGCGTTCATAATTTGTGGTAGGTTAAGTTTTCAATATAGCTGATATATTTCATGAAAGCTTGAAAGTCTCACGGTACCTTAAATATTCCATGATAGCTTTAATGTCTACATGTAGCTTTGATATTTTATGGTAGCTTTAATCTTTCACAAAAGCTTGAATGTCTCGAAGTAGCTTTAATATTTCGTGGTAGCTTTTATATTTCAAGGAAGCTTTCATATCTTTGGTGCTCACGTGATGCCGGCATCAAATCTGCTGGTTACGAACATAATTAGGCAACTTCAACTAAGCATGGATATTGGTATACATTTGGGTCTGATACAAACCATTAAAACGAATAGTCCACTGAATTACGAGGAAGCGCATAAATAGTCATTGAAACTATTTAATGCCCCTTTCACACTGCACAACTGGATTATTGAATTCGGTTATAACCGAGTAATATTCTTTTCCAAATAACTTCTCTGTTGGTTTCGCACTGCCAATTATCTGGATCGCACCCAGACAAAATCTACCTCTGTAGGTAGATTTTTCTATTTGGATGACTTCTGGTATTACCGAATAAGTTTATTTTCCAGTGCGAATACAAATGAAAGTTATTCGGATAGAACCAGTGCGAATACAAATGAAAGTTATTCGGATAGAACCAAATTACTTTTGGAGTGCGATAGGGTGATAAGAAGGACTTGTACTGATTACTAACTATCCAGAGTTTAGATCATTTTCACGATTTAAATAATTCTTAGGTGTACACAAACATCTTTACCGGATTGTGTGTTCTTTTGCATATTTACAGACTGGCACGGGAGTCTGAAAAGAGGTCTTCTTGGGATAAACTAAATAAAAACGAGTATAATTTATAGATCATTTTTAATCATGATTTTGGCAACACTCTTGTACAGCTTAAATTTAGCAATACAATTTCAATAATTTGACTGAAGAATCACTTCAATATACCAACGAAGTTTCTTCCCATGTAACATTTGTGAAAACAATCAAATAACTTTCCATTTAACAAAAGGAATATATTATAAAAGAATAATCAACGTCTTCCATATAGCCTTGGTTCCAAAGTCATCCCAAAGGTGATAATGCAAAAATACTGTCATATCAAAATAATACATTTCATTTTTTTTTAATTATTCTTTATACATTAGATTTAAAATTCCTACAAACTCATTCTCATTAAGTAGGTCATATGATATATGGAAAACCGTTTTAGACAATTATTATAGAATTGTAATCTGTAAGAATACAAATTCACAATATTTTGCCTTCAACTGCTGTTCATAAATCTTGTTATACATAGAAAACCATTGTACACCACAAAAATACATTGCATTGTTTTTATCTCCTGGTATGAGGACCAGCCAATAGGATTTGCTTGGTCACGTGCTCCCCAACAAGGTCACATTGCACTAGAAATGGTCAAAGTGGTCAGGCCTACTGGACAAATATGGGTCCTAATACTCTTGAAAATACTACCAAGGTTTTAAAGTGCTAAAATGACATAGAACAATTATGTACATCAGAATGCTGAATTAACAAGTAACTGTCATTTTCTCTACACGATAACAAAGTGGGGCCAGGGTTAAAAAAGGTCCAATGGTCAGGCCATGAAAATTTTGGAAAGAAATATACTTGAATGACTAGTTTTTGAAATATAAATTATATGTTGTTTCTTTAGTGACTAGTTTAGAAGCAAAATGAGGTTAATTTTTTAGTGAAAAAGGCAAACAGTTGCCATTTTGTCAATAACAATACAGTTGTTTGTATACAAACATAATCCATAAACAATTTTTAAAAACATTAACTTCTTATTAATGTACATTAACAATACCAGCAATAATAAATTTACTTTTTTTGCTTTACAGAAAGTGGATAATTTTTTTTTTACTTATTATATACATAATTTTTTTCTCATAAAATTAGGAATTGTTATCCCTGTAATTTACAACAATACTCAGTTATTGCTATTCCATATACATACAATTACATCAAAGAACAGAGTTTTTTTTCAGTTTTCAGTACTAAAACATAATTTCTGGTAGAAAGTTTGAACTATTTCAGAACATAATTGTCCATGAATAACATAGTTTGGTAAAGTAACAGTTGCAGAAAAGTAAAATAGTTACCTAAAAATAACATAATTTTCCAAAAAATAACATAATTTTCCAAAAAATAACATAGTTTTCATTACAACAATAGTTTTAAGTTATAATCCAAAAATAACAGTCAGTTTTTAATGTAATAAAAGTCTCCCAAAAATAACATAGTTTTAAGTACTGTAAAATAACATTAATAGTTTTCAGTATTTATGTTTTTCTTGTAAATTAACATAGTTTTCATTAAACCACATATTAACATAATTTTCGAAATTAACATAACTTGTATCTCTTAACCTGCTTTACGTTTCCCCATGTTTTACAATGAATAGAATTGATATTATATACAAAGTATTACATTAATATGTCTGTTGAAGAGTTGATGTGGTTAGTTAAAAGTTGAGAAATATCACACAAGGAAAAATCACACTAAAGATCACACAATAATAAACAAAGATAATATTCATAATTATTATAATAATAATAATAAAAATAACTATATTAACAACAATATACAACTTGAGAGCACGTGATCAATATTAATAATTTAACCAAAAAGCCAGATTCTTTGGATTTTTTCTAATGTCCAAGGCTATGCAAGGGTAGTGTGTCATTTTGGACTGGACATTTTCTGATAATTGAATCTTTAACTTCAACATTGCTGACGATTTTTTCGGATTTCAGAATTTTTATCCTCAGCAGATTTTTCAAATTTCAAGAATAAGTTCGTCCATGAAATATGCTATCTTAGCAAAATTGTGTGACTAAATTTCAAATAGACTAAACATCTTTAAGAAATTTGTAAATCTATAGACAAATGATAAAACAGAATGCCAAGGTATTGAAATGAAATGAATATTGCACATTTAAGTATATGACAACTTTTAAAAATGCTGACCTTTCCACATTATATGCATAGTAAATGATTCAATTAAAATTTGTCCCTTACCCATACAGCCTTGGACTTAAAAATGTAATTTTGAAGGAATAAGCCAAGCAAATTTATGAAAAAGCTTTTAAATTATCTTAGAGCCAAAACTCTGAATATAAATATAGATTTCTGTTCAAAAATATGCTTGGCTTACTAGAATTTTTTGCCTGCAAACGGCAATTTTAGAAGACAGTATTTAAAATATGTCTATCTTAAGATGAAATTTAGCGAACGGCCAGGCCACACATCTCTGTTGTAATCCTAGAAAGAGATACAAATGTAAACAATTTCTTTCATCAGCCCCCAAAATCATGGATTAAACGTTTCGAAATTAAAAATGATTTTTTAATTTTTTTTTCTTTTTTAAATATTTGAAATTTTCACTCACACTACCTCACTTATGACACTTCAACAATTATTAAATTTCAAAAATGATTGCAGATTTTTTTTTTTTTTGAAATTTTGTCAGAAAAACAAATGTACACCCATTTAGGAGTAATATATGATATATGTCTATTGCAAATACATGATTGCAAGAATAATAATTATGCTAGGATGGATAAAAATAAAAACAAAAATTATACCCTTATGAGGAAAATTAAAAAGGGTGACATATACAGATGGGAATAGGGCCTGCATTCCAAATGGGATTTAAAATGACACAACAATTATTTCAAAAAATAAAAGAAACAATCCCAAGGGAAATTCAATTTAATTGAGTTAAATATTTAAACCGTTAATTGTGCCCTCTCATTGGTATGACCGACTGAGTACCACTGTTAATTTTTTTTAGCAATTTTAGTTTAAGTGTGAACCAACTGAAATTTTGACTGAAGTCTGACTAGATTAGCTAGATTGATATGCAAATTTTGATATATTATCATGAATCGGCAATATTATCATCAATTGTGATAAAATAATCATCAATTTTGATAAAATGATCATCATTTTGATAACATCATCATCAATCATGGTATAATTATCATTAATTCTGATAACATTATCATCAATTTTGATAACATTATCATCAATTTTGATAACATTACCTTAATTTTGATATCATTACCATCAATTTTGATAACATTATTATCAATTGTGATAACATTATTAAGCATTTAAACCATTATCTCTCATGTAACCCTATATTTTCTACAATTTGCCATTTGTTTGAAATCTAATTTATACAAAAATGTATATGTAGGACACCCTATACCCTGTTGGTACTTCAAGTCTAAACTTGGAATGTCGACAAAACACATTACTAGCTATAGAACGACTCCCCATTTACTTTCTAATACGCATACAAATTATGAAGAAGTGCTGTAATGAGGTAAGTACTTTTGCCTGTTGGTTATATAACATAATTTACATACACTTCTCAGGCTTAGTTATTATGGCAACCAAAAAAAAAATAGTAATAAACAAAAAAATTATATTTCTTTAAAAATACTTTTACCTATGTACATGATTTTTTTTTTATATAGTTAAATATCTTAAATACCTAAAAAGATTAAAATATTATCTAGATTTAAATTCTAAAATTTTAAAAATAAATATTCTACTAAAACTAATGAAAGTACCAATTAAAGATATGGTAACATTTGTAAATATTTTTTTTTTGGCAGACATTTCACTACAAAATCTGTAATTTCTCCACATAATTAGTTCCTTCACAAATTTTTTTTATGGTTAAAATCCAAAATATTCACAGAATTATCCAACAGTCTCTGTATATATATAATAAGTATATAAAACAAATATTTTGGCTTGCGGTCCCATCTTATAACCAGTAGTATATACAGCCTTGTTAAAATACAAACTGTTAATTGAAAGTACGGTCAGAAAATAACAGGCTGTGTTGAAAGCTGTTGTTAGTAGGGTGCAAATTTAGGTCTTTCAGGCTTCTTCAGTGAGTTCGCTGCTACCCCTACCCTCATTTTGGCGGTGAAATTTTTGGCATCTGCTACAAGACCAGGATTGTACATTCCCATATTCAATCCTAGAAGCGGCATTGGCTTCATCAGCTGACTCAGTGGAATGGCCAAAGGATGGGACTGAACAGAGGTCAAGGAAGTGGTTGTTGGGGTCGAGGCTATCGAGGCTAAATCAGGGGTCATATTCTTCGAGGTCGGGTCAACAAGGGTCATATTCTTATGCATTTCCATGCTGAAGAGAAAAAAAAGGAGGGGAAAAGTATTAGACAAGAAACACAATCCACAGTCCACTACAAGAACAATATAACATGGCCAAAAAACAACCACCTCTTAAAAACATAACATTGTCTAGAAAACCAGAAGTCTTCTGAAATTCTGATTTCACGCAAAAATACTCATGGTTTTAATTTTCTAAATTTGGTCTAAGGGTTAGAACTTCATGTAAATTTGTTAATGACGTCAAAATTTTCAATAAAATTGTAAATTAATAAAGAAAAAGGGATTTAACTGATAAAAATGTTATGTTTTAAAGAGATGTGTTAGTTTGAACTTAACCAATAAAAATAGGATGAAGCCTTCCAAAATAGTTCATTTATTTTCAAAATTAAAATCTTAAATTAATTTGATTTTTGAAAGACTTCAAATATGTAATTGATAAATATAAACATTTTTAAAATCTGAATTTAATATGGATTTAAAAAATTCCCCAAAAATTTTAACATTTTTTCGTTTTATATTTATCAATTAAAATTGTGACAAAAATGTGTGCAAAAAGTGGCCACAAAAGGATATGTTAGTACATAGCATGGATAATAATATTTATTTATATATAGATATATAATACTGTCACCAAACAAAATCATATAAAATAGGATAAGTAAAAATAAATTAGGAATAACATACAGGACATATTTTTTTTCTTCCTAGCATAAAAATTGTTCACATAGTGGTAGGGCACATTGATTTTGGCTTCAGTCCCTTTTCAAGAATTTCAATCTAATTTTCTCACATAAAAGCACTTTAAAATAAATCACCACAAAAGTGTGGACTCTCTGAAAGGGATGTCAAGCTGACAAACCAGCCATAACACTAGTAACATCCACCAAAGTGCTTTTTCAAATCATTTTAAAGTTGGATGTTTCCAAAAAATACGATTCCAATTAGCCTGAAATTCTGAAAAAGGTAACTTACTCTTGGAGGAAAAGCTTTCTGCATTTTGGAGGTCATATAATTATTTTCAAGTTCATCGGGTATACTTACTCTTCCTTTGGATGACTTCAAAAAACATACATTCATTCACTCATTCGCACAAAAACTGACAAAAAATATTCTTACATTTTTTAATTGAGAATAGCAGCACAGAAATCCATGTTTAATCATGCTCTATAAGTCACTGTTCAAATCCCAGCCTTGCTAATAGCAAAATAATGACTAAATTGATAATTCCTGACTACTTTCATGCACACATTTTGGTTTGAAATAACAATAGTGAAAATGTTTTATGGTTCAGTTGAGAATTAAAACCTAATCCACTTTTTAAGCATTGGCTAAATTTTTTATAAAGTAGAAGCTTATTTATTAAGAATTTCTCAACCACATGGCAGTTTGACTGGCAGTGAGCATTAAGTGCTTAGATCTTTTAAGTAAAATCTTACTTATTATTATGATCTAAGTAATATTTATAGCACCTGAAATTTTTCAATTTAGTAATAATTATGAAATATCAAATGAATATCCATCAACATTATAATTTTGTCAGTCATTATTGTTATTTCAAGAATACCAATGCATTAAATGTGCTTAACAACAACAAAAATATTCAATACAATATTGAACTGTTGAGAATGGCAATACTATTGTAAGAGAAATTTTGCTTTTATCAAATCGTTGCATTCATATAACTTATATATGTAGCATCTGCAAGTCATACAGATTTACAGTGAGTTTTGCTCTAACTGTATATAAATTATGCATGTAGCTTCTATAAGTTATATAAATCATCTATAACTTATATAAATCATACACAAAGCATCTATAACATATATAAATTATACACATAACATTTATAACTTATATAAATCATACATCTACAATTTATATAAATTATACAAGTAGCATCTATAAATTATATAAATGATTGTGTAGTATCTATAATATATTAAGACATTAAGATGATATAGATTATTAAATCTATAAAATTTAGAGCTTATTAATGCATTTATATGCATATAAATCTTGAAAGCACAAAATTTGATCGGTGTTTTAGTAATTTTCAAATATGAAATGAAGCAAAATTTCTCTTCACAAAAATGTACTGAATCTGTTTAGTATATCTGCAGTACCACAACACACAAGTGCAGCCGAATATAGTTGAATCAGCTCTTTAGTTTCATACTTTGACCATTCTGAAGATGATATTATAATAATTATGAATTGAGACTCATTTGAAATAATACAATATTGCTTTAGCCCTTTCCCTGTATTTCCATTTCCATAACAAAAAGTTTGCCATCTCACCAATTCAAATAAATATTAACAGAAAAATATACAATAACAAGTGTAGAAATAGTACTTTCACTCATTCAGTATACATGAAAACAACTTCCTTTCATTGCAGGCAAACTGGATGCCAGATTTTCATTCTGAAACATGATACTGATATATATAGACACAGCTTTATGGAACAACAATCACTGGTTAAAGTTTTATGCAACGTTTCGACTTGTTTCCCTCGTCGTCCTCAGGCACATGATACTGATAGCTGAAATTGAACTCTATCTGCTGGAAAAGTCAAGATCTAGAGGAATTTGTGCCTTTAAGTTAACAATTTTCATATCTCATTAAAGACTGAATGTACTACTTCTACATTTTATAATATACCCAAGTTTTCGTTTATTATGAAACCTGAACATATTCACAACATTGCACACGTTTTGAGCATTTTTGGAATTTTTAAGTCTTTTTTCTACTTTTCGGATTTAATTCAAGTTTACATAATATGTACATAATATCAAAATGTTTTGATCATTCTCATGAAAAGTTATTTTGATTTTGAGAGATTCATATCAAGATTCATATTAATATATATATATATAAATATTATTACCAAAATATAAATAAAAAATAAATATAGTTATAAAATATTTGTGTAAATATTGCCCCAAAAACAATTTTTTCCAAAAATGTCAAAAATCTACCTTTTTTTGCTAGTGCCTAATTACTACAAGTACATCACCCTTAATTAATAAATTAATAAAAATAAATAATAATAAATACAAAGACATAAATAAATGATTATTCACAATGTTTCTCGTCCTACCCAACGAAAATTTTTGACTAAATTTCACACAACAATCATTAATTTCTAAATAAACGTAACTCAAAAAAAAATGTGTTCAAATAGTGCCTTGGTGCATATGAACACATAACAAACTATGAAATGACTTGATATTCTTCCTTAACTTATTTTCAAAAAATGTTGTGAAAACACATAATTAATTTTCTCAGTCCATTTAATAAAACCAAAATGATACAGATCTCGAAAATGGACTGACATATTCTCAGTACAAGTCATTTCATAGTATTTGACTATTCTAAAACAAAACTTGAATATGTTTGAAAGCTGTAGATTTAAGTAAATATATAATTACAGTAAAACTTATCATCTTTGTAAACTTTGGTACATGGTATGGTACATCACTTGCAAAACACTTTTCAGTGAATTGTACAACACTTTTCAGAGAATAGTACAACACTTTTCAATGAATTGTACAACACTTTTCAGATTATAGTACAACACTTGTCAGTGATATGTACAACAACACTTTTCACTAGAACTGTACAATTTTCTTCCATAGCAATAATGCATCCAGCGAAATTTTCCAACATTTTACTTTTTGAATATTGAATTTTTCTTTCAATAATTATTCCAAATAAACAGCTTTCAAACATATATTTGACTTGATCTAACAATCAAAAACATCATACACATCTACTGTTGCAAAAAGCTTGTAGCCATTGAAAGAAAGATTACTATGTGAACAATATGTTTATCTGGCCGCGGCTGGATAATAGGCATAAGATGATTGTACCAACCTGGTTTGGATTAAGTATTGGGCAAGACCAATCATTTCAGGAGAGCCACTAATAGTTACTTTTCTGTCAGCAGTACCATCTTCAGCATTAGATATTTTAATTGTAGCACCTGATAATTGTCTGTGAGAAGAAAGGAAGATATTTTAGCACTGTGATCACAATTATTTGGAATGGTCAAAAATGAAAATCTATATGTTCTTTGCAAATAAGAATGCTACAAATTGTATTTTCGACCATGCTTCAATATAAAATGATAGAAACCCTCCTTACAATCCCATCAAGACCAGGCATTCTGAATTTAAAACTTTTTGGATTCACATGGATTACTAGAAATAGTTGACTCATAAAAAGAGATAGGATATGTAATTTAATGGTTTGCTCCTACTACACACCATCATAATGCTGCTTTAAGATTTGAATGTTGCAGATTAGAACTTCAGCTACTACTTCTGGTGATGATGCCTCCAAAGACCTTCATAGAAAGGCATTAGATAATAAGCTGATTCTTGGATGAAAACAACTTCCTTTAAATTTTATATCAAATAGCTTATCCTTATTGATGCCTCTGGAATAAAGTTACCTTTAAAAAAAAAATTACCTAATCTCATTAATTTTCTGACCACCCCTACCAATTATACAACCAATTAAATCATTAGGGACATTCATTTCATGTGTCTGTGCACCATTAGCTATAGATATACTTCCAGGAGCAGTGGCAGCAGGGTTATTTGGTCTGGCAATTTGATATGTTAAGCCTGCAATAAATACAATCAATAGCTGAAAATGTGTCAATTAGGTTTTCGTCAAAGGTATACTACCTCTTAGAATGAACATAACTATCAATCACTTGTCATTTTATGGATAACTACTAAGTTTTATTGATTTATTGGACTGTACATTGATTCTGTTGTTTATTCATGACACCAGGTATGTCTGTTGAATATATACTCTTATTGCTCCAAGTCCAAATTCACATTCAGTGTAAGGTAGTGTTCCTTTAATGGCATTTTATAAATATATATGAATATCCAATGGAAATGAGAGATCCTTAAGTCCTTAGTCCAATCTTTCTTAGAATCTTTCTGCGGAACAAGAAACTTTTTCATTCCCTTGGTCATCTAGATAAAAGGTAATATAAAAAATTGTTGAACTTACCATTTTGATACATACCATACGATGGCCGCGATAAATCGCCATTTAATGAAATACAACCACCTGGTAAGACTGTCTGAGCTGTTGGAATAATTGGTACTGCATGAGGCATGGCCGCCGTCATGTGATGTGGTACTTTATTCATCTAAATAAAGAAAAAGGCTGTGATATATCCTATATATTTTTAGTATATTATACTATAATACCAATCACATATTTTTCATATTACGCAATGTTAAGTCCTCAACAAAACTGATAAATAATGTAACTGTAGTCTGAGTAAAAACTTAGTTATCTCCCTTCAAATGGTTGACAAAATTACACATTTTCCAATGGCAGCATTGTGAAACAGAACAAATCATTGTAGGTACAAGTTGTAGTCACGAATCAAATGATAAAAAAAACCATACCTCATGATGATTCTGTACTGGTACTTGTCCTGGTTG
Organism: Lottia gigantea; assembly: GCF_000327385.1. NCBI lineage: Eukaryota > Metazoa > Mollusca > Gastropoda > Lottiidae > Lottia > Lottia gigantea. The sequence goes on from NW_008710245.1 coordinate 1,213,936, forward strand.
CATCGCATAAGCTTGACCACCAGCGAAGATAACTTGTGGAGAGACTACGGGTTTTGGACGGTAGGGGATATTGGCACCCTTAGGAGGGGACTGGAGAAAAGGAATGAAGAAGGTATATTAAGAGGGTAAAAAAGAGGTGAGAAAGAAGCTATTAAAAGCCAGATCAGCGATGCTGAGAAGAGCCCAAGGTCAGATGGCTGAAAGTACAAGTAGAATGAATTCTGCGTCATACAGTGCCTATTGTAATTCACTCCACCTTCCTCCACAATTTCCCTGCTAATTTGAGGGCTGGACTTTTTAGATCAATTGTCATTGAGCTCTTATTTAATTTCATGGGACAATCCTTAGAAATTCATGGACCACCTGTAGCTACCATCACTCTTGGTTCAACTCTCAACATTTTCTTGCAAAAGCAAATACAGTTTTTGATATGCGTTTTTGCAAAGAATCTAAAAGAGTGTCCAAAGAAGTGGTTACTGGTAATCGTCACGGTTGTTTTTTTGAGCATGAGGATAAGCAAGTTGAACCCTTCATGATGAAGGAACTACAGATGTGTCAACAGAATCCAAATAGGACACAAGAAATAGCACTTTTAAAAAAATTTTGAGAAATGAATTTCACGCCAACAAAAAATATTGCAGATTATCTCGATTTTGACCAATTAAATCTGCTGAGTGAATTACTCCTTTCAAACACTTAGGATAAAAAACAATCATGAGAAATATTTCCCAGAAGAAACACAACTATTGCCGCATAACAATTGCATGATACTTGTCATTTATTAACCAAACACTTTCACCAAGGGAGATAAATCAATAACGATATTAAATAAATTGAAATCACAACTTGAATATAATGTTTTTCTCGATTGTTTTTGACATTGACAGTAAAATGCACTAAACTGTCATTAGAATTGTGAAATACTAAGATTCGTGATCAAAAATCAATAAGAGGGTTGTTGAATTTTCAATGATTTAGTATATTGATAATTGTGATTTCGTGATAAAAAACATCCAGTGATGCAATTACGGCTTACAATCATATATGATCATTTTCTCGAATTTCAAGAGATGTATTTAACTGTACCCAAAGACATGGTTTTTAATAAGCCTCATTATAGACTTAATTGGTCAAAATGCGATAAACATCCTGCATAGACATTAGCCTATCATAATCATAAACTTATTATTTTTGTTACGTAAACCAATGAACCAATCAGGATTCTAAAACTGTATTCAGACCACAATACTGACAAACTTTTTTTTATGAAAATTTCTATATTTCTTTTTTTACGATCAGCAGGCCATTAAAATTCAAATTTCAGCTAATCTCTTTCAGAAAATGTCAATTATCATGGAATTTTCAATTACTATTTTCTAGATGTGAATTTGTGATCACCATTAAATTCAATCAAAAAGAGCCAATAAAATTCATGTTTCAAAAATATCAAGAAATGTCGAGAACCAACAAAATGATTTAAATTTGTTTAATCAACATGAGAAATGACAACAATCCCAAAGTAGATGTTGGTATCCAATCCCAAAGTAGCAAGATGATTGTTTAGCTATTACGTGTCATTATTCTTAATTCCAAGCAAATAAGAAATACAATGATGCCACAACAAATGCTTTTGTGAGTTAACTCTCAATTCTCCAAAAAATTCTCAAAAATATCTGTGATACTATTATCAGGTTTTTGTGATCTGACTACAGTGTTTGTGATAATGATAATGAATAATTATGATATTTACCTCTAACATGATTCCACAAATATTTCGTATACATTGTGTGATGGCATCAGCTGTACCAGATAACGTGACAGCTCTTTCTGTTGAATTTGGTAACATTTCACTAGCTACTTGTATTGAAGCACCCGTAGACTGTAAGAGATAAAAAATAGCATGGTTAGTTGATATTTATCACTAGATGACTTTTGGACATTTTCTGTGACATATATTAATTGAATATTTTTAAATGACACTTTTTCCAGTTTAACTCTTGCAAAATCTCTCTAGAAATTAATTTTGGCAAATAAAATTTGATTATATGTATAATAGAGCGTATATGCACCTATTGAAACCTTTATATATCCTTATGTCTGACTATTTCTTGAGGTTTTCCCCACTAATGCTTCTTTTTAATATGTTCATCCCATGCTATCAACTCTTGTTTTGAAACGGAGACAAACTAAATGAATGTTTAAATTTCCGATTATCCGATCTCATATATCTTGTTATGTTTTGTTCTTTCCTTAATCCCCTATTATCCTTAGTTAGTATATCTGATATCTGATGATGATACGTGTAACTTGTGTTGAAACGTTATGTACCCATGTATTAAAGAAGTGTGTGTATCACATATTTATTGTCTTGTGTTATATATGTGCTCCTCGCTTCTAAATGTCGTTCAAATCTTATAGTATGAGGAAAGAACCTTAATGAACAGAAATATGCTCTAACAATAAGTATTATTCTACAATAAAGAGACGCTTAATTTTTAGAGTACCTTAATTATGAAACTATCCAAACCCAAGATTGATTGAAGTTTAACACAGACAAAACCAAGATTTTTCATTTCATTTATCATTTACATTATTTCATCTATCTATTAATACACATTTCAAATTTTTTGATACAAAATATGATAGGTATAAGTATCCAAAATCTTCAGAAAAGGAGTACATAATTGCGTCATAATAAAGAAAATAATAAATTACTAAGAAATATTACCACTGAAAATTTGTAATGGAATTATCATCTCAAAGACGATATGCAGTGATAACTTACAATTAAAATATAAGAAATGAAGTCTTTTAACTTTAGAGGCACAATAAGTTGAAAAAACAACACAAATTCTTTAATAAAAATATTATATGTATTAATATAAAAATCTTAAGCAAGGGAGTATATAATTGATTCATAATTGAAAAAAAAAACAACGAAGTCACAAAGTTTGAAATTATTAAGAAAATTACCACTTAAAAATTGAAATGGAATTATCAATATGCAGTGATAAGTTACAATTAATTTATCATAAGTGAAGTCTTCTAAGAGGCAACAAATTCTTTGTTTTTTTATTTTGTAAAATAATGAAATTGAAAGTGCCACTTATAAAATAAATGCTTCAAGATACAACACACAATTTGAACTTGATTTTGCTCTTTTGTTATTCATAAAAATTGTAATTCTACTTAAATCTAGTATTTTATGACGTCACTATCACAAAAGCTGCTAATAATATATAACAACCTTGGCGATAGTTGGAATTACAAGAACCATGAAGTCAAACTGAAAATTTGAAACGTGCAAATTGATGCTTTACTTATGTCCCCTATACACATACAAACTTGTGTAAAAAAAACTTTTCACAATCCTTTTAAATTGGAGCAAATACTACAAGCTGCTAGTCAAAGATCCCTCTACAGCTGGAAATTGAAAAAGAGTAGGCACAAGCTGCAGTTTTGGCAAAATTTCCCTTGCTGAATGCTGTTTTTCAATAATAGGAAATACTATTTTATTTCTGTTTCCAAATTTCCATATTGCAAAGAGATCATTTTTTTTTTTATTGTGATCCAGGTTTGTATAGTTGCAATACAATAGATCAAGCAGATTTTAGCATGAATATCTGAAGTTGTATTCAACATAAAAATTCAAATTTACTTTCCAATTGAAATTTGATGCAAATGTCAAATCTATTGTATGTGAAAACAAGTCGTTTTCTACCTTTCTGATTAGAGAGCAACTGTACAAATAAAAGGAAGCTATTTGCATCACAGACTACTCTACATAACAAACAAACTATTATATAATGACAATGGCCCTGTTTCCATCCGTTACCAGTCTATCAAAGCATATGTTTCTACCTCAACATTCACTTTTGACATTTACTGATCATAAATAAGACTGAGTGGAACAAATTTGCCTAAATTCTAGTCTGTAGTGACCTGATAATAGTCCCTGTTGAATGCTCAGTACAGGTAGGTAAAGGTTAGAAGGTATGTAGAAAATAGAGTAATGTGTAAAAAAATAGCCTTCAAAAGTGCAGAGCATTGCAATGGAGTTTTATCTCCTAATTTTCTGCACCTGTTTGGACTTCATCCTAAACCTATTCCCTCCAGTGTGCGATTAGGAAAATATTGGTAGGACAGCATTCAATGTTGAATCTTTTTGATTTCTAACTGTTTGGGGATCTTTAACATGCACAACTTGCAGCATATGGGCCTTGGTTTCTGGTCCCATCAAACAACTAGATGCTTTTTACAGGTCAGCCCCGTAGACCTGCATCACTGAGACGGGGGAAATGCAAAGCATTAAGGAGAAATCCCTCCCTGTAGAAAATAAATAATTTCAACAGTCAAAAGAGAACTATCAAAGAAAAGGATCACATTTGGCATTTTGATTCCTTCAAGCAAAGTTTTGAAAATGGCAAATTTTGACCCTTGGTAAACCAGAATTGACATGTTTTCTGCATTAGGCTGCTCATTTCTACTGAAATCATCCATAGTACTACTTCTACAGAGAAGGTAAGCTAATTGAAATTTAATGTATAAATCATTTTCTTTTAGCATTTTGGCCTGTAAAGATACACACCTAGTAATTATTACATGATTGCTGCAATATCCATCTTAACATTTTAGCAGAAGGTAAAACAAGCGGGAGTTTTCTCAAGAATGTATTTACAAAAATCCTGCAAGTCAAATTGATTTGGCGCCAACAACACTCAAAGAGTACAACTAACGTAAGAGTGAAACAATATCTAAATCCTATTTTTCTTGCCTTCACCCTTGGCTGACAAAAACTAGCTTGCAGACGACATTTTTGTTGTAGGTATGTTGGTGAAATTGATAATATGTATGTTAGGAAGATAAAAATGACAGAACAGAACAATTATATTCATGTTTTCTCAAGATTTATGGTAAGATGGTGGAACATTTAACATCCACTCTAAGATGCATGGCAGAAACAATTTGCTATACAAGAGAAATTTTATCTGAATTAGCATTCCTCTTTTAAACAAATACTACAATTTCAACTTGAATAACTCATGAATGAAATGCAGTTTAACATCCTAGGACAACAGACAATAAGACTGGGATTAATGAAAGAAGTTAAAAGTTTTTGATCCCCTCCAAATTAGCTTATCAATATTCTTTGTTATGAAAAACAATGAGTCTCAATTGCTCTATCTTCTGCTTTAACCATTTTTTTACCTTACTGTTTAATACTTGTCCACTTAAGGGTAAAATCCTCCTGAGAAGAATGTAGATCCTCAAAAATATATCTGAGTATAGTCTTCAAGTTTTATATCAGATGTTTTTCTTTCTTAGAAAAAAGAATCTGAAGCTATGTCAATTTTTATGAAACAGTTTCCGAAAGAGTTTTATTTCCAAAAATCTACCAATAATGTCTTAACCTATTCTGAGAATGAGATTGTACACTGGACCTTCAGATTAACAAGCAAGTATCTGTCTCACTGAACCACTTTGGGTTCATGCAGGTCTTCAAAAGCATGTGTTGTCAGTATGAGATGAGCTTTTGTTAAAAGGGTTTTTTTTTAATGCTCTCCTAAGTGAACACAAGGTTCAGGCTCTTGAGAAAGTATAAACTATCTTGAAATCCTGTAAATCTCAGACTTCCAAAGTCTTTGCACAAAGATTAAAAATTTTGTAAATATATTGATGGACTGACCTCTCTGATTTCCTTGATTTTACTACCACCTTTACCAATTAAAGAACCACACTGACTGGCCGGTACTACTAATCGTAACGTGACAGGAGGTTTAGGCACAGTTGGTGTATTCTGTAAATCCTGAAATATCAACCACAAATTTTAAGCTATGTTCCACATTCAACAGAAAACAGATCGAATTGAGATTAATGTGCTACTGACTGTTTTGAAAATTAAGCTCTTGTATCAAACAGTTCGTAATTTCAGTTTTCCAGAATCTTCTGTATTTTAATATACCAAGATATATCGCCTGTGCTTTTTCAGCTCTTGAAGTTCAATGGGTGATACAAATGAGAAGAAGTTTCCACAACAGAAGAGCTAACATGGCAAGACAAATATTGCTTTGATTTGATGTTTAGGAGCCTATTGTGTGCACATCATCAATACAATCAAAATGTCGATTGCCAAAATCAATGCTTCAGAGAATCAACAAGGCATTGCTACTTCCCCTCCTTAACTTAAAAGCACAAGACCTTTACAATAGGATGTCCCAAAATCATGAAATTTGTAGGTTCACAATTCTGCCATTCTTCAGAATAGCCCTATAGATGACATGGTCATAGTCTTACCTCTTCGAATTTTTTGGATATCATTGTAAAAGCTTTATGGATATTTTCTGTTGAGCCGGTAGTAGTAACAATTCTTTCTGGGCAGGAACCATCTGATATGTTGATTTTGGCACCACTCTGAAAATAATCAAACCTCTGGTTAGAATCTGATACTGCAAATCATGGAATTTTAGCGTCAATATATTTTTGTAATAGTCTATCTAAACTCTAATCGACTTTTTCAAAAATTTTATAATGAATACAAAAAAGTAGAATGTCATTTTGGATTGATGCCTCTGATGAACAATACTTCTACAAGCTGAACTCGAAAACTGAATACATCAAAATTTCTGCCAACATCAAATTTTGAAATATTAAACTCTACAAAATCAATTGAGTACATCATTTACTTTTTTTGCTTTGGTTACATTTTCAGTGCCTATTTTGCTACCCATAATTTACCTGATTATTACCCTGTAAAAAATTTCAAATATATTTACCTCTTCCCTGAATTTCTTTATATTATCACCTTTCTGAAAAAAAGATAAACAAACAAAATTTAAATGTAAAGTAAACTTGTTTTTCAAAATCCAAGGTGACTTTAATTTTCCAGCCCACAAAAAATCCCAAGATTAAAATGTGGTTAATTGAATTAATTTGTAGTTAAGTGTGTGCCAAAGGCTTTTGCAAGTGAAATTCCTTGATTGAAATGAAAAGATAGGACTCAAACTGTTGTCTACACAAAATTTCCCTCATTATACACAGCATGCCAAGCCTCAAAAATAAAATCGGGACTAGAAAATGGTAGGATGTAAAACTCTTATTTCATTTCATTTGTGATATTATTAGATTATAGACTATTCTTATGCTAGTTATACAATATATGTCTCTGTGATTTCACATAACATTCCATAAGACATTTCTGCCATTGTGATAAATCAAATCTTTAAAGTTCGATAATTATTTTGAGTTCTACCAGTCTCCAACTGTCAGGCATGAGACCTCCAGAATTAATAACGATGCCAATAAGAAACATGGTTCTTATACTCGCCATCCTCTTAAAGCTTTCAAGACCAGCAAATCATTACAAAGATTCAATAAATTCAAAGCCTGAAATCATTTAACACATTCTGACCTGCTAAATTACCTTCTGAACACATACAAAGATGAAGGAAAGGCTAAGAATAGTCTAAAAGCACTTAATGGTTGATTACTTTTTATTTCACTTAATTTCTTCTGATCTCAAAACACAGGGAATGAGTATGGTATCAAAATAAAGATTTCAGTGCATAGCCAAGGACATATAGGTAAAGAAGCACGTTCTGTTTAATGGAGCAACAAAAATAAATGGAATATTGCAGACCTATATCGTGTTCATTAAAAGTCACTTAAAATACCCATACTAGACAACAAAACCGTGTTCAATATGAAACATAGGCTATTTGGACACATTTAATAATTACCTCTAACATAAAAACTAAAGGGTGTAACCAAGTCAAATTCATATCTTTTATACCAGATGCAAATGAACACAATAAACTGGGTGGTTATTACCCATTAAAGTTACAAAGTTAAGCAATTAATATTCTCCTTTATAAGTTATCACAGCAGATGAACAAGAATTATCTAATTGCATATTTAGCAACACTTAAATCAATTTAATTAGCAATTGGCCAAATCGAACTACATCAGCATTTTAATCGCTCAAAACGGACGTTAAAAATCAGATATTACAGGATTTAAATTGATAATTTTTTGTTGTTGGTAAAATGAATATTTCAAATGAACTGTCAAGCACAGTGTTAACTTCGACCCGTTTTTAATCCAAGTGAAACCAAGAACTGACAGTAACGGAAATTTAATCTTATAAAAAAGATGGTTTATGCCAGATTAAGCATGCTTCAAATCTAACAGAAATGACTTGACGGAAAGTGAGAAAGAAACACAGACATTTAATTATAAAACACTCAGGGTTTCTATCTGTTAACAGTTGGCTTCAGACCAAATGTTTAAGACAGCGTAAAATTGTAATTCTGCCCTGTTACATAATTATAATTAGTCTTTATTAAGTGTAAAACTACTGTTAACGCAAATTTCGATAAACAATACAAATATATCAAACTTTTTTAACGATGAAACATGAAAAGTTACTCTTTATCGGTTGGGGGTAATCATAAAGAGCACCATTTCTAATCAAATCTCAATTATTTCATTAATATAATGAATTTTACATATAAAAAAAACAGCTTTTCACAATTACCCTATTAAAAACAGCTGAATTATTACGTAACCTGCCATAACGAATTAAACACAACATTTTAACGACTCAATGTGTATTATTTTCTCCTCTAAAAATGAAGAGCTACATGTAGTAGAGAGAAATGTGATTATAACTTCATTTTAACACTTCTCTTCATTGTCATTACAGACTGAAATTGGATGCTTTAAATATGTCATTCTCCTCATGCAAATTCATGTATCTGATGTTTTTCTTTTACCCATTGCGTTTGCATTTCATGTCATCACAAGGAAAGTCGTGTGAAGGTCATCTTCAAGATGTAGAAATATTCATAAACAGAATCAGTTCCTTTTTATCTTCTGATTGTGTACTTTTAACCAGTGACATTTCTAAAACTCAACACTAGCAGACGTATAGAAAATCTGGAATTCTGGCAACACCACAGGTATTAGATCATAAGGTATTGACTAAATACTTGATCTTTCACATATAGTAAGTATGTCATAATCTGGAGATTAAACTGATCTGCACATTTCTTCAGGTTGCTAACTTGAGTCTGCTACTCATTGGTGCTGGAATTCTGTCAACACCACAGGGTATTGGATCATAAGGTATTGGCCTTTCACGTATAGTAACTATGTCATAATCATAGAGTTTGAACTGATCTGCACATTTCTTCAGGTTGCTAACTTGTGTCTGCTGATGTTAATCGCTCATTGGTTCAATATAATTCATATTTCTCCCCATATTTTTGGGTCAAGCAGACATCAGAGGTAATACAAGTGGGTTCAGAATATGTATTACAGATCATCAGAAAATACCAATTCAGCACTCTAGGGCTAATTTGATGCAAAACTTGACCTGAACTTTTTTTTTTAATGTTCAAAGGCAGCAAAACCAGATTTTAGTGGAATCTGATTGTTTAACAATTATAATCAAATTTTTTATCAAATCAAGTCTTATGAACAAATGACATCACTCAATGCATAATGTCTGATATTGTGAAATACTCAAAATGCCATCTTCTAACAATCACACAAATCATGTTTTTTTTTAAATTTCTGGAGACACAATCGATAGACAAACTTTGTCAGATGTGTAGCATACAAGTTCTTCAAGTACATACATCAAGTGTTCTCATGATATTTAAGGTTTGGATTAAGCATTAAACTTAATTAATTTGTGTATTCATGCAACTAAAGCATTTTTCCTCTGGTCAATTTTTAGTTCATCTTGTTCCAATTAACTTTTTAATTACTTAACACTTTGATGTTTGCTGGTGAGTTATAAGACCAAAGGTTCTAATTTGCCTTCTGGGCTTAAGTGAACCTTGATGAACTATGTTAGTCAAGTCATATCATCCTTGACCTTATATAGCCTACATCTAACATCATTTTAAATTGCACATTTGCTAAGGGCAGTAGCTCTGTTTGTTTGGTTGCTGAGACCAAAGCAAGGCTGTGGTGAGTTCTAATATCAGTCAGAAGATCTATGTAGCTGAGTCTGCTGTAAATGGGGGTGGCTTACTCTAAGTCGACACAAATCGTCTGTTCTCAGAACAAAATTTTGTAAAATGCTTACAAGCATGCGCTTCTTGAGAGATTGTGCAGGGACGGCTCATTTATAAACAACATTAACCCTTCTGAGAACATTATACTGCTCCTAAAAGTGACCTTCACATTCACCTTCATCTAAAGCAGAACACGTTATAGTGGCCTGGTGTAAAAGGGCCTCAAAGCATCTTCCATGTTATACCAGAGATTAATGAGTTTAAGATAATTGCTATGTGGTTGGTCAAAAAACAAGAAAGAATTTGTGGAGCTACGTTCATCAGTGATGTGCATCTCTCTCTCAAAAATTCTTTAAAAACTCAGTCAGTAGAGTAATAGCAACAGATGGCACGCAGACTATCTATAATTTATACTTTTCTACTCAAAATTAATGACTTTACCAAAAACAAAAGAAACATAATTTGTTTAGAAATTAAACTTTCATATATCATGTGCGTAAGAAACTGTCTGATTTCCCCATCATCATTGGCTGCAAATTGCCAAATTATTATCTTACATAACTTTAAACCAAGTTGAAATAATAACTCAAATTAACATGTAAAAGTACTCTACTGTTTTAACCTCCAGGTATTGAAGAGTTATTCAGGAGAAAATAATTAGGCATGTTTTTAACATTAGGGCGATTTCAAGTCAAAAAAACATTTACGTTACTAATAGTCTTTCATTATCATTAGTCTAGTAACGTTTGGAAAATTACCAAAATAACATTATTTACTATGTGAACTCTCTAAAAGGCATGTTATTTTTTAGTTAGATCAAGGCAATGTATGATGCATGCCCTGTCTTATTCGTAAGACACCTTGTGCATTTTGTAAAATCAGAATTGTCTCCAGCCTTGAGAAAATATCTTTCCTCTGACACCATGGTAGACTACCGATTTGAACATTTTAAAAATTTCAAGAACGAAAAGATATATCCTTAAAATACACCTATCTTGTAGGTCAAGCGCCTTTAAATAAACAACCATTGTGATTACAACTGGTTAGGATTGAACATTACCCAAATAAAACACAGGGTGATTGATGGACATGATAATATGTCAAGATAATGCAAGATACTGTTGACAGGTATCAATATATAGTCAGAAAAATACTGCTCAGTACTTATTACACTCTGCTGTAGCGGCGTTTGATTGGAAACTATCTGCAACTGTGTCTGCAAACTCTCAAACTCATTACTAGTTGGAAATAAACCGCTTTTGCAAAACTCATTTCTGTTTTCAACCTTAACAGAATCGCAAATGTACTTGAAAACTCAATTTAAACTTGAATTGGTGATTAAAACTCACTCCATTTCAATTAAGAATTTATGCAACAAGACTTGATGATGGCATGCTGGGATATCTTTAGATAACGTTAGTATATAGAGTTTCCAATTTTTCAAAATTCAATGCCTCAAAGCTTTAATAAAAACTTGAATTACATACACCAGTACCGTTAGCAAAGCTGTGCAATCATCCCAGATCAGTAGAACAGATTAGCCCATTGGAGTATTTCCACATTGAAAATTTGTGTCGAACTGAAGAAGTACCCAACTTATCCAACCAATGATTAAAATGAAGGACTGAAGAAGTACGCAACTTATCCAACCAATGTTTAAAATGAAGCGCCACATGATTCCAAACAAGACAGATAGAATCTTGATTGCAGAAGACTGACAATTCTGGTAATAAACACCAAGTAGAAATGAAAAATCTTGATAACAAGATTATACCTTCTGCCACAATAAAAAGAACCAGGAATTTGTACTTGAAGTTTCAGTACAAAATAACAAACAGTTGCATTATTTTTTTTGACTTAAGAATTCATAGGAATTCATTTTCTTTTCTGCAGCTAAAAAGAGTATTCACAAAATTTTTTAAAATAATCTGTAGAATTGAGTTATTTTTGGGTTTCACAAATTAAAGTGTGTGTAAAATCATATTTTATGAACTTCTTTTTTTTGGGATTAATTTTGTGTTTTCAAATGAAATCCGTACAAAGTCACAAACCATTTTGTAAAAAGATACAATCCTTATGAATGATGATTAAATGCAAAGCCAAACACTTTTATGGGCTTTATGACAGAAGACTAGGAAGTGAACATATTTTGGAAATTGATAAAGTTTCAACCAGTAAAAACAGTGTCACAAAACCTATAGTCTAGTGTTCAATGGGAGCAAGAATTATCTTACAGATAATATTTAACCTATAACTCATATTTATTTTAACATTAAAAAAAACACATGATATTCAGACAGGTCCCAGGATACAGCAATTCTATCATATCCATTACTTCAAAATTAGGCAGAAAAAATGTTTCCTACGAAAAATACAAAGGTCATGAATCTGCAAAGAATAGTTCAGAATCCAACCTTGCAACCTTTAAGACATTCAATTAACACATCTGCAAAAACTGCCAGCAAAATTTCCAACTGATGAAAGAGTCAATTGTACTTTTCTGCCTTTACATCTGACTTTTCTGATTTTTAAACTAAATGAAATAGACTTTTCATCCTACTTTTTTGCACCTGATTCAGCTAATGAAGACAGTATTTAGGGTGAGCAACACCAAGTAGTGAGCCATGAGGGAAATTAAATGGACACAACAGTAGTCTACGTTTGTTAATTCCCCATTGAACAGGTATAAGGAACATGGCATCAAAATTTCAGTCTCAATTCCCAACAAAGCATCTTGAACAGTCTGTAGCACACAGGGTCTGGGATCTGCTCTAAAGAGAAATATCAAAGGTTAACCTTACCTTTCCTATTATGCTGCCAACTTCCTGAAAAAATAAAGAAAAATTTGTTTAGACATAAATACAAATATTTTCGTGAAAAATTCATCAATATACAATGTGAGAAGAAGTAAAATGGAATGGTGTCATATAAACATACAGATATCTTTTTCATTATAACAGAAATATACCCCAAATGCTAGTATCTTTTATCTTTTGAAGTTCAACTTTTTAACTTAGTCAGTATCTTGTCAAAACAAAGTTGACATTCAAAAGCTCAAGCCATGACATTTGAAATTCATGACCAATTCCAACTTCTGATCCAAGTCTCTGATTTTTAACACTAAGAAATATATCGTTCTATTTTCGTGACCTAGGACCTAACTTTTTATTCTATTCTGTTATCCCTTACACTAAAATATGGAATTACCTACATATTGATTAATTATTAATTAAGTACGCTAGTTTATTTGCTGCTGGCAATGTATTGTCAAAATGTTATTTTGGATTTTGTGTTTTTGTTTTGTAATTTGGATCGTAAATAATTTTTTTAATATTAACACATATATGTCATAAGTTCATTTTCATTCGAATATGGAGGATTTCATTAAGGCACTTAAATTTCTTCATATATCCAACTCATAAAAAGTACATGAACTTTATGAATTTATTCTAATAAAGTTCAAGACATGTCCTATATAATTTACATAATCCTGTCTCATCATGTTAACAGACTTTTTAATAAATAATTGAGAGTAATGTACTCTCACTTCACGATCAACATGAGAAAAATAGGACACAAATACCCTTAGTTAAGCATTTAATAGAAAGCTAATGTGTTCACATGGAAGACTCAATTAAAGGACATGCTTAGAAAATAATTGATTTTTTTGGTTTGCATAGTGCAATCTTTAGTACTTGTTTTGTACATACAAGTCATTTAGTTCAGATTAAGCATCTATTTGCCCCAAAGCAATACAAAAACAACTGCCGAATTCCCTACAGAAAAGCAGTTGAGCTCCATATCTGAGCCCTGATTTGTAGCTGTTAATCACTGTTCAGGGAATAGAAATGAATTAAAATTGGGATATTGCGTGATCACTCATAATGATGTACTGAATATTTAATGCTGCAATTTAACGTCATTCAGTGTTCTTCACATAATAGAGCTCAATGTACATACTCGCTCTGACTGGAAGACAATCAAGATCATGACCAAAATCCAACTTAAAATAAGGCAAAGGTCTTGTTGGATTTAAAATGAATAATTGAAAAAAAAAATCAAAAGAGAGACATTTGCTTCCTTCTTTTTATTTTCTAATTATTTTCAAGAAGTGAAAATAATGTTTTATAATATTTGAACAATTCTTTCAAAGGACATTATTGATTATCAGCAAGATTTCCCTACTTCAAAACTTAACTTCATGCTCCAGTTCTGCTGACAAGGGATATTGATTTGACTTTATTTGCCAGAGATGTTTGACAAGAGCTGAAATTGTTGACCTGAACATTTGTTAAGTAGGACATTTCTAAGAAGTTTTTTTTTTTAATTGGAAACAAAAAACTTAACTTCTGATAATTTGGTAAAATTTTAACTAAGGTACTGTTAGGGGGCACGTCAAACTTCTTTTACAAAATTGCATATAATGGGTAATTTTGCTGTTATTATCGACAAATTTCATAAAAATTGGCACAATCCAAATGAAGATTCTGGAGCATTGTCACAACAGACAAACTAGCGTCTGACAAAAGGTTTGTTTTCAAACCTCAAATCAAGTACACCAGAGAACCTTGACTCAGATTCAGAAGATTAATAATAATTGAAGGAAGTGGAAGGATATTATCAAGGGAAATAAGACATGCCTCATAACAGTAATAATGGCGCATTGATACATAATAACAGACGGCCTCTTCACCTTCCAATCAGGTTCGTCAAACAAGTAGAACTAGATAACGGTTACTTTACAAATTACACAGTAATGTGGAATAAATGAGAGGCTGACAATGTTATGAGTCTGTTTGGCACCTAATCACTTTTCTGGCCCATTAATTTCACTAAGTTATAGTATCTGTTGGTTTAGTAAGAGATAGAATTTAGGTAACAGGTTTTATTAGTAGAAGTTACATTGTAGGTTGTACTTGATTAACTAAATCACTCAAAAAATTATTTTATATATATATATTTTATATATATAATCCAGAGAACCTACATCAAAATATGTTAGTGAAGTTCAATCATTTTACTAAAGGTAAATTAATCAAGTTTGTGATGTTAATAATTACGTCTCTTTTTCAAGGTCAGCAGGACTGAATACTGTTCTAATCCAATTTGTAATTTTTTGTAGAGTGCTTTATGAATTAAACCTAAGTTGTTCTGCATCAATAGCTTAGTGGAATCATAATGAAAATCAGGTACATAGGAATCAAATGTCAGCAAAATCTTTTGAGAAATTCAGTCAACAACTTTCAAAATCCTAAGTAAAAATAGGGTATTTTTTTTATAGGAGATACTCCTTCACTTTAACAGTTATTCTGTGACCTCAACCAGTGCTTTCGTTGAGAATCATCTTAATATATAACACCAAAAGTATTCCTTGAGATTAGAAATTGGTTACATACTGTTCTTATGACAAAATTTACATTGTTACAAGAGACAAAGTACTGAAATACTTAATATCTAATATTAGTCTCCTAAAAAAAATGGTTACTTAAAATAACCAAATGTTCCAACATAAAAATAAAGTTGATGTCTTCATTATATAGAAGGAATAATCAGAAACAGCGGCAAGTTTTTTTCAGAGCCACGCCAGGTGTTCATGTTCCTAATCTAATTTGAATCTTGTGACGCAAGAGGCACTGAACAAATTTTTTTCCATTATGTATCTGAAAAAGAACTTGAATTAATGGGTCATTTATGACATCAAGTACTTAACAAAAACAAATTTCAAAACAAGTGAACATGTTTTCTCTTCTGTACTTAATTTTTTTTTTTACAGTGTTTACGCCATGAGGTAACTATAGCGAATGAACCCCCATTATGAAATTCTTTCAACGGAAAATTGTGTTGATACGTGCTGGTCAAAATAGCGATTGAAGCTCTGTATTGGTCGCTATTGGAAACAGTTGTTTTAAAGTTTACAATTAATTGCCAAAGAACCATTTGTAATTGAAATGATGTTTGCATTAGTGAAATAAATGAAAACCATCTTTCAACATTTAGAAACAAACCCTGGTGTTCTAGTCTACACCTGTTCAACAAAGCTTTATCAAACTAGAAACTGTTTATTATTTAATTTACTCAAAGTTTATTTGAAAAATTTATGTTCAAGAGTAGGCCTGTGCTGAAAATAGTTTTGCTTATCATAAGCATAATTCTAACGCTAAGGGTTTTGATTTCATTTTAAGTTCATACAAAAAACTTGGAAGTTTTCTAAGCATTTCTTGTATGTTTTAAAGAATTCCCAATTATTGAATAACTTTTGAGAGAATTTGGGAAAATTTAAAAAATTAAATATCATTTATTATACATCAAAGCTATCAAAAATGAAAAAAAAAAAATATTTTAAATTTTTTGGACAATCCAGCTTTAAAGATAAGCATAATGCATGTCTTCAGCAGTAACATTCTATTATGAAATTTGATAAACAGTTCAAGGCAAATGCACTTGATTTCATTCTTCAACTAATACTCCAACTACACAACTTTAATGATAAAGAAAGACAGCAAGATAATAAAAGTGTAAATAGAATAGAATGTGGGGTTCTAAAAGTAATCTTTAGAAATATCAGTAATGTTTACTTAGTAATTAACTAATTGTTTTTACATAAATCAATTTAAGTCATAAGCCAGTCAAGTTTTTATACCAAGTGGAGAAACAATACAAGCAGAAATGATTATCAGTTGATCATAGAAAACATGGAGATAGGGAATTCTTCAATCAGATCAGAAATAAATTTGAAATATCTCGGGAGTAGCAGACGACTATAGTATATCCAATTAAAACGTCTGCCTCTAATTTATGGAGAGAATTTATCGCATCTCTGTAGACAGTGAAAATCAAATATGGAAACAAAATGTATATTTTAGAAGTATTTAGCTTTGATTCATTGGACAAAGGTCAAGTTCGGGATAAAATGACTTCTGATTTCATGGGGCTGCACTGATTCGAAACATAACTAAGACAACTGCATTACTTGCTGACAATCAAATTACCCAGTAACAACATTTCAAACTTTGTGAACTCTCCGAAAGAGTGGCAGTACGTGTTACAGAAACAAATTGGTCCCTGCTTCACCAGTGACTTGACACATTTGAGCTCCTAATGTAGTGTTAATTTCTGCTCATGGGTTTCTAGATTATTGTATTGGTCTGAAGCACTAGAATTGTCATTGACAACCAAGAATAGAATGTAACATCAAAGAATGTAAGGTTATGATATAAGAGAAAGGAAAAAGTAGCAGTGTAATGTAACATCACAAAATGAAACAAAAAGAAATCAAAGAAAACAGAATAATGCAATCTTAGTGAAGAATTAAGTCTTTGTCATCAATAATTGTTAAAAAAAAGGTTTCTTTTACTTAATTAATCTGAAGAGATTCCAAGAAAAACAGTTTATAGCCTGCAAGAAGGTGAAATCTTTATCCTTCCATCAGATTTTGCCCAAAGAAATCAGCTATTAAAGAGCAAAGATAGTGGCTAAAAGGCAAATTGAAAATGTCATCATGAATGCTTGTAGTCTTCCCTACAGACTTGATGGATACACTCTTGTTAAAATGTGTTAATTAGTGGCAAAGCCTGGGTTAAAAAATTCTGCGGCAAGAATTAACCAGGGAATAGGACGGTTTCTTCAGTCTTGGTCAGATAATCAACAAGTCTTAATTTTCTTGTGGCAGGCAGTGGACTATAACTAGCACTGATAATGATGTTCAAATTAGATCTAGGTGCTCATTATTCAGTAGCTACAAGACACGAACCGCCAGGCAGTTTGACTGAAGAGTTATTAGGGATTCAAAATTGGCGCCAGGTCCAAATAACTGCAGGCAATGTTGACCAGGAATAAATGAGAATTCGAGGACAAGATACCTAATTTAGATCCTGATTGCCCAATTTGTCGAGCAATACGTTGGTGATATTCTCATTAGAAAATAAAAGCTGCCATGTTTGTACACCATCATGATCATTTGACATTTTCAAACTCCTTGCAATTTTTTCCTTCCATAAACATGAAATTTCCGTTTAAATCTCAGTTTTGAGGTCTGTAAAATTCTGCGAGAATTCCATGTTGATGCTTCCAGAAAATGCTGCTGGATGGAAGATTTTTTAATAAGAAGTTTGAAGAGCACTTGAGAAATGATTAGAGACAGGCAATGAGAGATAAAATGAAAAGTAAAACGAAGGAAGAAAGCTGTAAAATGACGAAGAAAAAAAGCATTATTCTCTCCAAAGATTCTCTCTAAAGTTTTCCTTTTTATCGATAAATTACCATTGAATATCTGAAAGATTTCAGAATTTTGAAATCCACTTAACTCCTCCATCAAATGTCGAGCTAAATGCCTGTCAAATAATCAATTTGCAATAAACCACCATATTTCAACTTATAATAGATGATTGTTGGTTAGAAGGTTAAGGATTTTAATTTATATGAAAAATATTGTCGACCGTCTATGACCATGAAGTATGATTTGAGTGCTTGTTTTTATTTCGATTCATGCGATTTTGATTATTTTTCTCATTTTATTTTGATGTCAATTTAGACATTAAGACTTGTGTGATTTAGATTTTGATTTTTAATTTTGTCTTATTTTCAACACGATTTAGATTGTCAATTTTGTCTTACTTTCAACATGATTTAGATTGTCAATTTAGCCCCACCTTTTAATATGTTGTAGATGTTTATTGTCAATTTTGTCTTACTTTCAATATGATTTAGATAGTCAATTTTGTCTTACTTTCAATATGATTTAGATTGTCAATTTTGTGTTTCTTTCAATATAATTTAGATTGTCAATTTTGTCTAACTTTCAACATGATTTAGATTGTCAATTTTGTCTTACTTTCAATATGATATGATTTAGATTGTCAATTTTGTCTTACTTTCAATATGATTTAGATTGTCAATTTTGTCTTACTTTCAATATAATTTAGATTGTCAATTTTGTCTTACTTTATATATATCATTTAGATTGTCAATTTTGTCTTGCTTTCGATATGATTAAGATTGTCAATTTTGACTTACTTTCAATATGATTTAGATTGTCAATTTTGTCTTACTTTCAATATGATATGATTTAGATTGTCAATTTTGTCTTACTTTCAACATGATTTAGATTGTTGATTTTGTCTTACTTTCAATATGATTTAGATTGTCAATTTTGTCTTACTTTATATATAGATGTAGATTTTTGTTGGCATTGAAAATTATGAGTTAAAATAATTTCTAACCAAGATTTCGTGTTAATGCTTTTGAAAAAGAAAAAGAAATTTTGTTTTCCTTGTTTGCCAAAGTAAAACAAATCTTTTGGAAAAAAAAAACTTTTCTTTCTGAACTTATTTAAGAGGACCTAATTTGATGACCTTTTCAAAAATGTCAGCGTTTTAATGCATCATTAAAATTGAAATCGAGGAATTTATCGGTACCACTTTACACATGAAATTAAGATTTACATTTTGTTTCAGTGAATAAAAGAGTAAAACAAAGCACTTTTGGCGTTAAAGATGAAAAGCGATTATATTGATAGATATATAAAAGCCATTGAAGTTAGTTGACATGATATCTCAATCAGTAAATTATATACATAACAATAGGTCGAAAAAAACTGTTCTTTTATATCATTGATTAAGCAATTTCTACCAATTAACTAATTACCATCAACAATTGAAAAGTAGTCAAGCTTTTCATTCCAATATTTACCAATCTGACTAGTTGAACACTGTTAACACGATACTCTAGTATCGGTACCTTTAACAGCAATCGAGAAAAAAACCTGATTGATTTTGAATCTGTTTCTGATTACTTTAAAGAAAATATTAAATAATATTTAACTGAGTAGTTTTTTGTTAAAGGTTTTTCATTGATCAATAACAATGCTATAGTCAGTTGATTTTTTTGTTCTATTAAATATATTTATATAGAAGGAATGGATGATCGATTTCTTTTTAATTTCACTTAAAGCTATTGACATAAATAACTTTAAAAATAAATCATTTTTTTAAGGCTTATTTGCACAGAAATATCATTATTAAGCAAAAATTCAGATTTTCCACTTTTTCAAAATGTTCAATGCATGTTCCAATTTGGTATTTTTAATGTTATTTTTTGCCCTGATATAAATCATTGCAAACACTGACTTAGTACATTTGACTCTGATATATATTCCAAATAAATAAAACAATAGCTATCTCAAATAAGGTTTTGCAATGGTACAATCTGTGCCTAGGTTAATATTAATTAAATACTTGTTTATGCCAAAAAACTCTTCCACAGTATTGTATGTAATATAATCACGTTTATTTTCACGTGCAATGAATCAATAATCAGAAATAGCCACTGCACTTGTCAAAGTCATTGCATAAACTTGCAGGGATAAGAAAAAGTGATGAAAAAAATCTTAACGAAAAAATGTCCAAGTTAAAACAATTTAAAACTTATTTCCGACAAGCCACAGTAATTATCCTTTCAGTATATTAGAAATAACAGGCAGATAATTCAGGGTTAAAAAAAAATATAACATCATTTGACGGAATTAATGTTGGGGAAAAACAAGAACGCGCTTTAAAAAACTTCTATTCTATCTGATTATCTAAGTAATGGGCTTTGCGAATGTCATTAGAACAACTTTGTCCATAAATAGCTGAAGAATTAATGGATAAAAAATAATTACGTTTTCTGAGAAAAAAAAGGCCAATGTACGCCATAATTGAGTAATATTAACTTCAGCAACCTTTATTTACAGGTAGATTCTGAAGTGATAATTCCATAATGAGACAATTTAGAGTCCAAAAATCAATAAGCGTTGATGCGTAAGTAATCTCTTATTAAACCG
The DNA here is from genome assembly GCF_000327385.1 of Lottia gigantea. Classification (NCBI taxonomy): domain Eukaryota; kingdom Metazoa; phylum Mollusca; class Gastropoda; family Lottiidae; genus Lottia; species Lottia gigantea. The sequence goes on from NW_008710245.1 coordinate 1,234,777, forward strand.
AAAAATTGATTTTAACACAAAGCTAAAACACACACACACACCATACAATGCGTTTCATCTCTTTCCATACATCAAAGAGTATCGGAGCAGACGCGAGTTCCAGCAAGAAGTTAATCAAGAAGAAAAGTAAATGAGACTTTATCACCTTCTTCACTAGAGAACTGTTTGTTGATGGACTGTCAATCTTAATCATTTTTCTAGCCTGTGGTTTTCAATACAACACCTTTCTTAACTCCTTGTTGAAGAGTTAGATTTTGCATTTGTGTGCTATAATATTGAATTCAAACCTTTTTAACTTATTCTTTATTAATGCATTCTAGAGCACATTGGACATTATTTCAATCCTCTGGTTTTCACTATTTTAATGTTACTTTTGCCTGTGAGTTTAAAATTTGGCCAACTTCATTTTGTTGATCATTTGGAGAGTGCACTAACACAATAGAGCATGCCAACTCTACCCAATGCCCTTCTTGGACTAAGTTTGTCAACTCCGCATCCCTTGCAGAGAATCTACAAAGCTTTCTTATATTTATATTCCATATTTTAATTTAGACAAAAATTCTAAATTAACAAATTCCTTAAGGTACCTCACACCATAGTGATTACCAGTTGTGTATGGTTGCAAATAACTCACAACTCAGTAGCATGAGAGTTGCTTAAGACACTTATAAACGCTATTCTTATTCACAACCATACAGACTGGTGATCGCTATGGTGTTAAGGCACATTAAGATAACTATAAAGCAAGTGTGTCCAGTTAGTCTCTAATCGAACTAATTAAACAAGTCAATACAGTCATGTAACCTAATGTAAAAACAAATTAATAAACAAAGCTTACATTAACACCTAGATTAAAATGTTATCTTATATAACTTAGACAGGTGTAAATAGGTGTAAACACAATCAGATACAGGTGGTAACCATCTTCACCAAATTATACTTCATTTACTTTGTCAACATGTACTTTATAAGTAATTATTGCTGATGTTTGCCTACCATAATAATCAAATTGTTAAAACAAGTTCACAGAAACATTTAGTACATAGTAACAAAATGTCTTTTTACTTTCTCTATACATATTTCGAAGTTTAGCATGAAACTTATTTTGAAGGAATTGTACAGCAGCTTTGACAGTGCTTTACTTGTTTAGGTATCTTACTCAAAATAAACATTTTTTTTGTCCCATGAGTATTTCTCAAGAACCTAGAAATTATGATTGGGGTAAATGAAATTATATGTATGTTTATATAACCATTCATTTTGAAACACTGGTTTTTAAAACTTTTTTGACTCAATTTTTCCATCTTTTGTTATACACTTTGAATTTGTTCTTATAACATAATCTTGACTTAACTTGGATATTTAGACAATACTCAAAGACAACGGTGCACATTTTAACATTACTAAAAATTATGCACAAATTTCATATTCGGCTACTAGATTTGTTGCGTTCATATTCACTGGCACAACCCTTATAAAAACCTTGATAACTAAAAACAAGACTAGATATAAAGATAATAGACTTACTTTTCCCTGCATTATCATTCTAATGGTAAGAATAGTGGACGAACTGCTATCGTTTTGCACCATTTTGGTCTCTGTTGCCATGACAAGTCAAAATAAAACTAAATAAAATCGGCTGCAGTCTTCTCAGGCTGCACTAGGTTTCAATCTGAAATGAATAAAAAGGAGAAAAATATAGAGATGTGGCTAAAAACACCTTGAAAAGAGTGAAATATCGCCTAATCTAAATTAAAGTTAATTGAAAATACTACTAGGTTCAAATTTCATCAAGAAAACAATTACAAGCAATACTTGTCTTTAAGAATGTCAGGAACTCTCTGAGGAACAAAAAATAATCTACTTGCGACAATATCAAAGCTTCTATTCACTTGACAAGACCATCCATCACTGTGTTCAATACCAACTCTTTCTTAAATCTAGTCCCAGTATATAGTGAGAGAGAATTAATGCCCGTTAACATTATCGCTATCCTGATCAATATACCTCGACTAAACTTATCAACCTGTCGTCACTATCAACACCAGACAGATTTGCATAACAAACGTAATGGCTCAATTTAAAGCGAAAATCAATGAAAAATAGAGTCAAGTGAAGGAGACTTATAGACTGGTATCAAGTGACTTTATAGTTTAATAATAAGTTAATGATTTCTTGATAGAGCTATATTTTTAAAAATAATTCCGATCTTAATTGTGATTATTTTATTTACTTTGCATATTTTTCTGCCTTTCTTATAAAAAGACTTAATTTCAGAATTTATGGCTGCATAATGTGTATTTTATGCCAAACACAATTTTAACCATGTTCAATAAAATTTTGGTAGTAGATTTAAAACTTTGCAAGCTTGGTATCCAACTACCAAAAACATTTTCGATTATTAAATTATTTGACTAACACAAAAAAGCAAATTAGATCAATTCTTTCAAGCATCATTTTAATAGGAACGAAACCAAATAAAAAAAAAATACTACTCCTAAAATTTTATTGAAAAGGTTTAAAACTGCGTTCTTCGGTGTAATATAATGTATAAAATATACATATACAGCTATAAAATATGAAAATAACCTCAGAAAAATCTGTTTCAAATTTATAGTTTGAAATTGAATCTCCCTTTTCCTTTTGATTCCTGAAAATACATGCACCCTTGCATCACAAAAAAAATCCAAAATTTCAAATATTCCAATACCAACATACTACTTAATGTCCAAAAGCTTCTTAACCTGGGAAAACTTGTTAAAATCTCAACAAAATTCTTACGATCACCACAGCTATTCTCAAAACTTTCCCAAACCTTCTTAAGACTATGACGAAATGTGATTTCACATTAACTCCATAGTTCAAATTTGCCATGTGACACTAAACTGACAAGATAAGGAGATAGTCTTATCATCTAATTACTGATAGAGCCAGTTTCAAGTTGTTAGAGCCCAAATTAAATAATAGGTATCAAAAGCTATCTTATCATAAAAATTGATTGGTTAGAGATATGGCTTGCTTAACTCCTCTTTTTACACCAATAAATAACCAGTAATGTTCTAAGGAGAGTTCAAAACATAAAACACTCATAAAAGACAGGAGTCTGGTATGGAATCAGCTATTATCAGACTTGACTATACTTTATTGTCACTAGGCCAAATTATCTAATATAATGTAATAACATACATGAGAACTACATGCTTCTATCTATGTGAAAGAAAAGTTTTAAGCATGCTAAACTCTTTGATGACAGACTTAAAGCTAGATTGTCAATTATTACAATATTCTACCACTGTACAGTTTTTATCTATCAACATGAAACTTAATTTTAAAAAATTTTAACAAAGTATAGGATACCTGCACAGATTTATCTATGTGAAAGAAAAGTTTTAAGCGTGCTTAACTTTGATGACAGACTTAAAGCTACATTGCCAATTATTAAAACATTGTACCACTGTCAAGATCTTATCTATGTATCTATGATTAAAAAAATTCTTTGACCACAAACATGAATCTGCAAATTTCCATTCCCAAGCATTATACAGTTTTCAGTGTGTTAAAAAACTCTTTGACATGGAAAAAAGCTAAATTGTCATATTACATAAGTCAGATGAAAGCCCATTTCCTTTCTCTACAACATATACGTTTTAAGTGTGCTTAACCCCTTGATGATGGTCATGAAATTATATGAAAATGTACACTGAGAACGGCATTATTTGTTCTTTTGTGTTATAAATGTATTAACTCTTTTACTACTGACATCGAACTAACCTAGCAAGATATGACATCTTCAGCAATGAAGGCAATATTATCAAGAATTTAAGAAGAGATTTAATAGTGCTTAACTATTTGGAAATAAAGCCAAATTATGTAAAATAAAACTATGATCTCTTTGTAGAAAAAATCTAATCTCGATTAATCCTTTTAGAATAGACAATATGAAGCCAAAAGTGTTAGAATCTACAGATTTGTTTTTGTTCTGTTTTTCAGTGTGTCAATCTGATTAAGAAAGATGTAATATTTATACCATATGAATATTTGATAGTTGTATTATATCCGTAGCAGACGGATAATGAAATAATGTGGCGTATTCCAGAAAATATTCTAATGTAATATACTTCTTTCATTACGATCTGACATCCTCTCAAGCTAAATCTAATAGACGTCTCATTGGTTAATAATCGGTTCCAGAAATAAGTCTTGGGAGCGACAAACTTCAGGAAATTTGGTCATCATGGTCGTTAAGATAGTCTATCTGACGAAGGTAATTACGTGTAAATCTTTACAGCACCTTCACAATGGGACAATGGATAATTAATTTTTCCCTGGATTTTCAACAAACGCTACTCAGTTGCCATGACGAAAATGGTTTGCTTAGCTTTCTTCTATGGTCATTTTGATCAAGCGTGATCTACAGGACGGAAATTGTGTACTAAGATCTATCAGTAATGGCTCTCGGATCAATAACATTTCAGGTGTGATTTTCATGCAGACGGCAACTTATTGATTGGTACTTTGTGTTATGATTTTGTTTCTATTCAGACTATTGTAAGCAAGTCAAGGAGTGTTATTATAGTCTAATCTAAAGTTTTAATTACACCAAATATGTCAATATCTAATCAATTAGCTCTCATATTTTCAGACATTCACTTCCAGTGAAAACAGTATGGGGTCTTTATCAAATTTTTCAAAACAATTTTACCATGCAGTGGTTATTTGATAATTTAATTTTAGAGATAAAGGCCTTAATCACAAAAACTTTAGCCAACTTTCTCACAAAGTCCCTATTTTAGGAAACACAGTAATCTAATTGATGAATGAAACTAGAATGCAAAATTAATTCTAATGATGATTTATAAAAAAAAATACTAATGTAACTTTAACTATATAAAATTGAACACAATCCACAGAAGACCCCAAATAAAAGATTTGATCAAAAAAGAGGCATTAACTGAGGAATCTCTGAATTTATCAGCAGTAAATAGATAAAAACATGAGAACTTAATATGTCTTTGTGTACACCTTTCTTGAGCTCTCTTTATATTAAGCCAGGTCTGGCATAAGTTTTATGGCATTAGCTTCCCTCAGGAGTTGTTCATTATAGATAAAGCATGAGCTTTGTCAATGCCTTTAACAAGAAAGTATTAAAAGCTAGAAGAAATTGTAATTTATATAGCTGTTTAATAGAAGCATAAATCAGCTATAAAACATCTAGTCTAAGTTAGTAATCTGGCTAGAAGTATCTTGAGCCGTCATAAAACTACCACTAAATTATCATGCCTAATGACTTTCTACAAAGATACAATGAGACAGGATTGGAAAGCAATATACAGTCCATCGCTTCAAGAATTTTAATTCTCTATTCATTGACATCAATGGCTCTGTAGTAGAGATCACTTTCAGAAATACTTGCAAATGGAACCAAATTTCCTAGGAATTTCCATGAATTTAGTGATGCATATGCAACAATTTTTTGAATGAATATTGGTACAGATTTTAGTCACCAATATGTTGGGATCAATTCTGTATGAAATGATGACATTCTGTGTGTTAAGATTCTACTGCTTTTCTGAACGTGATTTGGTGCAGTGTGCAACAAGGGACATTTTGCAAGAACAGTCTGGTATAGTGTCTCTTCTTAATGCCTTAACACTTTTCCCATGTCAGCTACACCAAACTAAAGGTACTTCACTTCAAGAAAAGAACCAGGACTGGGACCTCACCCGGTTCCTCTTTAATTGCATACTGAACAACTGATGCCAAGGCACTAGTTCACATTCTAATAGAGTTAAAACAGTAATTCTGCTCCAGATGAACACCTGATACCACTCTACAACATTCGACACACTTTTCAAGTCAATTTTTCTATTATTATCAAACACTTAATGTTCTAAATCATTCATTGTAAATTCACAATTTTTACACAAAGAAATGCAAGAAACTCCCAGGAACTCTTAAAAACTTTCTCAGATAAAAAGCCTCCACCATAATGGATGTAGAAAGATTTTGTTAAAAGAAAATTAGTTGAAGGAAGTGAAATGAGTTGAGCTGTCAATTTGCCGGTCTTCAATGTGCTAATAGTTGAAACTTAATCAATTTACTTTGAGTCTATTGCCTTGTAATTGTATTATCATGGTATTGAATAGAGTTTCAAGTTACGGCCCTCCCACTTGTCGGCCACACTAACTTGTATTATTGCTTGACAAGTATAAAATCACTTCATTTACAACTTGAAATTAGATGATGAGACAGCCAACTTGAAAATCTGAACCTTACAGTACCAGGGTTAGATTCTTTTACAAACATATCACTTGTGAATAATGTTATACAATATAACATTATTAGCTATGTGGACTCTCTAGGTTGCCAAGTCAAACCCACTCTGCTATCCAATGTTATGGAAGTGTAAACAGACACATTATCCCTAAATACCCTGCATAGTTATTGTAGTCATTGACAATCCATGTCATAAGGTGGAATCAGGTGTTTTAAAAGCAAGATCATGTTCCATTACTTGTGATATCTGCCACAGCATTTAGGCAAAGTGGGAC